>NC_134353.1:964328588-964649186 GCF_048569485.1 Anomaloglossus baeobatrachus
AGAACACGGTCCCTACAGTCAAACATGGAGGAGGTTCCATGATGTTTTGGGGTTGCTTTGCTGTCTCTGGCACTGGACTGCTTGACCGTGTGCATGGCATTATGAAGTCTGAAGACTACCAACAAATTTTGCAGCATAATGTAGGGCCCAGTGTGAGAAAGCTGGGTCTTCCTCAGAGGTCATGGGTCTTCCAGCAGGACAATGACCCAAAACACACTTCAAAAAGCACTAGAAAATGGTTTGAGAGAAAGCACTGGAGACTACTAAAGTGGCCAGCAATGAGTCCAGACCTGAACCCCATAGAAGACCTGTGGAGAGATCTCAAAATGGCAGTTTGGAGAAGGCCCCCTTCAAATCTCAGGACCTGGAGCAGTTTGCCAAAGAAGAATGCTCTAAAATTCCTGCAGAGCATTGTAAGAAACTCATTGATGGTTACCGGAAGCGGTTGTGCGCAGTTATTTTGGCTAAAGGTTGTGCAACCAAGTATTAGGCTAAGGGTGCCAATACTTTTGTCTGGCCCATTTTTGGAGTTTTGTGTGAAATGATCAATGATTTGATTTTTGTTTCATTCTCTTTTGTGTTTTTTCATTGCAAGCAAAATAAATGAAGATAATAGCAAAGAATTTGTGATTGCAATAATTTTCAGGAAGAAACTGAGCATTATCTGACAGAATTGCAGGGGTGCCAATACTTTTGGCCGTGATTAACAGTGTAATAAATAAGAGAAGCTTTATCATTCATCCAGATGTGAAAACCCCTGGTAAAAAGTGACCAATCACTGATGAGACTCAGATCCAGAACCTGAAGAATAACGGCCACAGTATTATGTACCAGAAAGATGATGGAGGAATGGCTCTGTATGGCCAGGGGCGGACACATCAGAGGCAAGAGGCCAGGGGCGGACACATCAGAGGCAAGAGGCCAGGGGCGGACACATCAGAGGCAACCTGTGCAGCCACACAGGGGCCCGAGAGGCCAGGGGCGGACACATCAGAGGCAACCTGTGCAGCCACACACGGGCCCGAGAGGCCAGGGGCGGACACATCAGAGGCAACCTGTCCAGCCACACAGGGGCCCGAGAGGCCAGGGGCGGACACATCAGAGGCAACCTGTCCAGCCACACAGGGGCCCGAGAGGCCAGGGGCGGACACATCAGAGACAAGAGGCCAGGGGCAGACACATCAGAGGCAACCTGTGCAGCCACACAGGGGCCCGAGATGCCAGGGGCGGAGACATCAGAGACAAGAGGCCAGGGGCGGACACATCAGAGGCAAGAGGCCAGGGGCGGACACATCAGAGGCAAGAGGCCAGGGGCGGACACATCAGAGGCAACCTGTGCAGCCACACAGGGGCCCGAGAGGCCAGGGGCGGACACATCAGAGGCAAGAGGCCAGGGGCGGACACATCAGAGGCAAGAGGCCAGGGGCGGACACATCAGAGGCAACCTGTGCAGCCACACAGGGGCCCGAGAGGCCAGGGGCGGACACATCAGAGGCAACCTGTCCAGCCACACAGGGGCCCGAGAGGCCAGGGGCGGACACATCAGAGACAAGAGGCCAGGGGCAGACACATCAGAGGCAACCTGTGCAGCCACACAGGGGCCCGAGATGCCAGGGGCGGACACATCAGAGACAAGAGGCCAGGGGCGGACACATCAGAGGCAAGAGGCCAGGGGCGGACACATCAGAGGCAAGAGGCCAGGGGCGGACACATCAGAGGCAACCTGTGCAGCCACACAGGGGCCCGAGAGGCCAGGGGCGGACACATCAGAGGCAAGAGGCCAGGGGCGGACACATCAGAGGCAAGAGGCCAGGGGCGGACACATCAGAGGCAAGAGGCCAGGGGCGGACACATCAGAGGCAACCTGTGCAGCCACACAGGGGCCCGAGAGGCCAGGGGCGGACACATCAGAGGCAAGAGGCCAGGGGCGGACACATCAGAGGCAAGAGGCCAGGGGCGGACACATCAGAGGCAAGAGGCCAGGGGCAGACACATCAGAGGCAACCTGTGCAGCCACACAGGGGCCCGAGAGGCCAGGGGCGGACACATCAGAGGCAGCCTGTGCAGCCACACAGGGGCCCGAGAGGCCAGGGGCAGACACATCAGAGGCAGCCTGTGCAGCCACACAGGGGCCCGAGAGGCCAGGGGCGGACACATCAAAGGCAGCCTGTGCAGCCACACACAGGCCCGAGAGGCCAGGGGCGGACACATCAGAGGCAACCTGTGCAGCCACACAGGGGCCCGAGAGGCCAGGGGCGGACATATCAGAGGCAACCTGTGCAGCCACACAGGGGCCCGAGAGGCCAGGGGCGGACACATCAGAGGCAACCTGTGCAGCCACACAGGGGCCCGAGAGGCCAGGGGCAGACACATCAGAGGCAGCCTGTGCAGCCACACAGGGGCCCGAGAGGCCAGGGGCGGACACATCAGAGGCAACCTGTGCAGCCACACAGGGGCCCGAGAGGCCAGGGGCGGACACATCAGAGGCAACCTGTGCAGCCACACAGGGGCCCGAGAGGCCAGGGACGGACACATCAGAGGCAGCCTGTGCAGCCACACAGGGGCCCGAGAGGCCAGGGGCGGACACACAGAGGCAGCCTGTGCAGCCACACAGGCCCGAGAGGCCAGGGGCGGACACATCAGAGGCAACCTGTGCAGCCACACAGGGGCCCGAGAGGCCAGGGGCGGACACATCAGAGGCAGCCTGTGCAGCCACACAGGGGCCCGAGAGGCCAGGGGCGGACACATCAGAGGCAGCCTGTGCAGCCACACAGGGGCCCGAGAGGCCAGGGGCAGACACATCAGAGGCAACCTGTGCAGCCACACAGGGGCCCGAGAGGCCAGGGGCGGACACATCAGAGGCAACCTGTGCAGCCACACAGGGGCCCGAGAGGCCAGGGGCGGACACATCAGAGGCAACCTGTGCAGCCACACAGGGGCCCGAGAGGCCAGGGGCGGACACATCAGAGGCAACCTGTGCAGCCACACAGGGGCCCGAGAGGCCAGGGGCGGACACATCAGAGACAAGAGGCCAGGGGCAGACACATCAGAGGCAACCTGTGCAGCCACACAGGGGCCCGAGAGGCCAGGGGCGGACATATCAGAGGCAACCTGTGCAGCCACACAGGGGCCCGAGGGGGCAGACATATCAGAGGCAACCTGTGCAGCCACACAGGGGCCCGAGAGGCCAGGGGCGGACATATCAGAGGCAGCCTGTGCAGCCACACAGGGGCCCGAGAGGCCAGGGGCGGACACATGAGAGACAACCTGTGCAGCCACACAGGGGCCCGAGAGGCCAGGGGCGGACACACAGAGGCAGCCTGTGCAGCCACACAGGGGCCCGAGAGGCCAGGGGCGGACACATCAGAGGCAGCCTGTGCAGCCACACAGGGGCCCGAGAGGCCAGGGGCGGACACATCAGAGGCAACCTGTGCAGCCACACAGGGGCCCGAGAGGCCAGGGGCAGACACATCAGAGGCAGCCTGTGCAGCCACACAGGGGCCCGAGAGGCCAGGGGCGGACACATCAGAGGCAGCCTGTGCAGCCACACAGGGGCCCGAGAGGCCAGGGGCGGACACATCAGAGGCAACCTGTGCAGCCACACAGGGGCCCGAGAGGCCAGGGGCAGACACATCAGAGGCAGCCTGTGCAGCCACACAGGGGCCCGAGAGGCCAGGGGCAGACACATCAGAGGCAACCTGTGCAGCCACACAGGGGCCCGAGAGGCCAGGGGCGGACACATCAGAGGAAACCTGTGCAGCCACACAGGGGCCC
This sequence comes from Anomaloglossus baeobatrachus, assembly GCF_048569485.1. Lineage (NCBI taxonomy): Eukaryota > Metazoa > Chordata > Amphibia > Anura > Aromobatidae > Anomaloglossus > Anomaloglossus baeobatrachus. The sequence goes on from NC_134353.1 coordinate 964,332,363, forward strand.
GAGAGGCCAGGGGCGGACACATCAGAGGCAACCTGTGCAGCCACACAGGGGCCCGAGAGGCCAGGGGCGGACACATCAGAGGCAACCTGTGCAGCCACACAGGGGCCCGAGAGGCCAGGGGCGGACACATCAGAGACAAGAGGCCAGGGGCAGACACATCAGAGGCAACCTGTGCAGCCACACAGGGGCCCGAGAGGCCAGGGGCGGACACATCAGAGGCAATCTGTGCAGCCACACAGGGGCCCGAGAGGCCAGGGGCCATTAATACCGCCAAAGCAGGTGGAATTGTGCATTTTGATGAGTTCTTGGGCTGCAAATGGCCCCTATGTTGTCCTTGCACAGGGCCTCTGCGTGCAGTGATGGGGTTATGTCGGGTGCAGACTGTAGAGCGGTGCTCCATGCCTCTGTGCTGCCCCCGCAGTTTAGTGTCCGGGGTACGGCCCTCGCCCCGGCCTCACTGTGCGTCCCATGAACTGACTGCATTTGTTATTCCTGTGATGCTCTGAGTTTGGGTCATGACTATCTGTGTGTGGCGGTATTAATCTAGGGGCACGTGATGTGCATTATCGGCACCAGCTTTGACTCTATTATTATACTGGATACACATCTCCAAAGAATTCTGGAGCGGCCCAAAAGAAAAGCACAAGAGCCTTCTGATACAAAAGAGGGCTCGGGGGTCAGGCAGGGGGAGGGGTCAGGTAGACAGGGGGTCAGGCAGAATGAGGGGTCAGGGGTCAGGCAGGTGGAGGGGTCAGGCAGGTGGAGGGGTCAGGTAGACAGGGGGTCAGGCAGAATGAGGGGTCAGGGGTCAGGCAGGGGGAGGGGTCAGGTAGACAGGGGGTCAGGCAGAATGAGGGGTCAGGGGTCAGGCAGAATGAGGGGTCAGGCACAATGAGGAGTCAGGCAGGTGGAGGGGTCAGGCAGGTGGAGGGGTCAGGCAGGTGGAGGGGTCAGGCAGACAGGGGGTCAGGCACAATGAGGAGTCAGGCACAATGAGGAGTCAGGCAGGTGGAGGGGGTCAGGCAGAGGGGAGGGGGTCAGGCAGAGGGGAGGGGTTAGAAAGAAGGGAGGGCTCGGGCAGACGGGATAGCTCGGGGTGCCTGGCAGATGGGAGGGCTCGGGGGGCCTGGCAGACGGGAGGGCTTAGCAGGAGCTGGATCATTTTTCCGTTCATCCATAGAACTGTCCACAAAGTGAATATATGTAACCGCAGCGGATGTGCCGAACCCTAACTGTATAGATGGATGGAGACCCCAATCCACCTGCTCCAGGGCCCCAGTAACAGAATGGAGGGGTAAATGTAAATCACTGGACTTGTGATTGTGCACGGAATAGTCTCTGCCATCGTTATCTATGTATCATCCACATATTGATACATATACAGCGCCTTGTGGTCTATAAACCTATATATACATTGTATCATCCACATATTGATACATATACAGCGCCTTGTGGTCTATAAACCTATATATACATTGTATCATCCACATATTGATACATATACAGCACCTTGTGTTCTATAAACCTATATATACATTGTATCATCCACATATTAATACATATACGGCACCTTGTGTTCTATAAACCTATATATACATTGTATCATCCACATATTGATACATATACAGCACCTTGTGTTCTATAAACCTATGGATACATTGTATCATCCACATATTGATACATATACAGCGCCTTGTGTTCTATAAACCTATATATACATTGTATCATCCACATATTAATACATATACAGCGCCTTGGGTTCTATAAACCTATGGATACATTGTATCATCCACATATTAATACATATACAGCGCCTTGGGTTCTATAAACCTATATATACATTGTATCATCCACATATTAATACATATACAGCACCTTGTGTTCTATAAACCTATGGATACATTGTATCATCCACATATTGATACATATACAGCGCCTTGTGTTCTATAAACCTATGGATACATTGTATCATCCACATATTGATACATATACAGCGCCTTGTGTTCTATAAACCTATATATACATTGTATCATCCACATATTAATACATATACAGCGCCTTGGGTTCTATAAACCTATGGATACATTGTATCATCCACATATTAATACATATACAGCGCCTTGTGTTCTATAAACCTATATATACATTGTATCATCCACATATTAATACATATACGGCACCTTGTGTTCTATAAACCTATGGATACATTGTATCATCCACATATTGATACATATACAGCGCCTTGTGTTCTATAAACCTATATATACATTGTATCATCCACATATTAATACATATACGGCACCTTGGGTTCTATAAACCTATGGATACATTGTATCATCCACATATTAATACATATACAGCGCCTTGGGTTCTATAAACCTATGGATACATTGTATCATCCACATATTAATACATATACAGCGCCTTGGGTTCTATAAACCTATATATACATTGTATCATCCACATATTAATACATATACAGCACCTTGTGTTCTATAAACCTATGGATACATTGTATCATCCACATATTGATACATATACAGCACCTTGTGTTCTATAAACCTATGGATACATTGTATCATCCACATATTGATACATATACAGCGCCTTGGGTTCTATAAACCTATATATACATTGTATCATCCACATATTAATACATATACAGCACCTTGTGTTCTATAAACCTATATATACATTGTATCATCCACATATTGATACATATACGGCACCTTGTGTTCTATAAACCTATGGATACATTGTATCATCCACATATTGATGCATATACGGCACCTTGTGGTGTATAAACCTATATATACATTGTATCATCCACATATTAATACATATACAGCACCTTGGGTTCTATAAACCTATATATACATTGTATCATCCACATATTAATACATATACAGCACCTTGGGTTCTATAAACCTATATATACATTGTATCATCCACATATTGATACATATACAGCACCTTGGGTTCTATAAACCTATATATACATTGTATCATCCACATATTAATACATATACAGCACCTTGTGTTCTATAAACCTATATATACATTGTATCATCCACATATTGATACATATACGGCACCTTGTGTTCTATAAACCTATATATACATTGTATCATCCACATATTAATACATATACAGCACCTTGTGTTCTATAAACCTATATATACATTGTATCATCCACATATTGATACATATACAGCACCTTGTGTTCTATAAACCTATATATACATTGTATCATCCACATATTAATACATATACGGCACCTTGTGTTCTATAAACCTATGGATACATTGTATCATCCACATATTGATACATATACAGCGCCTTGTGTTCTATAAACCTATGGATACATTGTATCATCCACATATTGATGCATATACAGCACCTTGTGTTCTATAAACCTATATATACATTGTATCATCCACATATTAATACATATACAGCACCTTGTGTTCTATAAACCTATGGATACATTGTATCATCCACATATTGATACATATACAGCACCTTGTGTTCTATAAACCTATATATACATTGTATCATCCACATATTGATAAATATACGGCACCTTGTGTTCTATAAACCTATATATACATTGTATCATCCACATATTAATACATATACGGCACCTTGTGTTCTATAAACCTATATATACATTGTATCATCCACATATTAATACATATACAGCGCCTTGTGTTCTATAAACCTATATATACATTGTATCATCCACATATTAATACATATACAGCACCTTGTGTTCTATAAACCTATATATACATTGTATCATCCACATATTAATACATATACGGCTCCTTGTGTTCTATAAACCTATATATACATTGTATCATCCACATATTAATACATATACAGCACCTTGTGTTCTATAAACCTATATATACATTGTATCATCCACATATTAATACATATACGGCTCCTTGTGTTCTATAAACCTATATATACATTGTATCATCCACATATTAATACATATACAGCACCTTGTGTTCTATAAACCTATATATACATTGTATCATCCACATATTAATACATATACGGCTCCTTGTGTTCTATAAACCTATATATACATTGTATCATCCACATATTAATACATATACAGCACCTTGTGTTCTATAAACCTATATATACATTGTATCATCCACATATTAATACATATACGGCTCCTTGTGTTCTATAAACCTATATATACATTGTATCATCCACATATTAATACATATACAGCACGTTGTGTTCTATAAACCTATATATACATTGTATCATCCACATATTAATACATATACAGCGCCTTGTGTTCTATAAACCTATATATACATTGTATCATCCACATATTGATACATATACAGCACCTTGGGTTCTATAAACCTATATATACATTGTATCATCCACATATTAATACATATACAGCGCCTTGTGTTCTATAAACCTATGGATACATTGTATCATCCACATATTAATATTATATACAGCGCCTTGTGTTCTATAAACCTATGGATACATTGTATCATCCACATATTAATACTATATACAGCGCCTTGTGTTCTATAAACCTATATATACATTGTATCATCCACATATTGATACATATACAGCGCCTTGTGTTCTATAAACCTATATATACATTGTATTATCCACATATTGATACATATGTAGCGCCTTGTGTTCTATAAACCTATGGATACATTGTATCATCCACATATTGATACATATACGGCACCTTGTGTTCTATAAACCTATGGATACATTGTATCATCCACATATTGATACATATACGGCACCTTGTGTTCTATAAACCTATGGATACATTGTATCATCCACATATTAATACATATACAGCGCCTTGTGTTCTATAAACTTATGGATACATTGTATCATCCACATATTAATATTATATACAGCGCCTTGTGTTCTATAAACCTATATATACATTGTATCATCCACATATTGATACATATACAGCGCCTTGTGTTCTATAAACCTATGGATACATTGTATCATCCACATATTAATACTATATACAGCGCCTTGTGTTCTATAAACCTATATATACATTGTATCATCCACATATTGATACATATACAGCGCCTTGTGTTCTATAAACCTATATATACATTGTATCATCCACATATTGATACATATGCAGCGCCTTGTGTTCTATAAACCTATGGATACATTGTATCATCCACATATTGATACATATACGGCACCTTGTGTTCTATAAACCTATGGATACATTGTATCATCCACATATTGATACATATACAGCACCTTGTGTTCTATAAACCTATGGATACATTGTATCATCCACATATTGATACATATACGGCACCTTGTGTTCTATAAACCTATGGATACATTGTACCATCCACATATTGATACATATACAGCACCTTGTGTTCTATAAACCTATATACACATTGTATCATCCACATATTGATACATATACGGCACCTTGGGTTCTATAAACCTATATATACATTGTATCATCCACATATTAATACATATACAGCGCCTTGTGTTCTATAAACCTATATATACATTGTATCATCCACATATTAATACATATACAGCGCCTTGTGTTCTATAAACCTATGGATACATTGTATCATCCACATATTGATACATATACAGCACCTTGGGTTCTATAAACCTATATATACATTGTATCATCCACATATTAATACATATACAGCGCCTTGTGTTCTATAAACCTATGGATACATTGTATCATCCACATATTAATATTATATACAGCGCCTTGTGTTCTATAAACCTATATATACATTGTATCATCCACATATTGATACATATACAGCGCCTTGTGTTCTATAAACCTATGGATACATTGTATCATCCACATATTAATACTATATACAGCGCCTTGTGTTCTATAAACCTATATATACATTGTATCATCCACATATTGATACATATACAGCGCCTTGTGTTCTATAAACCTATATATACATTGTATCATCCACATATTGATACATATGCAGCGCCTTGTGTTCTATAAACCTATGGATACATTGTATCATCCACATATTGATACATATACGGCACCTTGTGTTCTATAAACCTATGGATACATTGTATCATCCACATATTGATACATATACAGCACCTTGTGTTCTATAAACCTATGGATACATTGTATCATCCACATATTGATACATATACGGCACCTTGTGTTCTATAAACCTATGGATACATTGTACCATCCACATATTGATACATATACAGCACCTTGTGTTCTATAAACCTATATACACATTGTATCATCCACATATTGATACATATACGGCACCTTGTGTTCTATAAACCTATATATACATTGTATCATCCACATATTGATACATATACAGCGCCTTGTGTTCTATAAACCTATGGATACATTGTATCATCCACATATTGATACATATACAGCACCTTGTGTTCTATAAACCTATATATACATTGTATCATCCACATATTGATACATATACAGCGCCTTGTGTTCTATAAACCTATGGATACATTGTATCATCCACATATTGATACATATACGGCACCTTGTGTTCTATAAACCTATATATACATTGTATCATCCACATATTGATACATATACAGCGCCTTGTGTTCTATAAACCTATGGATACATTGTATCATCCACATATTGATACATATACGGCACCTTGTGTTCTATAAACCTATATACACATTGTATCATCCACATATTGATACATATACAGCGCCTTGTGTTCTATAAACCTATATATACACATTGTATCATCCACATATTAATACATATACAGCACCTTGTGTTCTATAAACCTATGGATACATTGTATCATCCACATATTGATACATATACGGCACCTTGTGTTCTATAAACCTATATACACATTGTATCATCCACATATTGATGCATATACAGCACCTTGTGTTCTATAAACCTATATACACATTGTATCATCCACATATTGATACATATACGGCTCCTTGTGTTCTATAAACCTATATATACATTGTATCATCCACATATTGATACATATACGGCACCTTGTGTTCTATAAACCTATATATACATTGTATCATCCACATATTGATACATATACGGCACCTTGTGTTCTATAAACCTATATATACATTGTATCATCCACATATTGATACATATACGGCACCTTGTGTTCTATAAACCTATATATACATTGTATCATCCACATATTGATACATATACAGCGCCTTGTGTTCTATAAACCTATATATACATTGTATCATCCACATATTGATACATATACAGCGCCTTGTGTTCTATAAACCTATGGATACATTGTATCATCCACATATTGATACATATACAGCGCCTTGTGTTCTATAAACCTATGGATACATTGTATCATCCACATATTGATGCATATACAGCACCTTGTGTTCTATAAACCTATGGATACATTGTATCATCCACATATTGATACATATACGGCACCTTGTGGTCTATAAACCTATGGATACATTGTATCATCCACATATTGATGCATATACAGCACCTTGTGTTCTATAAACCTATGGATACATTGTATCATCCACATATTGATGCATATACGGCACCTTGTGATGTATAAACCTATGGATACATTGTATCATCCACATATTGATACATATACGGCACCTTGTGTTCTATAAACCTATATACACATTGTATCATCCACATATTGATGCATATACAGCACCTTGTGTTCTATAAACCTATGGATACATTGTATCATCCACATATTGATACATATACGGCACCTTGTGGTCTATAAACCTATGGATACATTGTATCATCCACATATTGATGCATATACAGCACCTTGTGTTCTATAAACCTATGGATACATTGTATCATCCACATATTGATGCATATACGGCACCTTGTGATGTATAAACCTATGGATACATTGTACCATCCACATATTGATACATATACAGCACCTTGTGTTCTATAAACCTATATACACATTGTATCATCCACATATTGATACATATACGGCACCTTGTGTTCTATAAACCTATATATACATTGTATCATCCACATATTGATACATATACAGCGCCTTGTGTTCTATAAACCTATGGATACATTGTATCATCCACATATTGATACATATACAGCACCTTGTGTTCTATAAACCTATATATACATTGTATCATCCACATATTGATACATATACAGCGCCTTGTGTTCTATAAACCTATGGATACATTGTATCATCCACATATTGATACATATACGGCACCTTGTGTTCTATAAACCTATATATACATTGTATCATCCACATATTGATACATATACAGCGCCTTGTGTTCTATAAACCTATGGATACATTGTATCATCCACATATTGATACATATACGGCACCTTGTGTTCTATAAACCTATATACACATTGTATCATCCACATATTGATACATATACAGCACCTTGTGTTCTATAAACCTATGGATACATTGTATCATCCACATATTGATACATATACGGCACCTTGTGTTCTATAAACCTATATACACATTGTATCATCCACATATTGATGCATATACAGCACCTTGTGTTCTATAAACCTATATACACATTGTATCATCCACATATTGATACATATACGGCTCCTTGTGTTCTATAAACCTATGGATACATTGTATCATCCACATATTGATACATATACGGCACCTTGTGTTCTATAAACCTATATATACATTGTATCATCCACATATTGATACATATACGGCACCTTGTGTTCTATAAACCTATATATACATTGTATCATCCACATATTGATACATATACAGCGCCTTGTGTTCTATAAACCTATATATACATTGTATCATCCACATATTGATACATATACAGCGCCTTGTGTTCTATAAACCTATGGATACATTGTATCATCCACATATTGATGCATATACAGCACCTTGTGTTCTATAAACCTATGGATACATTGTATCATCCACATATTGATACATATACGGCACCTTGTGGTCTATAAACCTATGGATACATTGTATCATCCACATATTGATGCATATACAGCACCTTGTGTTCTATAAACCTATGGATACATTGTATCATCCACATATTGATGCATATACGGCACCTTGTGATGTATAAACCTATGGATACATTGTATCATCCACATATTGATACATATACGGCACCTTGTGTTCTATAAACCTATGGATACATTGTATCATCCACATATTGATACATATACAGCACCTTGTGGTCTATAAACCTATGGATACATTGTATCATCCACATATTGATACATATACAGCACCTTGTGGTCTATAAACCTATGGATACATTGTATCATCCACATATTGATACATATACAGCGCCTTGTGTTCTATAAACCTATGGATACATTGTATCATCCACATATTGATACATATACGGCACCTTGTGTTCTATAAACCTATATATACATTGTATCATCCACATATTGATACATATACAGCGCCTTGTGTTCTATAAACCTATATATACACATTGTATCATCCACATATTGATACATATACAGCGCCTTGTGTTCTATAAACCTATGGATACATTGTATCATCCACATATTGATACATATACGGCACCTTGTGTTCTATAAACCTATGGATACATTGTATCATCCACATATTGATACATATACGGCACCTTGTGTTCTATAAACCTATATATACATTGTATCATCCACATATTGATACATATACAGCGCCTTGTGTTCTATAAACCTATATATACATTGTATCATCCACATATTGATACATATACAGCGCCTTGTGTTCTATAAACCTATGGATACATTGTATCATCCACATATTGATACATATACAGCGCCTTGTGTTCTATAAACCTATGGATACATTGTATCATCCACATATTGATGCATATACAGCACCTTGTGTTCTATAAACCTATGGATACATTGTATCATCCACATATTGATACATATACGGCACCTTGTCTTCTATAAACCTATGGATACATTGTATCATCCACATATTGATACATATACGGCATCTTGTGGTCTATAAACCTATGGATACATTGTATCATCCACATATTGATGCATATACAGCACCTTGTGATGTATAAACCTATGGATACATTGTATCATCCACATATTGATACATATACGGCACCTTGTGTTCTATAAACCTATGGATACATTGTATCATCCACATATTGATGCATATACGGCACCTTGTGATGTATAAACCTATGGATACATTGTATCATCCACATATTGATACATATACAGCGCCTTGTGTTCTATAAACCTATGGATACATTGTATCATCCACATATTGATACATATACGGCACCTTGTGTTCTATAAACCTATGGATACATTGTATCATCCACATATTGATACATATACGGCACCTTGTGGTCTATAAACCTATGGATACATTGTATCATCCACATATTAATACATATACAGCACCTTGTGTTCTATAAACCTATGGATACATTGTATCATCCACATATTGATACATATACAGCACCTTGTGTTCTATAAACCTATGGATACATTGTATCATCCACATATTGATACATATACAGCGCCTTGTGTTATATAAACCTATGGATACATTGTATCATCCACATATTGATACATATACAGCGCCTTGTGGTCTATAAACCTATGGATACATTGTATCATCCACATATTAATACATATACAGCGCCTTGTGGTCTATAAACCTATGGATACATTGTATCATCCACATATTGATACATATACGGCACCTTGTGTTCTATAAACCTATGGATACATTGTATCATCCACATATTGATACATATACGGCACCTTGTGTTCTATAAACCTATGGATACATTGTATCATCCACATATTGATACATATATACGGCACATTGTGTTCTATAAACCTATGGATACATTGCATCATCCACAGATTGATACATATACGGCACCTTGTGTTCTATAAACCTATGGATACATTGTATCATCCACATATTGATACATATACAGCACCTTGTGTTCTATAAACCTATGGATACATTGTATCATCCACATATTGATACATATATACGGCACATTGTGTTCTATAAACCTATGGATACATTGTATCATCCACAGATTGATACATATACAGCACCTTGTGTTCTATAAACCTATGGATACATTGTATCATCCACATATTGATACATATACGGCACCTTGTGGTCTATAAACCTATGGATACATTGTATCATGCACAGATTGATACATATACGGCACCTTGTGTTCTATAAACCTATGGATACATTGTATCATCCACATATTGATACATATATACGGCACCTTGTGTTCTATAAACCTATGGATACATTGTATCATCCACATATTGATACATATACGGCACCTTGTGGTCTATAAACCTATGGATACATTGTATCCTCCACATATTGATACATATACGGCACCTTGTGTTCTATAAACCTATAGATACATTGTATCATCCACATATTGATACATATACGGCACCTTGTGTTCTATAAACCTATATATACATTGTATCATCCACATATTGATACATATACAGCGCCTTGTGTTCTATAAACCAATATACACATTGTATCATCCACATATTGATACATATACGGCACCTTGTGTTCTATAAACCTATGGATACATTGTATCATCCACATATTGATACATATACGGCACCTTGTGTTCTATAAACCTATATATACATTGTATCATCCACATATTGATACATATACGGCACCTTGTGTTCTATAAACCTATGGATACATTGTATCATCCACATATTGATACATATATACGGCACATTGTGGTCTATAAACCTATGGATACATTGTATCATCCACATATTGATACATATACGGCACCTTGTGTTCTATAAACCTATGGATACATTGTATCATCCACATATTGATACATATACAGCACCTTGTGTTCTATAAACCTATGGATACATTGTATCATCCACATATTGATACATATACAGCACCTTGTGTTCTATAAACCTATGGATACATTGTATCATCCACATATTGATACATATACGGCACCTTGTGGTCTATAAACCTATGGATACATTGTATCATGCACAGATTGATACATATACGGCACCTTGTGTTCTATAAACCTATGGATACATTGTATCATCCACATATTGATACATATATACGGCACCTTGTGTTCTATAAACCTATGGATACATTGTATCATCCACATATTGATACATATACGGCACCTTGTGGTCTATAAACCTATGGATACATTGTATCCTCCACATATTGATACATATACGGCACCTTGTGTTCTATAAACCTATAGATACATTGTATCATCCACATATTGATACATATACGGCACCTTGTGTTCTATAAACCTATGGATACATTGTATCATCCACATATTGATACATATACGGCACCTTGTGTTCTATAAACCTATATATACATTGTATCATCCACATATTGATACATATACGGCACCTTGTGTTCTATAAACCTATGGATACATTGTATCATCCACATATTGATACATATATACGGCACATTGTGGTCTATAAACCTATGGATACATTGTATCATCCACATATTGATACATATACGGCACCTTGTGTTCTATAAACCTATGGATACATTGTATCATCCACATATTGATACATATATACGGCACATTGTGTTCTATAAACCTATGGATACATTGTATCATCCACAGATTGATACATATACGGCACCTTGTGTTCTATAAACCTATGGATACATTGTATCATCCACATATTGATACATATACAGCACCTTGTGTTCTATAAACCTATGGATACATTGTATCATCCACATATTGATACATATACGGCACCTTGTGGTCTATAAACCTATGGATACATTGTATCATGCACAGATTGATACATATACGGCACCTTGTGTTCTATAAACCTATGGATACATTGTATCATCCACATATTGATACATATATACGGCACCTTGTGTTCTATAAACCTATGGATACATTGTATCATCCACATATTGATACATATACGGCACCTTGTGGTCTATAAACCTATGGATACATTGTATCCTCCACATATTGATACATATACGGCACCTTGTGTTCTATAAACCTATAGATACATTGTATCATCCACATATTGATACATATACAGCGCCTTGTGTTCTATAAACCAATATACACATTGTATCATCCACATATTGATACATATACGGCACCTTGTGTTCTATAAACCTATGGATACATTGTATCATCCACATATTGATACATATACGGCACCTTGTGTTCTATAAACCTATATATACATTGTATCATCCACATATTGATACATATACGGCACCTTGTGTTCTATAAACCTATGGATACATTGTATCATCCACATATTGATACATATATACGGCACATTGTGGTCTATAAACCTATGGATACATTGTATCATCCACATATTGATACATATACGGCACCTTGTGTTCTATAAACCTATGGATACATTGTATCATCCACATATTGATACATATACGGCACCTTGTGTTCTATAAACTTATGGATACATTGTATCATCCACATATTGATACATATATACGGCACATTGTGTTCTATAAACCTATGGATACATTGTATCATCCACAGATTGATACATATACGGCACCTTGTGTTCTATAAACCTATGGATACATTGTATCATCCACATATTGATACATATACAGCACCTTGTGTTCTATAAACCTATGGATACATTGTATCATCCACATATTGATACATATACGGCACCTTGTGGTCTATAAACCTATGGATACATTGTATCATGCACAGATTGATACATATACGGCACCTTGTGTTCTATAAACCTATGGATACATTGTATCATCCACATATTGATACATATATACGGCACCTTGTGTTCTATAAACCTATGGATACATTGTATCATCCACATATTGATACATATACGGCACCTTGTGGTCTATAAACCTATGGATACATTGTATCCTCCACATATTGATACATATACGGCACCTTGTGTTCTATAAACCTATAGATACATTGTATCATCCACATATTGATACATATACGGCACCTTGTGTTCTATAAACCTATATATACATTGTATCATCCACATATTGATACATATACAGCGCCTTGTGTTCTATAAACCAATATACACATTGTATCATCCACATATTGATACATATACGGCACCTTGTGTTCTATAAACCTATGGATACATTGTATCATCCACATATTGATACATATACGGCACCTTGTGTTCTATAAACCTATATATACATTGTATCATCCACATATTGATACATATACAGCGCCTTGTGTTCTATAAACCTATATATACATTGTATCATCCACATATTGATACATATACGGCACCTTGTGTTCTATAAACCTATGGATACATTGTATCATCCACATATTGATACATATACAGCGCCTTGTGTTCTATAAACCTATATATACATTGTATCATCCACATATTGATACATATACAGCGCCTTGTGTTCTATAAACCTATGGATACATTGTATCATCCACATATTGATACATATACAGCGCCTTGTGTTCTATAAACCTATATACACATTGTATCATCCACATATTGATACATATACGGCACCTTGTGTTCTATAAACCTATATACACATTGTATCATCCACATATTGATGCATATACGGCACCTTGTGTTCTATAAACCTATATATACATTGTATCATCCACATATTGATACATATACGGCACCTTGTGGTCTATAAACCTATATACACATTGTATCATCCACATATTGATGCATATACGGCACCTTGTGTTCTATAAACCTATATACACATTGTATCATCCACATATTGATACATATACGGCACCTTGTGTTCTATAAACCTATATACACATTGTATCATCCACATATTGATACATATACGGCACCTTGTGTTCTATAAACCTATGGATACATTGTATCATCCACATATTGATACATATACGGCACCTTGTGTTCTATAAACCTATATACACATTGTATCATCCACATATTGATACATATACGGCACCTTGTGTTCTATAAACCTATGGATACATTGTATCATCCACATATTGATACATATACGGCACCTTGTGTTCTATAAACCTATATATACATTGTATCATCCACATATTGATACATATACGGCACCTTGTGTTCTATAAACCTATATATACATTGTATCATCCACATATTGATACATATACGGCTCCTTGTGTTCTATAAACCTATGGATACATTGTATCATCCACATATTGATACATATACAGCGCCTTGTGTTCTATAAACCTATATATACATTGTATCATCCACATATTGATACATATACAGCGCCTTGTGTTCTATAAACCTATGGATACATTGTATCATCCACATATTGATACATATACAGCACCTTGTGTTCTATAAACCTATATACACATTGTATCATCCACATATTGATACATATACAGCGCCTTGTGTTCTATAAACCTATGGATACATTGTATCATCCACATATTGATACATATACAGCGCCTTGTGTTCTATAAACCTATATATACATTGTATCATCCACATATTGATACATATACGGCTCCTTGTGTTCTATAAACCTATGGATACATTGTATTATCCACATATTGATACATATACGGCACCTTGTGTTCTATAAACCTATGGATACATTGTATCATCCACATATTGATACATATACGGCATCTTGTGGTCTATAAACCTATGGATACATTGTATCATCCACATATTGATGCATATACAGCGCCTTGTGTTCTATAAACCTATATATACATTGTATCATCCACATATTGATGCATATACGGCACCTTGTGATGTATAAACCTATGGATACATTGTATCATCCACATATTGATACATATACAGCGCCTTGTGTTCTATAAACCTATGGATACATTGTATCATCCACATATTGATGCATATACAGCACCTTATGTTCTATAAACCTATGGATACATTGTATCATCCACATATTGATGCATATACGGCACCTTGTGATGTATAAACCTATGGATACATTGTATCATCCACATATTGATACATATATACGGCACCTTGTGGTCTATAAACCTATATATACATTGTATCATCCACATATTGATACATATACGGCACCTTGTGGTCTATAAACCTATGGATACATTGTATCATCCACATATTGATGCATATACAGCACCTTGTGATGTATAAACCTATGGATACATTGTATCATCCACATATTGATGCATATACAGCACCTTGTGATGTATAAACCTATGGATACATTGTTGCTGATTGTAGATATTGTGCCATAGAGGACTGTGCGGCGTCACATGTGCGGAGTCTCTTTACTGATGAGCGATTTGGTTGTAAATGAATAGTATTTGTTTACATTTTGGCAAAATCAGCAGATTCCAGTGAATCAGAATTTTAGGGGGTTAATTCCAGAAAATCGTGGTTGGTTGATGGCTATTTTTTGGGATTCATATTGGCTGGGAAAGAGGTTAGCACACAGTAAAGTATTGTGCTCCTCTCACCCTTCACTGGTCCACCGCTCATTCTTGAGGTGTTCTCCGATCTTCGTTGCGGCAATGAGGGCTGACGTGACTGATACCCATCATGATGGTGTTCTGGCCTAGATCTCACCTGGATCACCGGTGGAGAGTGAAGAAGGCCGGAGCCGGAGCGGGCGTCTTAGGGAGCGAGGCTTAAGAGCATCATAAATGGCTTTTTTTTGGGCAATCGGGGCTCGTTCATTGTGAATCAAGTTTCCTGGCCAAATGTGAATTTCGGCGGATTGTCTCATCTCTGGTCTCCGTACACCTCACTCTCTACATGGGGGCGGCCAGCGCTGCAGTCACCACTTCTCGGAATGAACCGATCACATTGATCGCCCTCCTGTAGTGATTATTGATCAGGATTTCTTAGGTCAGAGGGAGATCTGGTTTCTCAGTCCGGTTTACGATACTTGGAAATGATGAGACACCAGAGCCGGAGACTTCGATACCGGGAATAGGGCAACGAAGTACGGAGGAGGTCAGCCATGTCTGTGTCCCAGGGAGGTCCACTGATCATGTGGGGGGATAAGCTCATATTGGAGGACCATGCTATGACCGCTGGAGGACACTATGTGTGTGTGGGATCTCGGATAAGAAGCTGGGGTACTGGGTGCGGGTCCAGATATTTTACACTCTCCCGACACACTGTAACGAGCACTCCAGCTGTGTGAGCTGCACAGGATCAGGAGCCTCCAGATACGACGCCTCCAGGCCATGGTTCTCCCGTCAGACATTGCATTATGAGCAGTGTTTCCGGTGACAGTCTTCAGTCTTTGGGTGAGACTTGGACCCCATTGATGTCTGGTGTTCCTGGACTTGTACAAATCATACCGGGGCTCGTATAACGGACCTGGCGCCCCATCTGTAATAGGAGGAAGGAGGCTATAGGAAAATGTGACCCTGGCGCTGCACGTCGGCCCTGACACGGCCCTGGCTCCTCACACAGCCGGACGGGGACCAATAAGACCTCGGAAGTTTCCATAGTAAATGAATTTTCCATGACTGACACCAGCACAGGCCGGAGCACCGAGGAGGACGGGGTCCACCATGGAGGGCGGAAATCTAAAATATTCAGGGTATAAAGCAAAGAGCCTTGTATATGAAAGCTGGAGCTACTGGGGTAGAGATAGATATATGTATATATTATAATATACATACACACACACACACAATAGCCTCATTATTGAGGGGCTCCATCAGCGGGTGCAGAATTACAACTCCCACTATACCATACAACTCCTAGTAATTTACACACCTGGGATGTTAGAAGGTGATTGGTGGATCTCATGGTTGGCTTTGTCCTTGTATTGTGATTGGTGGATCTCATGGTTGGCTTTGTTCTCATGACTTGACTGGTTGATCTCATGGTTGGCTTGTATTGTGATTGGTGAATCTCATGGTTGGCTTGTATTGTGATTGGTGGATCTCATGGCTGGCTTGTATTGTGATTGGTTGATCTCATGGCTGGCTTGTATTGTGATTGGTTGATCTCATGGCTGGCTTTGTCCAGGTGTTCCACTTGTTTGATCTCATAGTTGGCTTCATTCATGTGTTCCGATTGGTTGAACTCAAGCTTGGCTTTGTCCTTGTTTTCTGATTGGTTGATGTCCATGTGTTCTGATTGGTTGATCTCATGGTTGGCGTTGTCCTTGTGTTCACACTGTTTTTTGCAGTTGTGTTGCTGTTTCACATGTCATCTCCTGAAGTCTTCAAAACCAGGGCTGTGCTATGATGTCATCTTCTGGGGTCTTGAATACAAAAGGCCCTGTTATGATGTCATATCTTGGAGTTTTGAATAGCGGTATTCTGCTATGATGTCATTTCCTAGAGTTCTGAATATTGGGGTTATGCTGTGATGTCATTTCCTAGAGTTCTGATTACTGGGGTCTAGCTATGATGTACTTTCCTGCAGTTCTGAATACCAGGGCCCTACTATGATGTCATCTCTTGGAAGTCTGAATACCGGGGCCCTGCTATGATGTCATTTCCTGCAGTTCTGAATACTGGGGCCCTGCTATGATGTCATCTCTTGGAGTTCTGAATACCAGGGCCCTGCTATGATGTCATGCTATGATGTCATCTCTTGCAGTTCTGAATACCAGGGCCCTGCTATGATGTCATCTCTTGGAAGTCTGAATACCGGGGCCCTGCTATGATGTCATTTCCTGCAGTTCTGAATACTGGGGCCCTGCTATGATGTCATCTCTTGGAGTTCTGAATACCAGGGCCCTGCTATGATGTCATGCTATGATGTCATCTCTTGCAGTTCTGAATACCAGGGCCCTGCTATGATGTCATTTCCTGCAGTTCTGAATACCGGGGCCCTGCTATGATGTCATTTCCTGCAGTTCTGAATACCGGGGCCCTGCTATGATGTCATTTCCTGCAGTTCTGAATACCAGGGCCCTGCTATGATGTCATGCTATGATGTCATCTCTTGGAGGTCTGAATACCAGGGCCCTGCTATGATGTCATGTCCTGCAGTTCTGAATACCGGGGCCCTGCTATGATGTCATGCTATGATGTAATCTCTTGGAGGTCTGAATACCAGGGCCCTGCTATGATGTCATTTCCTGCAGTTCTGAATACCGGGGCCCTGCTATGATGTCATTTCCTGCAGTTCTGAATACCAGGGCCCTGCTATGATGTCATTTCCTGCAGTTCTGAATACCAGGGCCCTGCTATGATGTCATGCTATGATGTCATCTCTTGGAGTTCTGAATACCAGGGCCCTGCTATGATGTCATTTCCTGCAGTTCTGAATACCAGGGCCCTGCTATGATGTCATGCTATGATGTCATCTCTTGCAGTTCTGAATACCAGGGCCCTGCTATGATGTCATTTCCTGCAGTTCTGAATACCAGGGCCCTGCTATGATGTCATCTCTTGCAGTTCTGAATACCAGGGCCCTGCTATTATGTCATCTCTTGGAGGTCTGAATACCAGGGCCCTGCTATGATGTCATGCTATGATGTCATCTCTTGCAGTTCTGAATACCAGGGCCCTGCTATGATGTAATTTCCTGCAGTTCTGAATACCAGGGCCCTGCTATTATGTCATCTCTTGGAGGTCTGAATACCAGGGCCCTGCTATGATGTCATGCTATGATGTCATCTCTTGCAGTTCTGAATACCAGGGCCCTGCTATGATGTAATTTCCTGCAGTTCTGAATACCAGGGCCCTGCTATTATGTCATCTCTTGGAGGTCTGAATACCAGGGCCCTGCTATGATGTCATGCTATGATGTCATCTCTTGCAGTTCTGAATACCAGGGCCCTGCTATGATGTCATGCTATGATGTCATCTCTTGCAGTTCTGAATACCAGGGCCCTGCTATGATGTCATCTCTTGCAGTTCTGAATACCAGGGCCCTGCTATGATGTCATCTCTTGGAGGTCTGAATACCAGGGCCCTGCTATGATGTCATGCTATGATGTCATCTCTTGCAGTTCTGAATACCAGGGCCCTGCTATGATGTCATCTCTTGCAGTTCTGAATACCAGGGCCCTGCTATGATGTCATCTCTTGCAGTTCTGAATACCAGGGCCCTGCTATGATCTCATCTCTTGCAGTTCTGAATACCAGGGCCCTGCTATGATGTCATCTCTTGCAGTTCTGAATACCAGGGCCCTGCTATGATGTCATTTCCTGCAGTTCTGAATACCAGGGCCCTGCTATGATGTCATCTCTTGCAGTTCTGAATACCAGGGCCCTGCTATGATGTCATCGCTTGGAGTTATGAGTACAAGGTATTCTACTGAACACTAACCATTAGGGCCCCCACTGATCCCGAGAACAGGGGTCCCATAGTCTCCAGTGTGAATAGGGGGGTGATGAGCGTTTGCTTCACTTGCTTCCTATAGGAACGGTGGTCACATACTCACAATATCTCAGATCATACAGGGATCTCCTGTTCTCTGGATCTTAGTTACCGGACCCAGAGTGATCTTATGTAATTTTTAGGATAACTATTTCAGCAAAAAAAAAAATCCAAATTGTCGTACTTTTTAATATTTTTGAAAATTTGTAAATAAGTAAAACAATTGCTTGATTTTTGGTTGTTAGTCACCCACGAGATGCCATTGGAAACTGTGAGACGAATCTGGCCTGACGGTATTATCAGTAATCATGTGACAGCGGGACGCGGGAAAACCGTAGTGTTTTGGGGGTTTTGTTTCTCATTGGAGATTGAATGTCAAGTGAGCACAGTCCTGGTTTGGGCCGTGCTATTGGATCGGTGACCGTGGTTGACGCCAGCAATGGCTCCACAAGGCAGGTGCGTCTCAGAACTGGTTCCCAAATCTCTGGACCCTGCGGTTTACGGTGAATTTTTGGTGACTTTTCTCCGGTACATAACAGACTGGACAGAACGTTTTTGAAGTTCCCGGGTTTAATCCACTGCACATTTAATACTGTGATTAATGGCTGCCGAAAGAGGGTCCATAACAGTCCGGAGCCCTCCCGCTGGGACGGCTTCCCAGGCTCTGGAAATATTGCAGATTTTCCGGCCTAGGTAGGGAGGAAGCCTGGAACGAGCCGACGGCCAGGGACGCTTTTAGATTTAATAGTCCTGGGGAATGCGGGAAACGTTTGGAAAGTTTGTCCACGTGTTTGTGAGCGAGGACTCGGTGTACTCTGTGCTGTGCCTCACACCAAACCCCAAACCTCTGACGGCACGGGCGGGAGACGCCACAGACGAGCAGCAGATGGCGCACTACAAGTCCCAGCTGGATATGGCCTCAGAGCACGAGATGCCGCACTACAAGTCCCAGCTGAATATGGGCTCAGAGCAGGAGATGCCGCACTACAAGTCCCAGCTGGATATGGGCTCAGAGCAGGAGATGCCGCACTACAAGTCCCAGCTGAATATGGGCTCAGAGCACGAGATGCCACACTACAAGTCCCAGCTGGATATGGGGTCAGAGCACGCAATGCCGCACTACAAGTCCCAGCTGGATATGGGGTCAGAGCAGGAGATGCCGCACTACAAGTCCCAGCTGGATATGGGCTCAGAGCATGAGATGATGCACTACAAGTCCCAGCTGGATATGGGCTCAGAGCATGAGATGCCGCACTACAAGTCCCAGCTGGATATGGGGTCAGAGCATGAGATGCCGCACTACAAGTCCCAGCTGGATATGGGCTCAGAGCATGAGATGATGCACTACAAGTCCCAGCTGGATATGGGGTCAGAGAATGAGATGCCGCACTACAAGCCCCAGCTGAATATGGGCTCAGAGCAGGAGATGCCGCACTACAAGTCCCAGCTGGATATGGGCTCAGAGCACGAGATGCCGCACTACAAGTCCCAGCTGGATATGGGCTCAGAGCACGAGATGATGCACTACAAGTCCCAGCTGGATATGAGCTCAGAGCACGAGATGCCGCACTACAAGTCCCAGCTGGATATGGGCTCAGAGCACGAGATGCCGCACTACAAGTCCCAGCTGGATATGGGGTCAGAGCACGAGATGCTGCACTACAAGTCCCAGCTGGATATGGACTCAGAGCATGAGATGCCGCACTACAAGTCCCAGCTGGATATGGGGTCAGAGCATGAGATGCCGCACTACAAGCCCCAGCTGAATATGGGCTCAGAGCATGAGATGATGCACTACAAGTCCCAGCTGGATATGGGGTCAGAGCATGAGATGCCGCACTACAAGCCCCAGCTGAATATGGGCTCAGAGCAGGAGATGCCGCACTACAAGTCCCAGCTGGATATGGGCTCAGAGCACGAGATGATGCACTACAAGTCCCAGCTGAATATGAGCTCAGAGCACGAGATGCCGCACTACAAGTCCCAGCTGGATATGGACTCAGAGCATGAGATGCCGCACTACAAGTCCCAGCTGGATATGGGGTCAGAGCATGAGATGCCGCACTACAAGCCCCAGCTGAATATGGGCTCAGAGCACGAGATGCCGCACTACAAGCCCCAGCTGGATATGGACTCAGAGCATGAGATGCCACACTACAAGTCCCAGCTGGATATGGGCTCAGAGCACGAGATGATGCACTACAAGTCCCAGCTGGATACGGGCTCAGAGCACGAGATGTCGCACTACAAGTCCCAGCTGGATATGGGCTCAGAGCACGAGATGCCGCACTACAAGTCCCAGCTGGATATGGGCTCAGAGCACGAGATGCCGCACTACAAGTCCCAGCTGGATACGGGCTCAGAGCATGAGATGCCGCACTACAAGTCCCAGCTGGATATGGGGTCAGAGCACGAGATGTCGCACTACAAGCCCCAGCTGGATATGGGCTCAGAGCACGAGATGCCGCACTACAAGTCCCAGCTGGATATGGGGTCAGAGCACGAGATGTCGCACTACAAGTCCCAGCTGGATATGGGCTCAGAGCACGAGATGTCGCACTACAAGTCCCAGCTGGATATGAGCTCAGAGCACGAGATGTCGCACTACAAGTCCCAGCTGGATACGGGCTCAGAGCACGAGATGTCGCACTACAAGTCCCAGCTGGATATGGGCTCAGAGCACGAGATGCCGCACTACAAGTCCCAGCTGGATATGGGCTCAGAGCAGGAGATGCCGCACTACAAGTCCCAGCTGGATATGGGCTCAGAGCACGAGATGTCGCACTACAAGTCCCAGCTGGATATGAGCTCAGAGCACGAGATGTCGCACTACAAGTCCCAGCTGGATATGGGGTCAGAGCATGAGATGCCGCACTACAAGTCCCAGCTGGATATGGGGTCAGAGCATGAGATGCCGCACTACAAGCCCCAGCTGGATATGGACTCAGAGCATGAGATGCCGCACTACAAGTTCCAGCTGGATATGGGCTCAGAGCACGAGATGCTGCACTACAAGTCCCAGCTGGATATGGGCTCAGAGCACGAGATGCCGCACTACAAGTCCCAGCTGGATATGGGCTCAGAGCACGAGATGCCGCACTACAAGTTCCAGCTGGATATGGGCTCAGAGCACGAGATGCTGCACTACAAGTCCCAGCTGGATATGGGCTCAGAGCACGAGATGATGCACTACAAGTCCCAGCTGATATGGGCTCAGAGCAGGAGATGCCGCACTACAAGTCCCAGCTGAATATGGGCTCAGAGCACGAGATGCTGCACTACAAGTCCCAGCTGGATATGGGGTCAGAGCACGAGATGCCGCACTACAAGTCCCAGCTGGATATGGGCTCAGAGCATGAGATGATGCACTACAAGTCCCAGCTGAATATGGGCTCAGAGCACGAGATGCCACACTACAAGTCCCAGCTGGATATGGGCTCAGAGCACGAGATGCCGCACTACAAGTCCCAGCTGGATATGGGCTCAGAGCACGAGATGCCACACTACAAGTCCCAGCTGGATATGGGGTCAGAGCACGAGATGCCGCACTACAAGTCCCAGCTGGATATGGACTCAGAGCACGAGATGCCGCACTACAAGTCCCAGCTGGATATGGACTCAGAGCACGAGATGCCACACTACAAGTCCCAGCTGGATATGGGCTCAGAGCACGAGATGCCGCACTACAAGTCCCAGCTGGATATGGACTCAGAGCACGAGATGATGCACTACAAGTCCCAGCTGGATATGGGCTCAGAGCACGAGATGCCACACTACAAGTCCCAGCTGGATATGGGGTCAGAGCACGAGATGATGCACTACAAGTCTCAGCTGAATATGGGCTCAGAGCACGAGATGCCGCACTACAAGTCCCAGCTGGATATGGACTCAGAGCATGAGATGCCGCACTACAAGTCCCAGCTGGATATGGGGTCAGAGCACGAGATGTCGCACTACAAGCCCCAGCTGGATATGGGCTCAGAGCACGAGATGCCGCACTACAAGCCCCAGCTGGATATGGGCTCAGAGCACGAGATGCCACACTACAAGTCCCAGCTGGATATGGGGTCAGAGCACGAGATGATGCACTACAAGTCCCAGCTGAATATGGGCTCAGAGCACGAGATGTCGCACTACAAGTCCCAGCTGGATATGGACTCAGAGCATGAGATGCTGCACTACAAGTCCCAGCTGGATATGGGGTCAGAGCATGAGATGCCGCACTACAAGCCCCAGCTGGATATGGACTCAGAGCATGAGATGCCACACTACAAGTCCCAGCTGGATATGGGCTCAGAGCACGAGATGCTGCACTACAAGTCCCAGCTGGATATGGGCTCAGAGCACGAGATGCCGCACTACAAGTCCCAGCTGGATATGGGGTCAGAGCACGAGATGCCGCACTACAAGTCCCAGCTGGATATGGGGTCAGAGCACGAGATGCCGCACTACAAGTCCCAGCTGGATATGGACTCAGAGCACGAGATGCCACACTACATGTCCCAGCTGGATATGGGCTCAGAGCACGAGATGCTGCACTACAAGTCCCAGCTGGATATGGGCTCAGAGCACGAGATGATGCACTACAAGTCCCAGCTGGATATGGGCTCAGAGCACGAGATGCCACACTACAAGTCCCAGCTGGATATGGGCTCAGAGCACGAGATGCCGCACTACAAGTCCCAGCTGGATATGGGGTCAGAGCACGAGATGCCACACTACAAGTCCCAGCTGGATATGGGCTCAGAGCACGAGATGCCACACTACATGTCCCAGCTGGATATGGGCTCAGAGCACGAGATGCTGCACTACAAGTCCCAGCTGGATATGGACTCAGAGCACGAGATGATGCACTACAAGTCCCAGCTGGATATGGGCTCAGAGCACGAGATGCCACACTACAAGTCCCAGCTGGATATGGGGTCAGAGCACGAGATGATGCACTACAAGTCCCAGCTGAATATGGGCTCAGAGCACGAGATGCTGCACTACAAGCCCCAGCTGGATATGGGGTCAGAGCATGAGATGCCGCACTACAAGCCCCAGCTGGATATGGGCTCAGAGCACGAGATGATGCACTACAAGTCCCAGCTGGATATGGACTCAGAGCACGAGATGTCGCACTACAAGCCCCAGCTGGATATGGACTCAGAGCATGAGATGCCACACTACAAGTCCCAGCTGGATATGGGCTCAGAGCACGAGATGCCGCACTACAAGTCCCAGCTGGATATGGGGTCAGAGCACGAGATGCCGCACTACAAGCCCCAGCTGGATATGGACTCAGAGCATGAGATGCCACACTACAAGTCCCAGCTGGATATGGGCTCAGAGCACGAGATGCTGCACTACAAGTCCCAGCTGGATATGGGCTCAGAGCACGAGATGCCGCACTACAAGTCCCAGCTGGATATGGGGTCAGAGCACGAGATGCCACACTACAAGTCCCAGCTGGATATGGGCTCAGAGCACGAGATGATGCACTACAAGTCCCAGCTGGATATGGGCTCAGAGCACGAGATGCCGCACTACAAGTCCCAGCTGGATATGGGCTCAGAGCACGAGATGCTGCACTACAAGTCCCAGCTGGATATGGGCTCAGAGCACGAGATGCTGCACTACAAGTCCCAGCTGGATATGGGCTCAGAGCACGAGATGATGCACTACAAGTCCCAGCTGGATATGGGCTCAGAGCACGAGATGCCACACTACAAGTCCCAGCTGGATATGGGGTCAGAGCATGAGATGCCGCACTACAAGCCCCAGCTGGATATGGACTCAGAGCACGAGATGCTGCACTACAAGTCCCAGCTGGATATGGGCTCAGAGCACGAGATGCCGCACTACAAGTCCCAGCTGGATATGGGGTCAGAGCATGAGATGCCGCACTACAAGTCCCAGCTGGATATGGACTCAGAGCACGAGATGCTGCACTACAAGTCCCAGCTGGATATGGGCTCAGAGCACGAGATGCCGCACTACAAGCCCCAGCTGGATATGGGCTCAGAGCACGAGATGCCGCACTACAAGCCCCAGCTGGATATGGACTCAGAGCATGAGATGCCGCACTACAAGTCCCAGCTGGATATGGGGTCAGAGAATGAGATGCCGCACTACAAGTCCCAGCTGGATATGGGCTCAGAGCACGAGATGCCGCACTACAAGCCCCAGCTGGATATGGGCTCAGAGCACGAGATGACGCACTACAAGTCCCAGCTGGATATGGGCTCAGAGCACGAGATGCCGCACTACAAGCCCCAGCTGGATATGGGCTCAGAGCACGAGATGACGCACTACAAGTCCCAGCTGGATATGGGGTCAGAGCACGAGATGCCACACTACATGTCCCAGCTGGATATGGGCTCAGAGCACGAGATGCCACACTACAAGTCCCAGCTGGATATGGGGTCAGAGCAGGAGATGCCGCACTACAAGTCCCAGCTGGATATGGGGTCAGAGCAGGAGATGCCGCACTACAAGCCCCAGCTGGATATGGGCTCAGAGCACGAGATGATGCACTACAAGTCCCAGCTGAATATGGGCTCAGAGCACGAGATGCCACACTACAAGTCCCAGCTGAATATGGGCTCAGAGCACGAGATGCTGCACTACAAGTCCCAGCTGGATATGGGCTCAGAGCACGAGATGATGCACTACAAGTCCCAGCTGGATATGGGCTCAGAGCACGAGATGATGCACTACAAGTCCCAGCTGGATATGGGGTCAGAGCATGAGATGCCGCACTACAAGCCCCAGCTGGATATGGGCTCAGAGCACGAGATGATGCACTACAAGTCCCAGCTGGATATGGGCTCAGAGCACGAGATGATGCACTACAAGTCCCAGCTGGATATGGGCTCAGAGCATGAGATGCCACACTACAAGTCCCAGCTGGATATGGACTCAGAGCATGAGATGCCGCACTACAAGTCCCAGCTGGATATGGGCTCAGAGCACGAGATGCCGCACTACAAGTCCCAGCTGGATATGGGGTCAGAGCACGAGATGCTGCACTACAAGTCCCAGCTGGATATGGGGTCAGAGCAGGAGATGCCGCACTACAAGTCCCAGCTGGATATGGGCTCAGAGCACGAGATGATGCACTACAAGTCCCAGCTGGATATGGACTCAGAGCATGAGATGCCGCACTACAAGTCCCAGCTGGATATGGGGTCAGAGCACGAGATGCCGCACTACAAGTCCCAGCTGGATATGGGGTCAGAGCACGAGATGCCGCACTACAAGTCCCAGCTGGATATGGGGTCAGAGCAGGAGATGATGCACTACAAGTCCCAGCTGGATATGGGGTCAGAGCACGAGATGCCGCACTACAAGTCCCAGCTGGATATGGGCTCAGAGCACGAGATGCCGCACTACAAGTCCCAGCTGGATATGGGCTCAGAGCACGAGATGCCGCACTACAAGTCCCAGCTGGATATGAGCTCAGAGCACGAGATGCCGCACTACAAGCCCCAGCTGGATATGGGGTCAGAGCACGAGATGATGCACTACAAGTCCCAGCTGGATACGGGCTCAGAGCACGAGATGTCGCACTACAAGTCCCAGCTGGATATGGGCTCAGAGCACGAGATGTCGCACTACAAGTCCCAGCTGGATACGGGCTCAGAGCACGAGATGTCGCACTACAAGTCCCAGCTGGATACGGGCTCAGAGCACGAGATGCCGCACTACAAGTCCCAGCTGGATACGGGCTCAGAGCCACAGTTATAAAGTGGTCCTGGACCTGCGATTTGATCTCAGGATGCCAATGTGTTGCCATGGCAGCTGAAGGCCCGTGTAGTCGCCATCTTGGTTTTTCTAAGAAGCTGTGCTATATGCAATGCTGAGGTATTGTAATATATAGAATGATCCCCGGAGACTAAGAAAGAAGTGAAAATAGCGACTTTTTTTTCTTTTTTACAAACTTCTGGTTTTCATTGTTGTTTTTAGTCACGTGGCCTCTGTAAAATGGCTGAATCCGTCCATACTGCATAGCAACCAATCGCAGTGCAGCTCTCATTCAGCCAGAGCTGTGCAGGAAATGAAAGCTGGGCGCTGATTGGTTGCCGGGGGCAATCCTTTGATAGATGAGGCCTAGTATACTTTCGGAGTTGCGCACTCGGCCGCCATGTTGGCCCGGACGTCATTTTCAAGCTCTGCTGGGAGTTGTAGTCACCAAGCACCTGAGAGTCAGTGCACATAGACGTACATGATACAATAAGCAGATATTCCGGTGAGGAGGATGACGCCATGTTCTGACTGCGATGGCTGCTCTGTGTAAACCCTTCATGAGGGGAAACTCTGGATAAATACTTTCTTTTTTCCATTATGAAGAGGGTGCAATTACTTTCTAAATGTCGTCTGGACGTTATCCAGTCACACAGCTGCTCCGGGCGGTGGTGTGCATGTGGCGGGCGGTGCGGAGGGAAAGAGGGGTGGATAAAAAAACTAAAAATATCCCTTCTCAATGCAGGACTCTATTGTTCCCTGTTATCAGCTATTAGTGAAGGTGAACACAATTTATGATTCTCTGTTATCAGCCATTGCAGACTGCATGTGATCCATTGTCCACCATCATCGGCTGTTTGAGGCCAAATTCTCGCTTTTTCTCTGTTCTTGAATCATTGTTACCCATTTGCATGGCCTGGTGTCCCCACCCAGCGAACCCAGGAAAGTGACGGAGCCCATTTCTGTGCAAAAAAAGCAGCAGAAGAAATACAGCATGTACGTTACATGTGAACATGGCCTAAAAGTCCTAGGAAAATTTGGTATATTTTGCTATGTTCTCCAGTCTGGGCTGCGTGGCATTGGTGGAGCTGCTGCCTATGGACGGGAAGGTCGTGAGCTTGAGTCTCAGAGATCGGAGAAGAGGAGAATTCATTATTTAATTTATGCACATCAGAGATGCCGGCCCCGCCCCCGAGGAGCCACAGTGTCAGTGTGGAGAAGTCGGGACAAAGCCCTGACTGCCGGGACAGCGGGACTGAGTCCTCGAATCGGGATAGTCCCGCTGAATCCGTGAGCTATGGCACCATGCAAACAGAGCCGCAGGTGTCAGTTACATACCTGCCACAATCAGAGCAGCCTAACTCCTAAGATGCCGCAGTCACTCTGACATCAGCATTTAGGAGGTTGTCATTATCATGGCAGCTGGGTTTAAGTATTTTGTGTCTACCATCTGGAGGAGATGTTTGCAGGCATCGCTTACTGTCATGGTGGTGTCAGGATCTGTGGAGACTACAGATTCTGGCACTCTGCCTGCCAACTCCTCTGATGTCTGTGACCAGCGCAGGGAGACATGGGGATGACCCACAGACTTATGCAGGCTAGTAAGAGTTAATCTCTGCTGGGCTGCTTGTTAGTCTCCTTGATCAGTGAACCAGAGATGTTTATGCTGGCTGGACTATTTCAGTAATGCCAGTGTAGCGCCCCTGAAGCCTTCAGGAGCTACAGGGAACTGCATCCTAACCAGGATGCCGGGCCTACCCCCAGGGACCCAGAAGACCAGTGCCGGTAACAGCTAAACATTCAATCTAATCCCTGTTTTCCCCATTCCCAAAGACTGGTGACCGGCTAGGTTTGGACCCAGCAGATGACCACTTAGGGGTGGAGCCGATCCAGTTCTCTAGACGTCAACCAGCGGGGAGGGGGTCAGATAGTCAGTAAGTGGAAGTGAAAGGGGAAGAACGTAACCGTACTGACAGGAGAGTGTAACGGTGACCTGAGGGCCCAGGCGTGTGGTTGCCGGTAGAGTACGGTGGAGTACTCCCGGAACCATAGCACTGACGGGGTACAGAGCCCTAGGTCAGGCAAACGCTCCAGGGAGACCTGATAAAATCTGCACAGTGAGGGGACCATCCAGGACCTCACTGACTGTAAAGTCCGGGGGCACCAGCAGTGAAGGGAGAACCAGGGACCGGAACACCGACACTAGGGTTCAAACTGCCCGCCGTACGGACTAAACACTGAAGAGACAACCAGGAGGGGACCCCCAGACGCTCCAAGCCACAGGGACCCACCAACCAGAGACAGGTGCAGGGGAAAGGAGCCACCAGGTCATCACACTAGCACTGGAACTAAGGGGACCAGTGGTGAGGACCAGCCTTCATTGGATTGCTAATCTCTACAACACTGTGAGTAAAGAGACCAGTTGCACTGCGATCCCTGGTGTGGCCTATATTCTTTCCGCGCCCAAGAACATCGTCTATCTCTTGGGGCTTGGCCCTACTTGCGGAGGGTCCAACATCCAGGCTGAAACTAACACCAGTCCCAATGAGAATCTGTGCAGCAGCGGCTCTACTAAAATAGCCACAACCCGCAAGTGGCATCACGACAAAAACTCTCTTAACAATTCCCTGTAAATACCCCTTTTTAAAAGCGACCCCAGGGTCATGGAATCGGGCAATGGCCACCCAGTATACTGTCCCAACGTGCCCAGGACCGGCACCGAGTACCCCATAGCCCTGGGGTGTCACGCCAGCTATAGCTTACCTGTTCTGGTCCAGTGAGGTTTTCTAATCCAGACTTACTGGTGGTTGTTGTGCATTGTTGCTTTGAGCTGTTGTGGTGTTAACCCTTGTTGTCCTTTAGTTGCTGCCTTCCTGCCCTTGCTTTTCTCTTTAGTGTATTTGTTCCTGTGAGTTTGCAGTGTGTTTTAGTTTTGTTTTTTCCCTGTCTGTCTTAATCTGTTTCCATCACACTCCTGCCCCTTGCTTCCCTGGGGAAGTAACAGATTACATCTGGTAAGGAGAAGAGTAAGGCACAGGACTCCGGCATCTCCATCATTAGGAGTAATCCAGAGGTGAGGGATAGTCTAAGGTGCCCTAGAGTGAGGGACACTTTAGGAGATCTTTGTACAACGGAGACACCGTCTTTTATACATTATAGAGTACTGTGCAAGGGATCAAGCAATGTCCCATGGGGGAAGGGGGGGGCCAATAAAAAAAAATATTTTTTAAATATCAACGTTCATTCCTTCCCCCACCCCCTCCTTTACTTGGAACGAAAAACAACAATGAAAAAAAAAAAACCAACTTAATGTATGTAGTATTGCCACATGTGGTAAACGCAAAAAAAAAAGAAAAATGGAAGTGGCAGAATAGCAGCTCTATAGTCACTTCCCTCCAAAACAAAGACCAGAAAGTCGTATGGACCTCAAGAATGGGATAATAAAAACAGCTCTTCACAAAAATAAGCAAACCCTCAAATAACACTACTGACTGAACAATAAAATAGCTATAAGCCTTGGAAGGTGAGGAGTTAAAATTAGAATTGAAGAGGGGCCTACTGGGACTCTATTGCCGAATAACCCCATAAACCTGGAGCTGGCCCTGCCCATTTGTCACATTGTGATGGAGAGTCCATGGAGAGACACATTTCTATATAGCTTTATGTGATGAATGGCGGTGGTATGTATATATACATAGGAGGGATAGAGTATACGGTGATACATGCAGGCTCATATGGCGGCACATTCTGTAATACTGCCCTGTGTGCCTCTGTGGGGGGTCTGTCTGTTACTGGCCCTCTCTAGACATGTAAGAGTTAACAGTCTCCTTTCACTTTCTCTTCCATGAGTCACCCCATGAATATATAATAATATAATAGACCATGAGCAGAATGAGGCCTGACATGAGAGGAGACCCCCGGAGACCCTCTGGAATGTGTCACTTCCCCTTTCACCTTCTTACATCACTCACATGATCCGGGAGGAGGATATAGTACAAAGCAAACTCCATAATATCACTGAAAAAACACAGGAAAACTAACAACAGAAGACCCTATTATCCTTCACCCCGAGTGTCGGCACAGATACCCTGTACCCCAAGTGTGGGCACTGTTACCCTGTACCCCGAGTGTCGCTACCGATACCCTGTACCCCAAATGTGGGCACTGTTACCCTGTACCCCGAGTGTCGGCACCGATACCCTGTACCCCAAGTGTGGGCACTGTTACCCTGTACCCCAAGTGTGGGCACTGTTACCCTGTACCCCGAGTGTCGGCACCGATACCCTCTACCCCGAGTGTCGGCACAGATACCCTGTACCCCAAATGTGGGCACTGTTACCCTGTAGCCCGAGTGTCGGCACCGATACCCTGTACCCCAAATGTGGGCACTGTTACCCTGTACCCCGAGTGTCGGCACCGATACCCTGTACCCCAAGTGTGGGCACTGTTACCCTGTACCCCGAGTGTGGGCACTGTTACCCTGTACCCCGAGTGTCGGCACCGATACCCTCTACCCCGAGTGTCGGCACAGATACCCTGTACCCCAAATGTGGGCACTGTTACCCTGTAGCCCGAGTGTCGGCATCGTTACCCTGTACCCCGAGTGTCGGCATCGTTACCCTGTACCCCGAGCGTCGGCGCAGTTATCCTGTACCCCAAGTGTGGGCACTGTTACCCTGTAGCCCGAGCGTCAGCGCAGTTACCCTGCACCCCGGGTGTCAGGGCAGTTACCCTGTACCCAGGGTATCGGCATCGTTACCCTGTACCCAGAGTGTCGGCATCGTTACCCTTACCCCGAGCGTCGGCGCAGTTATCCTGTACCCAGAGCGTCGGCGCAGTTACCCTGTACCCCGAGTGTGGGCGACATTACCCTGTACCCAGAGTGTCGGCATCGTTACCCTGTACCCCGAGCGTTGGCGCAGTTATCCTGTACCCCGAGCGTTGGCGCAGTTATCCTGTACCCAGAGTGTCGGCGCAGTTACCCTGTACCCAGAATGTAGGCGCCATTACCCTGTACCCCGAGCGTCGGCGCAGTAACCCTGTACCCAGAATGTAGGCGCCATTACCCTGTACCCAGAGTGTCGGCGCAGTTACCCTGTACCCCCGGTTTTTCCCTCCCGGGGAGGTTTACTGGAGATAGTCAGTCCCTCGTCCTGGAGGCTGCAGTGATGGCTTTCGTACCTCGGCCGTGTTCTTTATCACCTGTCGTGTTTGTATTTGACGATGATTTGGGGACGGTTTTACTTTCTCGCCCACCATCTGTAATGTCGCTGAGCACCTTGCGTTGACTCCTTTGACCTCCCACGTGCAGAGCTGCGGGGACATTTTTGCCTTTATTCGGAGGTATGGGCGCTCGCTTCTTGCCCGTACATGGAAGAGATGAGGGACTGGTGATATGTACGAGGATTTATCGCTATAAACACCGGGGGTGCGGGGGCCACGCTCATACCTGACTATGTATACAGTGATCAGCGGCCGCTCCGCAGACATTAACCCCACAGCTCCAGGCTGGATCCCGGCACGGGGCATCTTCTGGGCAAACACTGTCAGATTAATGCTACTCCTCTACTACAGCCCCAGTCAGGCGCCATTAGCAGAGCTGCTGCCTCTGGGGTCACTCATCGGCCTCTGATGGGTGGTGGACAAAGCAAGCCCACTATCCTGGGCCGGATCCCACTCATCCTACTTTTCAGGAGTGGAATCGGCTCCCTGGCTCCACCAGACTCCTCTGACCCCAACAGACTCCTTTCATCCAGACTCTAAGGGTACCTTCACACTTAGGGGTGCTTCACACACAGCGAGCTCGCTGCCGAGATCGCTGCTGAGTCACGCTTTTTGTGACGCAGCAGTGACCTCATTAGCGATCTCGCTGTGTGTGACACTGAGCAGCGATCTGGCCCCTGCTGCGAGATCGCTGCTCGTTACACACAGCCCTGGTTCGTTTTCTTCAAAGCCGCTCTCCCGCTGTGACACACAGATCGCTGTGTGTGACAGCGAGAGAGCGACAAATGAAGCGAGCAGGGAGCAGGAGCCGGCGTCTGACAGCTGAGGTAAGCTGTATCCAAGATAAACATCGGGTAACCAAGGTGGTTACCCGATATTTACCTTAGTTACGAGCCTCTGCAGCTCTCACGCTGCCTGTGCTGCCGGCTCCGGCTCTCTGCACATGTAGCTGCTGTACACATCGGGTTAATTAACCCGATGTGTACAGCAGCTAGGAGAGCAAGGAGCCAGCGCTAAGCAGTGTGCGCGGCTCCTTGCTCTCTGCACATGTAGCTGCATTACACATCGGGTTAATTAACCCGATGTGTACTGTAGCTATGGTAGGAGAGCAAGGAGCCAGCGCTCAGTGTGCGCGGCTCCCTGCTCCCTGCACACACAGCTGTGCGCTGGTAACTAATGTAAACATCGGGTAACCATACCCGATGTTTACCTTAGTTACCAGTCTCCGCAGCTTCCAGACGGCAGCTCCGTGCAAGCGCAGCGTCGCTTGCACGTCGCTGCTGGCTGGGGGCTGTTCACTGGTCGCTGGTGAGATCTGCCTGTTTGACAGCTCACCAGCGACCATGTAGCGATGCAGCAGCGATCCTGACCAGGTCAGATCGCTGGTCGGATCGCTGCTGCATCGCTAAGTGTGAAGGTACCCTTAGTCTTTAAGACCCCGCCGTTCTCCTCCAAACTCCACCGTCCTCCTATACCAATCCCAGCTGTCCTCTCCCAGACCCCACCATCGTCCTCCAGATCTTGCTGTCCTCCTCCTCCAGTCCCCACCATCCTCTCCCAGGTCCCATCTATCTGCAGATCCACCGTCCTCCTCCAGATTCCTCCAAAACCCTCAATCCTCTTCTTTCAGATTCCTCCTTCTCCTCTAGAACCCATCTCTTCTCCTCCAGACCCCATCTATCCTCCTCCATACCCCCTTCTTCCTTCTCCAGACCCTTCAGTCTTCCTCCAGACCCCCTCTTTTCTCCTCCAAACTCCTCCGTGTTCCTCCAGACCCCTCACTCATCTCCACAGGGGTTTACCTTCCAAACGTTTTAAGCCCACTTTACACGTTGCAATTAGTTGTACAATCGCATTTGCGATGTGACACGCCCAGGTTGCATACGGGATCTTATGAGATCACACGTAGGTCGTTCATTTGCTGTCACACGTGCGTTAGTAGTCTATGTTAAATTGGTCAATTTTGTGTGCGATCCTTTAGATCATGTGTTCTGTGACGTATGCATTGGGCACCTTTTTTTTTTTTATTTATTGACTTGCCAAGCGTGTGTAATGTGTAGGAATGTGTTTTTACTATGTCATCTGCCATTCAGCTCTGCTACATGGCCGCTGACAGCAGACACAGACAGCCATGTAGCAGAGCTGAATGGCCGCTGACAGCAGACACAGACAGAGCCATGTAGCAGAGCTGAATGGCCGCTGACAGCAGACACAGACAGCCATGTAGCAGAGCTGAATGGCCGCTGACAGCAGACACAGACAGCCATGTAGCAGAGCTGAATGGCAGATGACAGCAGACACAGACAGCCATGTAGCAGAGCTGAATGGCAGATGACAGCAGACACAGACAGCCATGGAGCAGAGCTGAATGGCAGATGACAGCAGACACAGACAGCCATGTAGCAGAGCTGAATGGCAGATGACAGCAGACACAGACAGCCATGTAGCAGAGCTGAATGGCAGATGACAGCAGACACAGACAGCCATGGAGCAGAGCTGAATGGCAGATGACAGCAGCCACAGACAGCCATGTAGCAGAGCTGAATGGCAGATGACAGCAGACACAGACAGCCATGGAGCAGAGCTGAATGGCAGATGACAGCAGACACAGACAGCCATGTAGCAGAGTTGAATGGCAGATGACAGCAGACACAGACAGCCATGTAGCAGAGTTGAATGGCAGATGACAGCAGACACAGACAGAGCCATGTAGCAGAGCTGAATGGCAGATGACAGCAGACACAGACAGCCATGTAGCAGAGCTGAATGGCAGATGACAGCAGACACAGACAGCCATGTAGCAGAGTTGAATGGCAGATGACAGCAGACACAGACAGCCATGTAGCAGAGCTGAATGGCAGATGACAGCAGACACAGACAGCCATGTAGCAGAGCTGAATAGCCGCTGACAGCAGACACAGACAGTCATGTAGCAGAGCTGAATGGCCG
Organism: Anomaloglossus baeobatrachus; assembly: GCF_048569485.1. Classification (NCBI taxonomy): domain Eukaryota; kingdom Metazoa; phylum Chordata; class Amphibia; order Anura; family Aromobatidae; genus Anomaloglossus; species Anomaloglossus baeobatrachus. The sequence goes on from NC_134353.1 coordinate 964,368,688, forward strand.
CTGACAGCAGACACAGACAGCCATGTAGCAGAGCTGAATGGCAGATGACAGCAGACACAGACAGCCATGTAGCAGAGCTGAATGGCAGATGACAGCAGACACAGACAGAGCCGCACTGTCAGAATGAACTCGGGTGAACTTCACCCGACTTTATTGTCATGCTGTGGCTCTGTCTGTGTCGCGCCCTGATTAGCGGTCACCTGTGAAGGACTCACCGGTGACCGCTAATCTCCTAAGTGACTGAAGTGACCAGCCCTCTCTCATATACTCACCGATCCCCGGCGCTGCACGGCGTTCACACTGCTCCGGCGGCTTTTACTGTTTTGAAAAAGCCGGCCGCCCATTAAACAATTTCGTATTCCCTGCTTTCCCCGCCCACCGGCGCCTATGATTGGTTACAGTGAGACACGCTCCCCCTCTGAGTGACAGGTGTCACACTGCACCCAATCACAGCAGCCGGTGGGCGTGCCTATACTGTGTAGTGAAATAAATAATTAAATAATTAAAAAAAACGGCGTGCGGTTCCCCCCAATTTTAAAACCAGCCAGATAAAGCCATACGGCTGAAGGCTGGTATTCTCAGGATGGGGAGCTCCACGTTATGGGGAGCCCCCCAGCCTAACAATATCAGTCAGCAGCCGCCCAGAATGGCCGCATACATTAGATGCGACAGTTCTGGGGCTGTACCCGGCTCTTCCCGATTTGCCCTGGTGCGTTGGCAAATCGGGGTAATAAGGAGTTATTGGCAGCCCATAGCTGCCACTAAATCCTAGATTAATCATGTCAGGCGTCTATGAGACACCCTCCATGATTAATCTGTAAATTACAGTAAATAAACACACACACCAGAAAAATCCTTTATTAGAAATAAAAAAAAACAAACATATACCCTGGTTCACCACTTTAATCAGCCCCAAAAAGCCCTCCATGTCCAGCAGAATCCAGGATGCTCCAGCGTCTCTTCCAGCGCTGCTGCATGGAGGTGACCGGAGCTGCAGCAGACACAGCCGCTCCTGTCACCTCCACGCAGCTAATGAAGACAGCCGCGCGATCAGCTGCTGTCACTGAGGTTACCCGCTGTCACTGGATCCAGCGGTGGCCGCGGGTAACCTCAGTGACAGCTCAGCTGATCGCGATACTCACCTCAGTTGCTGTGTGGAGGTGACAGGAGCGGCGGTGTCTGAAGTGGTGAACCAGGGTATATGTTTGTGTTTTTTATTTCTAATAAAGGATTTTTTGGGTGTGTGTGTTTATTTACTGTAATTTACAGATTAATCATGGAGGGTGTCTCATAGACGCCTGACATGACTAATCTAGGACTTAGTGGCAGCTATGGGCTGCCAATAACTCCTTATTACCCCGATTTGCCAACGCACCAGGGCAAATCGGGAAGAGCCAGGTACAGTCCCAGAACTGTCGCATATAATGTATGCGGCAATTCTGGGCGGCTGTTGGCTGATATTGTTAGGCTGGGGGGCTCCCCATAACGTGGAGCTCCCCATCCTGAGAATACCAGCCTTCAGCCGTATGGCTTTATCTGGCTGGTTTTAAAATTGGGGGGAACCGCACGCCGTTTTTTTTAATTATTTAATTATTTATTTCACTACACAGTATAGACACACCCACCGGCTGCTGTGATTGGGTGCAGTGTGACACCTGTCACTCAGCGTGGGGGCGTGTCTCACTGTAACCAATCATAGGCGCCGGTGGGCGGGGAAAGCAGGGAATACGAGATTGTTTAATGGGCGGCCGGCTTTTTCAAAACAGTAAAAGCCGCCGGAGTAGTGTGAACGCCGTGCAGCGCCGGGGATCGGTGAGTATGAGAGAGGGGGATAGACTGACATGGACAGAGAGTGAGGGACAGAGATAGTGACCGACTGACAGAGATTAGTGCATGACAGACATTGTGAGGCGCTTCAGCTTTTCAGCTGCGCTCTGAAGCGGACCTTTTTTAAGCTGCGGTGCAGAGCGCACACCTGCGCACATAGCATCAGACACCAAAATCGTATGAGGGATGTCACACGTTACAATTCACTAGGTTCGTGCAACAAAACGCTCAATTCTAGACAAAGATACGATGTGTTTGCGATCAACAGTTTTGCGTTCAATCCTGATCGCAGGTAGCTGTCACACGCAGATACCTCACAAACGATGCCGGATGTGCGTCACTTACAACTGGACCCCAACGACGGATTGTGAGATATATTGAAGCGTGTGTAGCGGGCTTAAGACCTGATCATCTCGGAGTAGATGGACCCAGTTACAAGTCATTGAGTCTCGGCCATCTTCACTGCTGTCTGTGATGTGATGATGGACACAGAACTGCGCCACGGTCTCAGAAAGCAGGTGTGAACTGATCCTGTTATCCTTACTACCAGTAACATGGTGTTTAGCGCACCATCTATTATTGACTTACTCCCACCTGCTCTTGTTCTTTGATTATTTGGGTACTATATTGGCTCTGGCTCCCTGTACCATGGCCCTCAGGTCTATCAGACATTTCGGGGTGTCATGGTGACAGTGCTGACCCTGGGCTCTGGGTCTCACTGGCTCCCTGTACTGTGGCCCGCAGGTATCAGACATTTCGGGGTGTCATGGTGACGGTGCCGGGCTCTGGGTCTCGCTGGCTCCCTGTACTTTGGCCCTCAGGTATCAGACATTTCAAGGTTTCATGGTGACGGTGCCGGGCTCTGGCTCTCGCTGGCTCCCTGTACCGTGGCCCTCAGGTATCGGACATTTCGGGGTGTCATGGTGATGGTGCCAGGCTCTGGGTCTCGCTGGCTCCCTGTACCGTGGCCGTCAGGTATCAGACATTTCGGGGTGTCATGGTGACGGTGCCGGGCTCTGGGTTTCGCTGGCTCCCTGTACTTTGGCCCTCAGGTATCAGACATTTCAGGGTGTCATGGTGACGGTGCCGGCCCTGGGTTTCGCTGGCTCCCTGTACTTTGGCCCTCAGGTATCGGACATTTCGGGGTGTCATGGTGACGGTGCCGGGCCCTGGGTCTCGCTGGCTCTCTGTACTTTGGCCCTCAGGTATCGGACATTTCGGGGTGTCATGGTGACGGTGCCGGGCTCTGGGTCTCGCTGGCTCCCTATACTGTGGGCCTCAGGTATCGGACATTTCGGGGTGTTATGGTGACGGTGACGGCCCTGGGTCTCGCTGGCTCCCTATACTGTGGGCCTTAGGTATCGGACATTTCGGGGTGTCATGGTGACGGTACCGGGCTCTGGGTCTCGCTGGCTCCCTGTACTGTGGGCCTCAGGTATCGGACATTTCAGGGTGTCATGGTGACAGTGCCGGCCCTGGGTCTCGCTGGCTCCCTGTACTGTGGGCCTCAGGTATCGGACATTTCAGGGTGTCATGGTGACGGTGCCGGCCCTGGGTCTCGCTGGCTCCCTATACTTTGGGCCTCAGGTATCGGACATTTCGGGGTGTCATGGTGACGGTGCCGGCCCTGGGTCTCGCTGGCTCCCTGTACTTTGGCCCTCAGGTATCGGACATTTCGGGGTGTCATGGTGACGGTGCCGGCCCTGGGTCTCGCTGGCTCCCTGTACTTTGGCCCTCAGGTATCAGACATTTCAGGGTGTCATGGTGACGGTGCCGGGCCCTGGGTCTCGCTGGCTCTCTGTACTTTGGCCCTCAGGTATCGGACATTTCGGGTTGTCATGGTGACGGTGCCGGGCTCTGGGTCTCGCTGGCTCCCTATACTGTGGGCCTCAGGTATCGGACATTTCGGGGTGTTATGGTGAGGGTGCCGGCCCTGGGTCTCGCTGGCTCCCTGTACTGTGGGCCTCAGGTATCGGACATTTCGGGGTGTTATGGTGACGGTGCCGGCCCTGGGTCTCGCTGGCTCCCTATACTGTGGGCCTCAGGTATCGGACATTTCGGGGTGTCATGGTGATGGTGGCGGGCTCTGGGTCTCGCTGGCTCCCTGTACTTTGGCCCTCAGGTATCGGACATTTCGGGGTGTTATGGTGAGGGTGCCGGCCCTGGGTCTCGCTGGCTCCCTGTACTGTGGGCCTCAGGTATCGGACATTTCGGGGTGTCATGGTGACGGTGCCGGCCCTGGGTTTCGCTGGCTCCCTGTACTTTGGCCCTCAGGTATCGGACATTTCGGGGTGTTATGGTGACGGTGCCGGCCCTGGGTCTCGCTGGCTCCCTGTACTTTGGCCCTCAGGTATCAGACATTTCGGGGTGTTATGGTGACGGTGCCGGCCCTGGGTCTCGCTGGCTCCCTGTACTTTGGCCCTCAGGTATCAGACATTTCGGGGTGTTATGGTGACGGTGCCGGCCCTGGGTCTCGCTGGCTCCCTGTACTTTGGCCCTCAGGTATCGGACATTTCGGGGTGTCATGGTGACGGTGCCGGCCCTGGGTCTCGCTGGCTCCCTGTATTTTGGCCCTCAGGTATCAGACATTTCGGGGTGTTATGGTGACGGTGCCGGCCCTGGCTTTCGCTGGCTCCCTGTACTTTGGCCCTCAGGTATCGGACATTTCGGGGTGTCATGGTGACGGTACCAGGCCCTGGGTCTCGCTGGCTCCCTGTATACACAGCTGCTGCTACTTGCACAACCTCCTGTGGACTTGTCCTGATATCAGAGCAGATGACAGGAGGTTTATGGGGCTGTAAATCTGTCAGCCGGGGCATTCTTCCTGTGATGCAGCCATTATCCCCAGTGGCGCTGTGTACACATCACAGGAGCCGGAGTTTATATAAAGACTGTAGGAAGTATTACACATCATCTCACATTGCTCGGGATAGAAATATCTCCGGCCGGGACTCGCAGGCGACAAAGCGGATATGTCCTGCGGAGTATGCTCACCTCTATGTGTGATTGATGATGGGAGTTGCGGTGCTGAGGACACAGGGAGGGTGGGACAGTCATGGCGGACATGGTGTGCCCTCCGGGGGTCACGTCCGCTTTTGTTTTTGGGAAAAGTCTGGTTTATCGATGACGTTCCCATATAGAGGTCACAGAGCTGATAAGGCCATGATCGTATTCTTCACCCCCGACCTGTCAGATATCGGTGAGATCTGCTATGGTTGGACAGACATTCCCTACAGCCATGGTTTGGCGATGACTCGCCCACCCCAGGGCTCTGGGACGCCCGGTGTCGGGCTGGACTAGTCCAGGGTAGTCAGTGGTGGCGGGGCCCGACTCCGTGACCCTGGCGGGGTCAACTAATATGGCAGTTGTGGGGGTGGTAACTTTATTTACAGTTTGTGGAAATATTCGTGACGCCACCTGTGGATTGCAGCTATAGAGCCGCTGCTGCTGGATGAGACCTCCGGAGCTGATGGATTAGCAGCTGGGATGGTTCTGCTCCCCACAGGTGGAGCGGTACCCCGGGGCAGCCGTTGGTGCTTATTAAAGTCTCTGGTGCTTTGGAAATGGTGCGGTGCAGGGCGAAATAAAGGAAGCAACACCAGGGGGTGCAGTTTCAAGGTCTTTTACTCTCTGTTCAGTCGCTGCAGACAACCGGTTGCCCACTGGTGTGCCGGGATCTTCTGTCAGGGACCTCCGCCGATCCCGGGTAGTTCTTAAAGTAAATGCCGGTGCACCCTTATTTGTGTCTCCTTCCTAGGCTGGCTTCAAAGCCTTGACCTTCATAGATAAACTTGTCTCGGCCTCCACCATAGGGTCTGGTCAAGAGGGCTTGCGTGGCTGGAATCTTGCCCTCTTCCCAGGGGATGTACAGCAGGTTGTGGCCCGGGGCGCTTGCAGCCGCCTGGGGCCTTCGGTGTTTACTTTTGGAAATGTCTTTCTTCCCTTAGTTTCTAGGGACCGTCCCCTGACTGCAGCCTGATCCCTCCACCCGATGTTCTAGTGGAACAGGCCACGAGCTTGAAAGCCTTCCGTGGCCCTGGAATCCGCTCTTTCCTGTCTGTGGTGTCACCTGGGCCTAGCTGGGCCCTAGGGTCTCCACCAGGAAGCTTCTCTTTCAGCCACTTTCTCTCCATTCTGCTGAGGTAACTACCTCCACCTCCTTCTCCTTCTCCTTCTCAGCAACTAACTGCACTTGAACTTCTTGTCTCTGCTCTTTCTGTTGGCTCCTCCCACTTTCCCTATTGCTAGACCCCACCCTATGGGTGAAGAGATGGGTCTTACGGCCCCCCAGCATGCAGCATGGGGGTAGCTGCCACTATCCCCGGTCCAAAAATATGGCCAACAATAGGTGTAGTGTGAATTTGCCTGTGAACCGGCCTTTACCCTAGTCCTTACCCGGGATGGGACGTCACACCTGTGGCTGAGGTGCAATGTCTCTGTGGAGACGGAAGCCTCAGGGGCGCCACAGCGACGTCTCGCACCATCTGGTGTCGGGCACCCTGTGATGATGTCCATGGGCAGCAGTGATTAGTGGCTATAGCAGCAGCATCGAGCCCAGGCTGAATGGTGGAGCCGAGAGCCGGCGGCTCCCTGCTCCACCACTATAGTCACGTGTCCAGTCTGATTGTGGACAGGTCGGACATGGAGCTGTGCAGATACTGACCCCAGGGTGCACGCTTTCCTTTCTTCCTCCTCCATGGAGAGACTAGTGTCAATCACTGCTGGGTGTTTGGTGCATTGGAGCAATTCAGCAGTTCAGCCATTCATGGGCATTGTTTATGCTGACACATTGTAACAAAGCCTCAGCTGTGAGTAATAGGTGTCAGATCTTGTGTCATCTGTTGTCTATTTCAGAGGATGAAACGCGATAGCGCCGTCTCCACGTCCCACAATCCCTTTATCCCCGGTCAGTCATCTGAGGGCGGATTATCTGCTCCTCCAACAGCGGGATCCAAGGGGGACGGGGCGGGGGACCGTGTGATCTGTGAATTGGGGTGCAGGGACCCAACAGGTCTGTGTGCTGCAATACATTTCAGCGGGATGTACGCACTCATGTACCTGTACCCCAGGTTGTGGTAGTGACCTCTGCCACCACGAGCGCTGCGCCCCTGCCTAATGCTAGAAAAGTGTCTAATAGAATCATTGGGACGAGACATCACAGTGGTAGTGTGAAGACGGCGCAGCGCCCCCTACTGCCCCTAACTGATGCCAGGTCATCACCTGGAGGAATCCTTATGGAGGAGATCCGAGGTAAAAGCCCGCGGCTCCGCACTCTGCAGATCCCTGACTCCTGTCACCGGATCAGCATCAGGTATCTGCAGTATCAGCAGAAAGGAAAGTCACAACATGGGTCAGTGAGGAACGACACACCTCTAACCAAATCTGTCACCTGGGAGCGCAGCAATCCGAGACCCCCAAAGAGACCGACTGACTGCAGCTGACACCAGAGGGACCCCACCACGAGTACATACATCTCACCGCACAGAAGACGCATCATCCCCAGAGACCAACCCGAGAGCAACGACTGCACCCGAACCAGCAGCATATGCAGAAAAGCAGCATTATAGCAGTTATATTCCTGTATATAGGAGCATTATTATAGTAGTTATATTCCTGTACATAGGAGCAGTATTATAGTAGTCATATTCTTGTACATAGGAGCAGTATTATAGTAGTTATATTCTTGTACATAAGAGCAGTAAAATAGTAGTTATATTCTTGTACATAGGGGCAGTATTATAGTAGTTATATTCTTGTACATAGGGGCAGTATTATAGTAGTTATATTCCTGTATATAGGAACATTATTATAGTAGTTATATTCCTGTACATAGGAGCAGTATTATAGTAGTTATATTCTTGTACATAAGAGCAGTAAAATAGTAGTTATATTCTTGTACATAGGGGCAGTATTATAGTAGTTATATTCCTGTACATTGGGGGCAGTATTATAGTAGCTATATTCTTGTACATAGGGGGCAGTATTATAGTAGTTATATTCTTGTATATAGGGGCAGTATTATAGTAGTTATATTCTTGTACATAGGGGGCAGTATTATAGTAGTTATATTCTTGTACATAGGAGCAGTATTATAGTAGTTATATCCTTGTACATAGGAGCAGTATTATAGTAGTCATATTCTTGTACATAGGAGCAGTATTATAGTAGTTATATTCTTGTACATAAGAGCAGTAAAATAGTAGTTATATTCTTGTACATAGGGGCAGTATTATAGTAGTTATATTCTTGTACATAGGGGCAGTATTATAGTAGTTATATTCCTGTATATAGGAACATTATTATAGTAGTTATATTCCTGTACATAGGAGCAGTATTATAGTAGTTATATTCTTGTACATAAGAGCAGTAAAATAGTAGTTATATTCTTGTACATAGGGGCAGTATTATAGTAGTTATATTCCTGTACATTGGGGGCAGTATTATAGTAGCTATATTCTTGTACATAGGGGGCAGTATTATAGTAGTTATATTCTTGTATATAGGGGCAGTATTATAGTAGTTATATTCTTGTACATAGGGGGCAGTATTATAGTAGTTATATTCTTGTACATAGGAGCAGTATTATAGTAGTTATATCCTTGTACATAGGAGCAGTATTATAGTAGTCATATTCTTGTACATAGGAGCAGTATTATAGTAGTTATATTCTTGTACATAAGAGCAGTAAAATAGTAGTTATATTCTTGTACATAGGGGCAGTATTATAGTAGTTATATTCTTGTACATAGGGGCAGTATTATAGTAGTTATATTCCTGTATATAGGAACATTATTATAGTAGTTATATTCCTGTACATAGGAGCAGTATTATAGTAGTTATATTCTTGTACATAAGAGCAGTAAAATAGTAGTTATATTCTTGTACATAGGGGCAGTATTATAGTAGTTATATTCCTGTACATAGGGGGCAGTATTATAGTAGCTATATTCTTGTACATAGGGGGCAGTATTATAGTAGTTATATTCTTGTATATAGGGGCAGTATTATAGTAGTTATATTCTTGTACATAGGGGGCAGTATTATAGTAGTTATATTCTTGTACATAAGAGCAGTATTATAGTAGTTATATTCTTGTACATAGGGGCAGTATTATAGTAGTTATATTCTTGTACATAGGGGCAGTATTATAGTAGTTATATTCTTGTACGTAGTATTAGTATTATAGTGGTTATATTCTTGTACATAGGGGACAGTATTATAGTAGTTATATTCTTGTACATAGGGGCAGTATTATAGTAGTTATATTCTTGTACATAGGAGCAGTATTATAGTAGTTATATTCTTGTACATAGGGGCAGTATTATAGTAGTTATATTCTTGTACATAGGGGCAGTATTATAGTAGTTATATTCTTGTACATAGGAGCAGTATTATAGTAGTTATATTCTTGTACATGGGGCAGTATTATAGTAGATATATTCTTGTATATAGGAGGCAGTATTATAGTAGTTATATTCTTGTACATGGGGCAGTATTATAGTAGATATATTCTTGTATATAGGAGGCAGTATTATAGTAGTTATATTCTTGTATATAGGGGGCAGTATTATAGTAGTTATATTCTTGTACATAGGGGCAGTATTATAGTAGTTATATTCTTGGACATAGGGGGCAGTATTATAGTAGTTATATTCTTGTATATAGGGGGCAGTATTATAGTAGTTATATTCTTGTACATGGGGCAGTATTATAGTAGATATATTCTTGTACATAGGAGCAGTATTATAGTAGTTATATTCTTGTACATGGGGCAGTATTATAGTAGATATATTCTTGTATATAGGAGGCAGTATTATAGTAGTTATATTCTTGTACATAGAGGCAGTATTATAGTAGATATATTCTTGTATATAGGAGGCAGTATTATAGTAGTTATATTCTTGTATATAGGGGGCAGTATTATAGTAGTTATATTCTTGTACATAGGGGCAGTATTATAGTAGTTATATTCTTGGACATAGGGGGCAGTATTATAGTAGATATATTCTTGTACATAGGGGCAGTATTATAGTAGTTATATTCTTGTACATAGGGGCAGTATTATAGTAGTTATATCCTTGTACATAGGGGGCAGTATTATAGTAGTTATATTCTTGTATATAGGGAGCAGTATTATAGTAGTTATATTCTTGTACATAGGAGCAGTATTATAGTAGTTATATTCTTGTATATAGAGCAGTATTATAGTAGTTATATTCTTGTATATAGAGCAGTATTTCTTCTTTTACAGTAGTGTTTGTTATGTTGGTGATTGGAGGGTTCTGCATGATGCGGGTGTATTGTGCTGGTGTTTGCTCCCCATTGTGCGGGGTCAGTGGTGTGTGATCAGCAGCTCTTGTGTTCTCTGGTGTTATTGCGGTGTTATTCGCTGTTTGCCGCTTGTTGTGTGCAGTGTGTGGCTGCGGATGTTGTGTGCGGTGATGTTTGGAGCTGGGACGTTGATAGTTGCTGGGATATAATTTTCAATCTGTCGTTTCGTTATCACGTTCATTGTGTGAGTTCCTGGCGGTGAGTACGAGCAGTATATAGCGGTATAAAGACATCACATGGGGCACACGGTCGGCTGTGGACGGTATTGTTATGCAGCTTTAGGTGTGAGTGGAGGGTTTTTTGCTCCGGTTTTGGGGTGTCATCACTGTCACTGGTGTTTTATCATCGGAGGCGAAAAATGAGAATATTCTGTATATAAAACACACACAGCGCGAACTGCTCAACCTGACAGATCCAAGTCTTTTCACAACCTGTGTAACTGCCGTGACATCTACACGAGGGGACGGGTCACTACTCCACAAAATCCGGGCTCTGCTCTCCTGAAGTCCTCTGTGCTGCTGTGAGCCGTGCTCCTTGTACTATGGTGCACTCAGTTAATCACTTTCTACAGCAGCACACTCCACTCCTGAAATCCTCTGTGCTGCTGTGAACCATGCTCCTTCTATAGTGTACTCAGCTAACCACTTTCTACAGCCGCACACTCCTCTCCTGAAATTCTCTGTGCTGCTGTGAGCCGCGCTCCTTCTCCTATGGTGTACTCAGCTAATCACTTTCTACAATAATCAGCGCACGCCACTCCTGAAATCCTCTGTGCTGCTGTGAACCGTGCTCCTTCTATGGTGTACTCAGCTAATCACTTTCTACAATATCAGCGCACTCCTCTCCTGAAATCTTCTGTGCTGCTGTGAGCAGTGGTCCTTCTACTATGGTGCGTACTCCACTCCTGAAATCCTCTGTGCTGCTGTGAACCGTGCTCCTTCTATGGTGCACACAGCTAATCACTTTACAGCAACACAGTCCCTTCCTGAAATCCTCTGTGCTGCTGTGAACCGTGCTCCTATGGTGCACTCAGCTAATCACTCCTGAAGTCCTCTGTGCTGCTGGGGCTTTTGCTTTTTCCCCAGGATCAGCACAGTTCCCCCCCTGAAGTCCTCTGTGCTGCTGGGGCTTTTGCTTTTTCCCCAGGATCAGCACAGTTCCCTCCTGAAGTCCTCTGTGCTGCTGGGGTTTTTGCTTTTTCCCCAGGATCAGCAGAGTCCCCTCCTGAAGTCCTCTGTGCTGCTGTGGTGCTGGCTGTGGCGCTGGTTGGGGCCCCTGCTGTGTTCTCCTCCGTCTCGGTGATGTAGAATTCCAGCTTTGCTCGGTGGTGATCCATAGGAGATGTCGGCCATTGCCAGTGTGCCGCGGCCAGGAGGCAATTCATCTGGTCCCCACCTCGCCCCCCTGTGTAATTCGGTTGTCACCAGTTCTGACCCCGCCCCCAATTACCGTCCACGTTCCATCAATCTGCTAACGAGGGTAAGTGGCTGGTCCTGATGTGGACGGACGGGGCCTGTTCACCCCATGGAGTATGGAGCCAAACCATACAGAGCCGCCATGATGACAGCACGGGGCGCTGCTGCTTTTATAGAGGGGCCTCAGCGTCTTCCGCTCAGGGGCTGCAGCCAAGCGCTTGGCACAACCATCAACCACCGCAAGATGTTTTGGTTTGTACATTCCTTGGCTGGAAAGTCTCCGGTTACTGTAAGATTCTGCTGCATTTACCATCCTCCGCAGGACCAAGGACGTGATGTGCAATCCCAACATCCAAGGAGGAGAAAAGTGCCGCTACTATACGACAGTAATCACTGCTGCATTGTATCTTACCACTATACAGTGTCTGATTCACCCCCCCACTGAAGAGCACTGACCCAGCAGGGGACAGCATTATAGCAGTTGTATTCTTCTACATAGGAGCAGTATTATAGTACATTTTTGGTGATTAGTATTATGGGGATAAGTCTGTGCACCCCCTGTGCGGTGGTGACTGTCAGTGTAGGTCTCTCGATGCTTCTCCTGGGATCTCTCCTTGCTTTTCTCTTCCTTGTGTAACTGCTTCCGGGGCCGCTCATTTACCTTCATACATATTCGCTGCTTCCCCCGCCCACCTGCAGTCCTGGCGTCTGTGATTGGTTGCAGTGAAATGCAAATTATCTCTTCACTGAGCAAGTAGACGAACTCCAGTGCCACCTACTGGAGGTAGCAATCCTAAAAGTCAAAAGTGACCCTTTAACGAGCCTGGTCATAGGACTTCGGATGTATGCCAGATCAGAACCTCAATTTGCAGACATGGTGTCTCGGGATGGTTGGTTGCAGTCAGACGAGCCCCCAGCCTGTGTGATAGCATCTGACTGTGGATCTATATCGTGGTGTAAAAATAAAATAAAAAATTGTCATAGGGTCCCCCCCACATTATGATACCCAGCACAGATTAAGCCCACAGCTACAGGCTGCAGCCCCCAGCCGTGCGCTTATCTTGGCTGTGTATCAAAATAAGAGGAACCGTATACGGCTTTTTTTAATTAAATAATTTTAAAAACGGCGTGCAGTTCCCCCCAATTTTAATACCCAACCATGATAAAGTCCAACAGCTGGAGGCCGGTATTCTCAGACTGAGAAAGCCCATGATTATTTTGGCCCTCCCAGCCTAAAAATAGCAGCCTGCAGCCGCCCAAAGTTGTCGCAACCAATAGATGAGACAATCCTGGCACTTCGCCACGGCATAAGGGCAATTGGGGTAATAAGGGGTTAATGACAGCTCACAGCTGCCACTATAAGGCTTAGAGTAGTAATGCGGAGGGTCTATGACCCTCCCCCCCATTACTAAGCTGTAAGTGAAAAGAAATAAACACATACACTGAAAAAAACAAAAAAAATTATTTGGAATACAAAAAAAAAACAACAAACCTCTTTCACCAGTTTATTAACCCCCAAAACACCGAGGTCCGACATAATCCACATGATGTCCCATGACGATTCAGCTCTGCTACAGTGGAAGTGACAGCGTACGAGTATAGAATATGACCGCCCGCTGTGGACTTCAGGCAAAGCATGAGCCATAGCAATCAGCGGTGATGTCACTTAGGTCATTTGCAGTGACAGCTGGAAGTTCTCATGGGCCTCCACCTGTGACTGCAGGTAACCTGCCCTCAGGTGACCTCATTGAACTGAGTGACCTCGCCTCAGGTGAGGTCACAGAGTTCACAGACCTGCATTTCCTGGCAGAAAACCGCTTTCTTTTTGCAAAGACATGCAGATTTGGTGCTGAAATTTCTACAGCATATTCCTGCACCCAATCTATACCTCCTGGCAGAAAAATACATCAAAATACGGTTTTGATGTGATAGTGTGCAATTTTTTTGCCAAGGGGTGTAGACTGGGTGCAGGAATAAGGTGTGAAGATTTCTGCATGGCTTGGTAAAATATCTGTGGTTTTCTGCCAGGAGATGCAGGTCTGTAAACTCAGTTCACCTGAGGTGAGGTCACTCAGTTCAGTGAGGTCAGATTACCTGCGCTCACAGGTGGAGGACCGTGGAATCCTCCAGCTGTGACCGCAAATAGTGTGAGTGACATCACTGCTCATCGCGTGGCTCAGTCTCTGCCTAAAGTCCACAGCGAGCTGTCATGTTCTGTGCCCGCTCGCTGTCACTTCAGATGTAGGAGAGTCGGAATCTTAGTGAGCTGTTGTTTAGATTACGGTGGCCTGGGTGTTTTTTGTGGGTTATTACATTGGTGAAAGAGGAAGGGTTTTGTTGTATTTTATCTCAAATAAATACAAACACCAAAATAATCCTATATTTCTTTTTACTTACAGATTAGTAAAGAGTGAAGGGGGGGGGGGGGGTCTCAGACACCTCCCACTACTAACTAGGGCTTAGTGGCAGCTGAGCTGTCATTAACCCCTTATTACCACCGCACCAGGGCACTTGGGATGAAGGTGGGTAAAATGTCGAGATTGTCGCATCTAATGGATGTGACAATCCTGGGAGGCTGCAACCTGCTTTTTTTAGGCCAATAACCATGGGTCTTCCATGCTTGGGTACTTTTGAACCCACACAGATCCGGACTTTTACCGTCCTGGTCCACCCATCACTACTCATGGCACCTTATGGTCACATGTGAAGCATCTATGGCGGCTGCTGAGCTCTGCTTTACTCCACGCAGGGATATTTTGTATTTCTCTCTGTTATCAGCCGGAGCAGATTTTGTAGCTGACATATTTGGCTCCACTAAGTCGCACGGCTCTGCACCGTCCCCGGCTATGAGGCGCGCAGGGTTTTCTTTTTGATCAGACGTTGATTTTATTTTGGACAGAGGTTTAAAACCTTTCCCCAGTTTCGGTTCTCAGAGCTGAGGTTTTGTTACAGTGTTATCCGGCACATGTACTTTGTGACCCGCAGGGGCATTTTATCTGCGCTGATACTTTGTAGCAAGCTATGCAGAGCGCTGACAGTCGGGCAGGACGGGAATATTGTCACCATTTTCGGGAAACCCTGTTATCTGGGGTATTTGGTGCCAGTTTTCCGTCCTGTCGTTCAGTGCCAGTTCTGTAATGGGATAGTGCCACCCGGCAGTGTGAGGGGAGCGGGCAGACCGCTGCTGCCAATCAGCAGTAATCACAACTGGTGTGCTCACCGCAAGAGAACAAGGCAATCGTGGGGGACAGGGGTCCAGTGCTGCACTTATGGGGGCGCCGGGGCGTCTGTCACACATGGATTGTAACTGCTTCAACATCTGATACTTCTAATTTATGGCTGAATCCTGTCTTATCCTCCAGTCACCTCCAGAGCTGCGTTCGCTATTTTGCTGTTACATCATGTTTTATCCTCCAGTCACCTCCTTCTGCTGTTACATCATGTATTATTCTCCAGTCACCTCCAGAGCTGCACTCTCTATTCTGCTGTTACATTGTGTCTTATCCTCCAAAGCTGCAGTCACTATTTCAAGGTTTCATCATCTCTTATCCTCCAGTCACCTCCAGAGCTGCAGTCACTATTCTGCAGTTACATCGTATCTTATTCTACAGTCACCTCCAGAGCTGCAGTCACTATTCTACTGTTACATTGTGTCTTATCTTCTAGTCACCTCCAGAGCTGCACTCACTGCACTGCACTACTGTTACATGTTGTCTTATCCTCCAATCACCTCCAGAGCTGCAGTCACATTGTGTCTTATTCTCCAGTCACCTCCAGAGCTGCAGTCACTGTTCTGCGGTTACATAGTGTCTTATCCTCCAGAGCTGCAGTCACTGTTCTGCGGTTACATAGTGTCTTATCCTCCAGAGCTGCAGTTACAGTTCTGCTCTTATATTTTGGCTATGTCATTCTCCGCTGGCATCTTCTGATGGTGTGCACACAGACCGGAATGGTGAGGTGCTAGTAAGGGGGGGCCTTTGAGCCCCTTAATAACTATATTCCATAGATTGCTGCACACTCCATTTGAAATGCTATAATCCTTTAATATCTCTGCTTGCAGTCAGTGAATACACATTCCTCATCTGTATACTGGACCCCGCCCGGTGACCCCTCACAGGTGACGCTTTGCTGTATTTAGAGGCTTTTCTTGGTGTCATTTCTCTCCATTTTCGTGTATCCCAATGTCACATCAGCAGCGGCTCCCGGCTACAATTGTATCCACGCGAGACGTGCGCTGTCCTCTATATCAGCAGGGTCTATTCCTGTTCGTTACAGTGTGTCAGTCTGGCTCCAGCTCTGGTTTTCTAAATCCTTATTCACTGACAGAGAATAGAAGAACAGTGAAAATGTAAATATAGTAGATTATACAGCGATTACACTATTTACATAGGACTGCTGGGCCTCAAGGGCAAGATAAGTACCAGAGGACGTATACTGTGGATTTATGCAGCTACACCCCAGCACTGCCGCCATCACGCCAAAAGCCATCACGCCAGAAGCCATCACGCCAGAAGCCATCACGCCAGAAGCCATCACGCCAGAAGCCACCACGCCAGAAGCCACCACGCCAAAAGCCACCACGCCAAAAGCCACCACGCCAAAAGCCACCACGCCAGAAGCCATCACGCCAGAAGCCATCACGCCAGAAGCCATCACGCCAGAAGCCATCACGCCAGAAGCCATCACGCCAGAAGCCATCACGCCAGAAGCCATCACGCCAGAAGCCACCACGCCAGAAGCCATCACGCCAGAAGCCACCACGCCAGAAGCCACCACACCAGAAGCCACCACACCAGAAGCCATCACACCAGAATCCAAAGCCATCACACCAGCAGCCATCACACCAGCAGCCATCACACCAGCAGCCATCACACCAGCAGCCATCACACCAGCAGCCATCACACCAGCAGCCATCACACCAGCAGCCATCACACCAGCAGCCATCACACCAGCAGCCATCACACCAGCAGCCATCACACCAGAAGCCAACACACCAGAAGCCAACACACCAGAAGCCAACACACCAGAAGCCAACACACCAGAAGCCAACACACCAGCAGCCATCACACCAGCAGCCATCACACCAGCAGCCATCACACCAGAAGCCATCACACCAGCAGCCACCACACCAGCAGCCACCACACCAGCAGCCACCACACCAGCAGCCACCACACCAGCAGCCACCACACCAGCAGCCACCACACCAGCAGCCACCACACCAGAAGCCACCACACCAGAAGCCACCACACCAGAAGCCACCACACCAGAAGCCATCACACCAGAAGCCATCACACCAGAAGCCATCACACCAGCAGCCATCACACCAGCAGCCATCACACCAGCAGCCATCACACCAGCAGCCATCACACCAGCAGCCATCACACCAGCAGCCATCACACCAGCTGCCATCACACCAGCAGCCATCACACCAGCAGCCATCACACCAGCAGCCATCACACCAGCAGCCATCACACCAGCAGCCATCACACCAGCAGCCATCACACCAGAAGCCATCACACCAGAAGCCATCACACCAGAAGCCATCACACAGCACCAAGCGACATTCTATAGAGCATTATACACATTCCATCAGTGGCTACATATTACTGACAAACACATGGATGAGAAGCCCCCACACATTGTGAGTGACCCCCTCCATGGATGAGAAGCCTCCACACATTGTGACTGACCCCTTTCATGGATGAGAAGCCCCCACACATTGTGAGTGATGCCCTCCATGGATGAGAAGCCCCCACACATTGTGAGTGACCCCCTCCATGGATGAAAAGCCCCCACACATTGTGAATGACATCCTCCAGGGATGGGAAGCCCCCACACATTGTGAGTGACCCCCTCCATGGATGAGAAGCCCCCACATATTGTGAGTGACCCCCTCCATGGATGAGAAGCCTCCACATATTGTGAGTGACCCCCTCCATGGATGAGAAGCCTCCACATATTGTGAGTGACCCCCTCCATGGATGAGAAGCCTCCACATATTGTGAGTGACCCCCTCAATGGATGAGAAGCCCCTACACATAGTGAGTGATGCCCTCCATGTATGAGAAGTCCCCACACATTGTGAGTGACCCCCTCCATGGATGTGAAGCCCCCACACATTGTGAATGACCTCCTCCATGGATGAGAAGCCCCCACACATTGTGAGTGACCCCCTCCATGGATGAGAAGCCCCCACATATTGTGAGTGACTCCTCCATGGATAAGAAGCCTCCACATATTTTGAGTGACTCCTCCATGGATGAGAAGCCCCACACATTGTAAGTGAGCCCCTCCATGGATGAGAAGCCTCCACACATTGTGACTGACCCCTTTCATTGATGAGAATTCCCCACACATTGTGAGTGACCCCCTCCATGGATGAGAAGCCTCCACACATTGTGAGTGACCCCCTCCATGGATGAGAAGCCCCCACACATTGTGAGTGACCCCTTTCATTGATGAGAATTCCCCACACATTGTGAGTGACCCCCTCCATGGATGAGAAGCCCCCACACATTGTGAGTGACCCCCTCCATGGATGAGAAGCCTCCACACCTTGTGAGTGATCCCCTCCATGGATGAGAAGCCCGCACACATTGTAAGTGACCTCCTCCATGGATGAGAAGCCCCCACACATTGTGAGTGATCCCCTCCATGGATGAGAAGCCTCCACACATTGTGAGTGACCCCCTCCATGGATGAGAAGCCCCCACACATTGTGAGTGACCCCTTTCATTGATGAGAATTCCCCACACATTGTGAGTGACCCCCTCCATGGATGAGAAGCCCCCACACATTGTGAGTGACCCCCTCCATGGATGAGAAGTCCCCACACATTGTGAGTGACCCCTCCATGGATGAGAAGCCTCCACACCTTGTGAGTGACCCCCTCCATGGATGAGAAGCCTCCACACCTTGTGAGTGATCCCCTCCATGGATGAGAAGCCCGCACACATTGTAAGTGACCTCCTCCATGGATGAGAAGCCTCCACACATTGTGAGTGATCCCCTCCATGGATGAGAAGCCTCCACACATTGTGAGTGACCCCTCCATGGATGAGAAGCCTCCACACATTGTGAGTGATCCCCTCCATGGATGAGAAGCCCCCACACATTGTGAGTGACCCCCTCCATGGATGAAAAGCCCCCACACATTGTGAATGACATCCTCCAGGGATGGGAAGCCCCCACACATTGTGAGTGACCCCCTCCATGGATGAGAAGCCTCCACATATTGTGAGTGACCCCCTCCATGGATGAGAAGCCTCCACATATTGTGAGTGACCCGCTCCATGGATGAGAAGCCTCCACATATTGTGAGTGACCCCCTCAATGGATGAGAAGCCCCTACACATAGTGAGTGATGCCCTCCATGTATGAGAAGTCCCCACACATTGTGAGTGACCCCCTCCATGGATGTGAAGCCCCCACACATTGTGAATGACCTCCTCCATGGATGAGAAGCCTCCACACATTGTGAGTGATCCCCTCCATGGATGAGAAGCCTCCACACCTTGTGAGTGATCACCTCCATGGATGAGAAGCCTCCACACATTGTGAGTGATCACCTCCATGGATGAGAAGCCTCCACACATTGTGAGTGATCCCCTCCATGGATGAGAAGCTCCCACACATTGTGAGTGATCACCTCCATGGATGAGAAGCTCCCACACATTGTGAGTGACCCCCTCCATGGATGAGAAGCCTCCACACATTGTGAGTGACCCCCTCCATGGATGAGAAGCCTCCACACATTGTGAGTGACCCTCTCCATGGATGAGAAGTCCCCACACATTGTGAGTGATCCCCTCCATGGATGAGAAGCCTCCACACATTGTGAGTGACCCCCTCCATGGATGAGAAACCCCCACACATTGTGAGTGACCCCTCCATGGATGAGAAGCCCCCACATATTGTGAGTGATCCCCTCCATGGATGAGAAGCCCCCACACATTGTGAGTGATCACCTCCATGGATGAGAAGCCTCCACACATTGTGAGTGATCCCCTCCATGGATGAGAAGCTCCCACACATTGTGAGTGATCACCTCCATGGATGAGAAGCTCCCACACATTGTGAGTGACCCCCTCCATGGATGAGAAGCCTCCACACATTGTGAGTGACCCCCTCCATGGATGAGAAGCCTCCACACATTGTGAGTGACCCTCTCCATGGATGAGAAGTCCCCACACATTGTGAGTGATCCCCTCCATGGATGAGAAGCCTCCACACATTGTGAGTGACCCCCTCCATGGATGAGAAACCCCCACACATTGTGAGTGACCCCTCCATGGATGAGAAGCCCCCACATATTGTGAGTGATCCCCTCCATGGATGAGAAGCCCCCACATATTGTGACTGACCCCTCCATGGATGAGAAGCCTCCACACATTGTGAGTGACCTCCTCCATGGATGAGAAGCCTCCACACATTGTGAGTGACCCCTCCATGGATGAGAAGCCTCCACACATTGTGAGTGACCCCTCCATGGATGAGAAGCCCCCACACATTGTGAGTGACCTCCTCCATGGATGAGAAGCCTCCACACATTGTGAGTGACCCCTCCATGGATGAGAAGCCCCCACACGAGTGGTCTCAGGAGGAGTTCCTCCTGTCACACTCAGGCCTCCAGGTGAGGTCA
Source organism: Anomaloglossus baeobatrachus (assembly GCF_048569485.1). Classification (NCBI taxonomy): domain Eukaryota; kingdom Metazoa; phylum Chordata; class Amphibia; order Anura; family Aromobatidae; genus Anomaloglossus; species Anomaloglossus baeobatrachus. The sequence continues at coordinate 964,388,902 of NC_134353.1, forward strand.
CTTTCTCCTCTTCGGACACGGATTCTTCTAGAGATCACAGCCTGGCTCCATCAGAGGAGATCCCTTTTCTTTGCTCCTCTTTAGATTCTGTTACTGTTCATCTGATAAACGGTGGATTTAGGGATGATCTTAAGAGCAGCGATGTCCTCGCCTGTAAAGCCCTTTTGATGCAAAAGCAATGATGTTTGTTAATGTTTTCTTGGAGGTAACTGAGGATGACAGAAGAATTATGGTAAATGGGGCCGCGCTGTGTAATGAGACCGTGGTATATGGTGCGGTTTTATGTGGTGCACTCCAGTGTTATATGAGGGTGACACGGGGTTATATGGAGCAGTGCGGTGCTGGGAGCTTGTGCACTTTGTATATGGGGGGCCCAGTGTTATATTGTGCGATGTATATGGGGGGCCCGGTGTTATATGTCATAGAGTGATATGGTGCGGTGTCGTTTCTGTGTTGACCGGGGGGGGGGCTGCGCTGCTGTCTTTGTGTATATAGTGCGGTGTACATGGGGGGGTCCGGTGTTATATAGTGCGGTGTATATGGGGGGTCCTGTATTATGCTGCGGTGTCAGTCCTGTGTTGCGGGGGGGCTGCGCTGCTGTCTTGGTGTATATGGGGGTCCGGTGTTGTGCTGCAGTGTCGTTTCTGTGTTGTAGGGGGGCTGCGCTGCTGTCTTGGTGTATATGGGGGTCCGGTGTTGTGCTGCGGTGTCGTTTCTGTGTTGCAGGGGGGCTGCGCTGCTGTGTTGGTGTATATGGGGGTCCGGTGTTGTGCTGCGGTGTCGGTCCTGTGTTGCGGGGGGGGCTGTGCTGCTGTCTTTGTGTATATAGTGCGGTGTACATGGGGGGGTCCGGTGTTATATAGTGCGGTGTATATGGGGGGTCCTGTATTATGCTGCGGTGTCAGTCCTGTGTTGCGGGGGGGCTGCGCTGCTGTGTTGGTGTATATGGGGGTCCGGTGTTGTGCTGCGGTGTCGTTTCTGTGTTGCGGGGGGGCTGCGCTGCTGTCTTGGTGTATATGGGGGTCCTGTATTATGCTGCGGTGTCAGTCCTGTGTTGCGGGGGGGCTGCGCTGCTGTCTTGGTGTATATGGGGGTCCGGTGTTGTGCTGCAGTGTCGTTTCTGTGTTGTAGGGGGGCTGCGCTGCTGTCTTGGTGTATATGGGGGTCCGGTGTTGTGCTGCGGTGTCGTTTCTGTGTTGCAGGGGGGCTGCGCTGCTGTGTTGGTGTATATGGGGGTCCGGTGTTGTGCTGCGGTGTCGGTCCTGTGTTGCGGGGGGGGCTGTGCTGCTGTCTTTGTGTATATAGTGCGGTGTACATGGGGGGGTCCGGTGTTATATAGTGCGGTGTATATGGGGGGTCCTGTATTATGCTGCGGTGTCAGTCCTGTGTTGCGGGGGGGCTGCGCTGCTGTGTTGGTGTATATGGGGGTTCGGTGTTGTGCTGCGGTGTCGTTTCTGTGTTGTAGGGGGGCTGCGCTGCTGTCTTGGTGTATATGGGGGTCCGGTGTTGTGCTGCGGTGTCGTTTCTGTGTTGCAGGGGGGCTGCGCTGCTGTGTTGGTGTATATGGGGGTCCGGTGTTGTGCTGCGGTGTCGGTCCTGTGTTGCGGGGGGGGCTGTGCTGCTGTCTTTGTGTATATAGTGCGGTGTACATGGGGGGGTCCGGTGTTATATAGTGCGGTGTATATGGGGGGTCCTGTATTATGCTGCGGTGTCAGTCCTGTGTTGCGGGGGGGCTGCGCTGCTGTCTTGGTGTATATGGGGGTTCGGTGTTGTGCTGCGGTGTCGTTTCTGTGTTGTAGGGGGGCTGCGCTGCTGTCTTGGTGTATATGGGGGTCCGGTGTTGTGCTGCGGTGTCGTTTCTGTGTTGCAGGGGGGCTGCGCTGCTGTGTTGGTGTATATGGGGGTCCGGTGTTGTGCTGCGGTGTCGTTTCTGTGTTGCAGGGGGGCTGCGCTGCTGTGTTGGTGTATATGGGGGTCCGGTGTTGTGCTGCGGTGTCGTTTCTGTGTTGCAGGGGGGCTGTGCTGCTGTGTTGGTGTATATGGGGGTCCGGTGTTGTGCTGCGGTGTCGTTTCTGTGTTGCAGGGGGGCTGCGCTGCTGTGTTGGTGTATATGGGGGTCCGGTGTTGTGCTGCGGTGTCGTTTCTGTGTTGTAGGGGGGCTGCGCTGCTGTCTTGGTGTATATGGGGGTCCGGTGTTGTGCTGCGGTGTCGTTTCTGTGTTGCAGGGGGGCTGCGCTGCTGTGTTGGTGTATATGGGGGTCCGGTGTTGTGCTGCGGTGTCGTTTCTGTGTTGCGGGGGGGCTGCGCTGCTGTGTTGGTGTATATGGGGGTCCGGTGTTGTGCTGCGGTGTCGTTTCTGTGTTGCAGGGGGGCTGCGCTGCTGTGTTGGTGTATATGGGGGTCCGGTGGTGTGCTGCGGTGTCGGTCCTGTGTTGCGGGGGGGCTGTGCTGCTGTCTTTGTGTATATAGTGCGGTGTACATGGGGGGGTCCGGTGTTATATAGTGCGGTGTATATGGGGGGTCCTGTATTATGCTGCGGTGTCAGTCCTGTGTTGCAGGGGGGCTGCGCTGCTGTGTTGGTGTATATGGGGGTCCGGTGTTGTGCTGCGGTGTCGTTTCTGTGTTGCAGGGGGGCTGCGCTGCTGTGTTGGTGTATATGGGCGTCCGGTGTTGTGCTGCGGTGTCGTTTCTGTGTTGCAGGGGGGCTGCGCTGCTGTGTTGGTGTATATGGGGGTCCGGTGTTGTGCTGCGGTGTCGTTTCTGTGTTGCGGGGGGGCTGCGCTGCTGTCTTGGTGTATATGGGGGTCCGGTGTTGTGCTGCGGTGTCGTTTCTGTGTTGCAGGGGGGCTGCGCTGCTGTCTTGGTGTATATGGGGGTCCGGTGTTGTGCTGCGGTGTCGTTTCTGTGTTGCAGGGGGGCTGCGCTGCTGTGTTGGTGTATATGGGGGTTCGGTGTTGTGCTGCGGTGTCGTTTCTGTGTTGCGGGGGGGCTGCGCTGCTGTCTTGGTGTATATGGGGGTCCGGTGTTGTGCTGCGGTGTCGTTTCTGTGTTGCAGGGGGGCTGCGCTGCTGTGTTGGTGTATATGGGGGTCCGGTGTTGTGCTGCGGTGTCGTTTCTGTGTTGCGGGGGGGCTGCGCTGCTGTCTTGGTGTATATGGTGTTGTGCTGCGGTGTCGGTCCTGTGTGTCTGCGCCTGCGCTGTAGGTCCCTCTGCTCGCTGCTGGCCGGCTCCCAGGGCCCGGGCTCGGGTTGCAGCGCTGGGGGAGGGGTGGGCTCTGGGCTTCGCTCTCTCAGATTTCTATTTTTCTTCTCAATTTGCTCTGAGTTTTTTGAGTTTTTCCAAAGCAGAAGCCTCCGGAGCTGAACTCCTCCTCACTATGCGGGGCTGCAGGAGAGGCAGTGCGGGGTGCTGAAGGTAAGAGGCGAGCGGGACCACGTCCTGGATCACCCCTCATCACAGATCCCTCATCACAGATCCCTCATCACAGATCCCTCAGATCCCTCAGATCCCTCATCACAGATCCCTCAGATCCCTCATCACAGATCCCTCAGATCCCTCATCACAGATCCCTCAGATCCCTCATCACAGATCCCTCAGATCCCTCATCACAGATCCCTCAGATCCCTCATCACAGATCCCTCAGATCCCTCATCACAGATCCCTCATCACAGATCCCTCATCACAGATCCCTCATCACAGATCCCTCATCACAGATCCCTCATCACAGATCCCTCATCACAGATCCCTCATCACAGATCCCTCAGATCCCTCATCACAGATCCCTCAGATCCCTCATCACAGATCCGCTGGGAAGAAATGTTTTGCAAATGCAACTTATGTGCAATGTAGATTACAGATTCTGCCGGATCCATTTTTTAACATTGGAGTCTACGTAGGACGGATCCAATAACAGATCAATATGTATATCTGATATATAACGGATGGATCAAAAGTGATCAACTAACGGATGATCACTGGACATGTGACCTCAGTGTAACTGTGTCAGTTTAGTCACCTCTGATATCTGTTACATTGTGTCAGTGCAGTGTACGGAGCAGTGATATCTGTTACATTGTGTCAGTGCAGTGTACGGAGCAGTGATATCTGTTACATTGTGTCAGTGCAGTGTACGGAGCAGTGATATCTGTTACATTGTGTCAGTGCAGTGTACAGAGCAGTGATATCTGTTACATTGTGTCAGTGCAGTGTACGGAGCAGAGATATCTGTTACATTGTGTCAGTGCAGTGTATGGAGCAGAGAGCTGATATCTGTTACATTGTGTCAGTGCAGTGTACGGAGCAGTGATATCTGTTACATTGTGTCAGTGCAGTGTACGGAGCAGTGATATATGTTACATTGTGTCAGTGCAGTGTACGGAGCAGAGATATCTGTTACATTGTGTCAGTGCAGTGTACGGAGCAGAGAGCTGATATCTGTTACATTGTGTCAGTGCAGTGTACGGAGCAGTGATATCTGTTACATTGTGTCAGTGCAGTGTACGGAGCAGAGATATCTGTTACATTGTGTCAGTGCAGTGTACGGAGCAGTGATATCTGTTACATTGTGTCAGTGCAGTGTACGGAGCAGTGATATCTGTTACATTGTGTCAGTGCAGTGTACGGAGCAGAGATATCTGTTACATTGTGTCAGTGCAGTGTACGGAGCAGAGATATCTGTTACATTGTGTCAGTGCAGTGTACGGAGCAGTGATATCTGTTACATTGTGTCAGTGCAGTGTACGGAGCAGTGATGTCTGTTACATTGTGTCAGTGCAGTGTACGGAGCAGAGATATCTGTTACATTGTGTCAGTGCAGTGTACGGAGCAGTGATATCTGTTACATTGTGTCAGTGCAGTGTACGGAGCAGTGATATATGTTACATTGTGTCAGTGCAGTGTACGGAGCAGTGATATCTGTTACATTGTGTCAGTGCAGTGATATCTGTTACATTGTGTCAGTGCAGTGTACGGAGCAGAGAGCTGATATCTGTTGCATTGTGTCAGTGCAGTGTACGGACAGAGATCTGTTACATTGTGTCAGTGCAGTGTACGGAGCAGTGATATCTGTTACATTGTGTCAGTGCAGTGTACGGAGCAGTGATATCTGTTACATTGTGTCAGTGCAGTGTACGGAGCAGTGATATCTGTTACATTGTGTCAGTGCAGTGTACGGAGCAGAGATATCTGTTACATTGTGTCAGTGCAGTGTATGGAGCAGAGATATCTGTTACATTGTGTCAGTGCAGTGTACGGAGCAGAGAGCTGATATCTGTTACATTGTGTCAGTGCAGTATACGGAGCAGAGATCTGTTACATTGTGTCAGTGCAGTGTACGGAGGAGAGATCTGATATCTGTTACATTGTGTCTGTGTCAGTGCAGTGTACGGAGGAGAGATATCTGTTACATTGTGTCAGTGCAGTGTACGGAGCAGTGATATCTGTTACATTGTGTCAGTGCAGTGTACGGAGCAGTGATCTGATATCTGTTACATTGTGTCAGTGCAGTGTACGGAGCAGTGATATCTGTTACATTGTGTCAGTGCAGTGTACGGAGCAGTGATATCTGTTACATTGTGTCAGTGCAGTGTACGGAGGAGAGATCTGATATCTGTTACATTGTGTCAGTGCAGTGTACGGAGCAGTGATATCTGTTACATTGTGTCAGTGCAGTGTACGGAGGAGTGATCTGATATCTGTTACATTGTGTCAGTGCAGTGTACGGAGCAGTGATATCTGTTGAATTGTGTCAGTGCAGTGTACGGAGCAGAGATCTGTTACATTGTGTCAGTGCAGTGTACGGAGCAGAGATCTGTTACATTGTGTCAGTGCAGTGTATGGAGCAGTGATATCTGTTACATTGTGTCAGTGCAGTGTATGGAGCAGTGATATCTGTTACATTGTGTCAGTGCAGTGTACGGAGCAGAGATCTGTTACATTGTGTCAGTGCAGTGTACGGAGCAGATATCTGATATCTGTTACATTGTGTCAGTGCAGAGTACGGAGCAGAGATCTGTTACATTGTGTCAGTGCAGTGTACAGAGCAGTGATCTGATATCTGTTACATTGTGTCAGTGCAGTGTACAGAGCAGAGATCTGATATCTGTTACATTGTGTCAGTGCAGTGTACGGAGCAGAGATCTGATATCTGTTACATTGTGTCAGTGCAGTGTACGGAGCAGAGAGATGCTATCTGTTACATTGTGTCAGTGCAGTGTATGGATCAGAGAGATGATATCTGTTACATTGTGTCAGTGCAGTGTACGGAGCAGTGATATCTGTTACATTGTGTCAGTGCAGTGTACGGAGCAGTGATATCTGTTACATTGTGTCAGTGCAGTGTACGGAGCAGAGATCTGATATCTGTTACATTGTGTCAGTGCAGTGTACGGAGCAGAGAGATGCTATCTGTTACATTGTGTCAGTGCAGTGTATGGATCAGAGAGATGATATCTGTTACATTGTGTCAGTGCAGTGTACGGAGCAGTGATATCTGTTACATTGTGTCAGTGCAGTGTACAGAGCAGTGATATCTGTTACATTGTGTCAGTGCAGTGTACAGAGCAGTGATATCTGTTACATTGTGTCAGTGCAGTGTACGGAGCAGAGATATCTGTTACATTGTGTCAGTGCAGTGTATGGAGCAGTGATCTGATATCTGTTACATTGTGTCAGTGCAGTGTACGGAGCAGAGAGCTGATATCTGTTACATTGTGTCAGTGCAGTGTACGGAGCAGTGATATCTGTTACATTGTGTCAGTGCAGTGTACGGAGCAGTGATATCTGTTACATTGTGTCAGTGCAGTGTACGGAGCAGTGATATCTGTTACATTGTGTCAGTGCAGTGTACGGAGCAGTGATATCTGTTACATTGTGTCAGTGCAGTGTACGGAGCAGTGATATCTGTTACATTGTGTCAGTGCAGTGTACGGACAGAGATCTGTTACATTGTGTCAGTGCAGTGTACGGACAGAGATCTGTTACATTGTGTCAGTGCAGTGTACGGAGCAGTGATATCTGTTACATTGTGTCAGTGCAGTGTACGGAGCAGAGAGCTGATATCTGTTACATTGTGTCAGTGCAGTGTATGGAGCAGAGATCTGTTACATTGTGTCAGTGCACTGTATGGAGCAGAGAGCTGATATCTGTTACATTGTGTCAGTGCAGTGTACGGAGCAGTGATATCTGTTACATTGTGTCAGTGCAGTGTACGGAGCAGAGAGCTGTTACATTGTGTCAGTGCAGTGTATGGAGCAGAGAGCTGATATCTGTTACATTGTGTCAGTGCAGTGTACGGAGCAGTGATATCTGTTACATTGTGTCAGTGCAGTGTACGAAGCAGAGATCTGTTACATTGTGTCAGTGCAGTGTATGGAGCAGAGATCTGTTACATTGTGTCAGTGCAGTGTATGGAGCAGAGATGTGATATCTGTTACATTGTGTCAGTGCAATTTACGGCGCAGAGAACTGATATCTGTTACATTGTGTCAGTGCAGTGTACGGAGCAGTGATATCTGTTACATTGTGTCAGTGCAGTGTACAGAGCAGAGATCTGATATCTGTTACATTGTGTCAGTGCAGTGTACGGAGCAGTGATATCTGTTACATTGTGTCAGTGCAGTGTACGGAGCAGTGATATCTGTTACATTGTGTCAGTGCAGTGTACGGAGCAGTGATATCTGTTACATTGTGTCAGTGCAGTGTACGGAGCAGAGAGATGATATCTGTTACATTGTGTCAGTGCAGTGTACGGAGCAGTGATATCTGTTACATTGTGTCAGTGCAGTGTACGGAGCAGTGATATCTGTTGCATTGTGTCAGTGCAGTGTACGGAGCAGAGATATCTGTTACATTGTGTCAGTGCAGTGTACAGAGCAGTGATATCTGTTACATTGTGTCAGTGCAGTGTACGGAGCAGAGATATCTGTTACATTGTGTCAGTGCAGTGTATGGAGCAGTGATCTGATATCTGTTACATTGTGTCAGTGCAGTGTACGGAGCAGAGATATCTGTTACATTGTGTCAGTACAGTGTACGGAGCAGAGATCTGGTATCTGTTACATTGTGTCAGTGCAGTGTACGGAGCAGTGATATCTGTTACATTGTGTCAGTGCAGTGTACGGAGCAGTGATATCTGTTACATTGTGTCAGTGCAGTGTACGGAGCAGTGATATCTGTTACATTGTGTCAGTGCAGTGTACGGACAGAGATCTGTTACATTGTGTCAGTGCAGTGTACGGAGCAGTGATATCTGTTACATTGTGTCAGTGCAGTGTATGGAGCAGTGATCTGATATCTGTTACATTGTGTCAGTGCAGTGTACGGAGCAGTGATATCTGTTACATTGTGTCAGTGCAGTGTATGGAGCAGAGATCTGTTACATTGTGTCAGTGCACTGTATGGAGCAGAGAGCTGATATCTGTTACATTGTGTCAGTGCAGTGTACGGAGCAGTGATATCTGTTACATTGTGTCAGTGCAGTGTACGGAGCAGAGATATCTGTTACATTGTGTCAGTGCAGTGTATGGAGCAGTGATATCTGTTACATTGTGTCAGTGCAGTGTACGGAGCAGAGAGCTGTTACATTGTGTCAGTGCAGTGTATGGAGCAGTGATATCTGTTACATTGTGTCAGTGCAGTGTACAGAGCAGTGATATCTGTTACATTGTGTCAGTGCAGTGTACGGAGCAGAGATATCTGTTACATTGTGTCAGTGCAGTGTACGGAGCAGAGAGCTGATATCTGTTACATTGTGTCAGTGCAGTGTACGGAGCAGTGATATCTGTTACATTGTGTCAGTGCAGTGTACGGAGCAGAGATCTGATATCTGTTACATTGTGTCAGTGCAGTGTATGGAGCAGTGATATCTGTTACATTGTGTCAGTGCAGTGTACGGAGCAGAGATATCTGTTACATTGTGTCAGTGCAGTGTACAGAGCAGTGATATCTGTTACATTGTGTCAGTGCAGTGTACGGAGCAGTGATATCTGTTACATTGTGTCAGTGCAGTGTATGGAGCAGTGATCTGATATCTGTTACATTGTGTCAGTGCAGTGTACGGAGCAGTGATATCTGTTACATTGTGTCAGTGCAGTGTACGGAGCAGTGATATCTGTTACATTGTGTCAGTGCAGTGTACGGAGCAGAGATATCTGTTACATTGTGTCAGTGCAGTGTATGGAGCAGTGATATCTGTTACATTGTGTCAGTGCAGTGTACGGAGCAGAGAGCTGTTACATTGTGTCAGTGCAGTGTATGGAGCAGTGATATCTGTTACATTGTGTCAGTGCAGTGTACAGAGCAGTGATATCTGTTACATTGTGTCAGTGCAGTGTACGGAGCAGAGATATCTGTTACATTGTGTCAGTGCAGTGTACGGAGCAGAGAGCTGATATCTGTTACATTGTGTCAGTGCAGTGTACGGAGCAGTGATATCTGTTACATTGTGTCAGTGCAGTGTACGGAGCAGAGATCTGATATCTGTTACATTGTGTCAGTGCAGTGTATGGAGCAGTGATATCTGTTACATTGTGTCAGTGCAGTGTACGGAGCAGAGATATCTGTTACATTGTGTCAGTGCAGTGTACAGAGCAGTGATATCTGTTACATTGTGTCAGTGCAGTGTACGGAGCAGTGATATCTGTTACATTGTGTCAGTGCAGTGTATGGAGCAGTGATCTGATATCTGTTACATTGTGTCAGTGCAGTGTACGGAGCAGTGATATCTGTTACATTGTGTCAGTGCAGTGTACGGAGCAGAGATCTGGTATCTGTTACATTGTGTCAGTGCAGTGTACGGAGGAGAGATCTGATATCTGTTACATTGTGTCAGTGCAGTGTACGGAGCAGTGATATCTGTTACATTGTGTCAGTGCAGTGTACGGAGCAGTGATATCTGTTACATTGTGTCAGTGCAGTGTACGGAGCAGTGATTGTTACATTGTGTCAGTGCAGTGTACGGAGCAGTGATATCTGTTACATTGTGTCAGTGCAGTGTATGGAGCAGTGATATCTGTTACATTGTGTCAGTGCAGTGTACGGAGCAGAGAGCTGATATCTGTTACATTGTGTCAGTGCAGTGTACGGAGCAGTGATATCTGTTACATTGTGTCAGTGCAGTGTACGGAGCAGTGATATCTGTTACATTGTGTCAGTGCAGTGTACGGAGCAGTGATATCTGTTACATTGTGTCAGTGCAGTGTACGGAGCAGTGATATCTGTTGCATTGTGTCAGTGCAGTGTACGGACAGAGATCTGTTACATTGTGTCAGTGCAGTGTACGGAGCAGTGATATCTGTTACATTGTGTCAGTGCAGTGTACGGAGCAGAGAGCTGATATCTGTTACATTGTGTCAGTGCAGTGTACGAAGCAGAGATCTGTTACATTGTGTCAGTGCAGTGTATGGAGCAGAGATCTGTTACATTGTGTCAGTGCAGTGTATGGAGCAGAGATCTGATATCTGTTACATTGTGTCAGTGCAGTGTATGGAGCAGAGATCTGTTACATTGTGTCAGTGCAGTGTACGGAGCAGAGAGCTGATATCTGTTACATTGTGTCAGTGCAGTGTACGGAGCAGAGAGCTGATATCTGTTACATTGTGTCAGTGCAGTGTACGGAGCAGAGAGCTGATATCTGTTACATTGTGTCAGTGCAGTGTACGGAGCAGAGATATCTGTTACATTGTGTCAGTGCAGTGTACAGAGCAGTGATATCTGTTACATTGTGTCAGTGCAGTGTATGGAGCAGTGATATCTGTTACATTGTGTCAGTGCAATTTACGGCGCAGAGAGCTGATATCTGTTACATTGTGTCAGTGCAGTGTACGGAGCAGTGATATCTGTTACATTGTGTCAGTGCAGTGTACGGAGCAGTGATATCTGTTACATTGTGTCAGTGCAGTGTACGGAGCAGTGATATCTGTTACATTGTGTCAGTGCAGTGTACGGAGCAGAGAGATGATATCTGTTACATTGTGTCAGTGCAGTGTACGGAGCAGTGATATCTGTTACATTGTGTCAGTGCAGTGTACGGAGCAGTGATATCTGTTACATTGTGTCAGTGCAGTGTACGGAGCAGTGATATCTGTTACATTGTGTCAGTGCAGTGTACGGAGCAGTGATATCTGTTACATTGTGTCAGTGCAGTGTACGGAGCAGAGAGCTGATATCTGTTACATTGTGTCAGTGCAGTGTACGGAGCAGAGATATCTGTTACATTGTGTCAGTGCAGTGTACGGAGCAGTGATATCTGTTACATTGTGTCAGTGCAGTGTACGAAGCAGAGATCTGTTACATTGTGTCAGTGCAGTGTACGGAGCAGAGAGCTGATATCTGTTACATTGTGTCAGTGCAGTGTACGGAGCAGTGATATCTGTTACATTGTGTCAGTGCAGTGTACGGAGCAGTGATATCTGTTACATTGTGTCAGTGCAGTGTACAGAGCAGTGATATATGTTACATTGTGTCAGTGCAGTGTACGGAGCAGTGATATCTGTTACATTGTGTCAGTGCAGTGTACGGAGCAGTGATATCTGTTACATTGTGTCAGTGCAGTGTACGGAGCAGTGATATCTGTTACATTGTGTCAGTGCAGTGTACGGAGCAGAGAGATGATATCTGTTACATTGTGTCAGTGCAGTGTACGGAGCAGTGATATCTGTTACATTGTGTCAGTGCAGTGTACGGAGCAGAGATCTGATATCTGTTACATTGTGTCAGTGCAGTGTACGGAGGAGAGATCTGATATCTGTTACATTGTGTCAGTGCAGTGTACGGAGGAGAGATCTGATCTATTACATTGTGTCAGTGCAGTGTATGGAGCAGAGATCTGGTATCTGTTACATTGTGTCAGTGCAGTGTATGGAGCAGAGATCTGGTATCTGTTACATTGTGTCAGTGCAGTGTATGGAGCAGTGATATCTGTTACATTGTGTCAGTGCAGTGTACGGAGCAGTGATATCTGTTACATTGTGTCAGTGCAGTGTACGGACCTTTGTATGTGATGATGGGAGTGATTCCCGGGTGTGGGGTTGGATCTGCCGGATCCTCAGCTGTGCACAGACTGATACATTGTTGCACTGGTTTCCAGGGCTGGATTATGTGTGCACTGGATGCAGATTTTTCCGGACCCCCTTGACCAGTATTTTGCAGCGTTTTTGCATCTCATCCAGACCCCGGTCAGCAGCAGCTGAGATACACGGGGAGGGGGCATCCCATCCAGACCCCGGTCAGCAGCAGCTGAGATACACGGGGAGGGGGCATCTCATCCAGACCCCAGTCAGCAGCAGCTGAGATACACGGGGAGGGGGCATCCCATCCAGACCCCGGTCAGCAGCAGCTGAGATACACGGGGAGGGGGCATCTCATCCAGACCCCGGTCAGCAGCAGCTGAGATACACGGGGAGGGGGCATCTCATCCAGATCCCAGTCAGCAGCAGCTGAGATACACGGGGAGGGGGCATCTCATCCAGACCCCGGTCAGCAGCAGCTGAGATACACGGGGAGGGTGCATCTCATCCAGACCCCGGTCAGCAGCAGGCAGCTGAGACACACGGGGAGGGGGCATCTCATCCAGACCCCAGTCAGCAGCAGCTGAGATACACGGGGAGGGGGCATCTCATCCAGATCCCAGTCAGCAGCAGCTGAGATACACGGGGAGGGTGCATCCCATCCAGATCCCAGTCAGCAGCAGCTGAGATACACGGGGAGGGGGCATCTCATCCAGACCCCGGTCAGCAGCAGCTGAGATACACAGGGAGGGGGCATCTCATCCAGACCCCAGTCAGCAGCAGCTGAGATACACTGGGAGGGTGCATCTCATCCAGATCCCAGTCAGCAGCAGCTGAGATACACGGGGAGGGGGCATCTCATCCAGACCCCGGTCAGCAGCAGCTGAGATACACGGGGAGGGGGCATCTCATCCAGACCCCAGTCAGCAGCAGCTGAGATACACGGGGAGGGGGCATCTCATCCAGCCCTGGTCAGCAGCAGCTGAGATACACAGGGAGGGGGCATCTCATCCAGCCCTGGTCAGCAGCAGCTGAGATACACGGGGAGGGTGCATCTCATCCATCCCTGGTCAGCAGCAGCTGAGATACACGGGGAGGGTGCATCTCATCCAGCCCTGGTCAGCAGCAGCTGAGATACACGGGGAGGGGGCATCCCATCCAGCCCTGGTCAGCAGCAGCTGAGATACACGGGGAGGGTGCATCTCATCCAGATCCCAGTCAGCAGCAGCTGAGATACACAGGGAGGGGGCATCTCATCCAGACCCCAGTCAGCAGCAGCTGAGATACACGGGGAGGGTGCATCTCATCCAGCCCTGGTCAGCAGCAGCTGAGATACACGGGGAGGGGGCATCCCATCCAGCCCTGGTCCCCCTGTAGCGGTTGCCGTGGTTTCCTCCCGCTGTGATTACAGCCGCGCACTTCTCCATATAACAGCTGGAGCTGCACAGTAACAGGCGCAGGCTCCAGGTGTCCACAGCGGAGCATCACCCCGCACATCTGCGCAGCACAGCATGGCGGTGTAATAAACCCTCCACCAACAACCACAAATCCCTGCGCTCCTCCAATAACTCACATAGAGGACACGGGTCACATAACGGTTATACCCACGTGCTGCCACCTCACCGCCACACAGGGCACTGAGCGAGCCAGGGCAGAGGGGAGAGCACTGTCGCTTTCCACTGTCAGGTGATGCTGTCAGCTCACCTCCTCTCCTTCCTGCACAGTGACCTCTACCTGCACAGATAGTATGCAAATAACACTCTTCCAAAGAAGATACTGTGTGATGTCACAGCTCACCTCCTCCTCCCTGCATAAAGACCACTGCACAGGCCGCAGAACATGAACACACCACTAACCGATAGAAGATATGATATCACAGCTCACCTCCTCTCTGCACAAGACACAGACCATGAACACACCACTATCCAATAGAAAATAATATATCACAGCTCACCTGCTCCTCCCTGTATATAGACCACTGCACAAGCCGCAGAACATGAACACACCACTATCCCATAGAACATATGTGATATTACAGCTCACCTCCTCCTCTCTGCACAGGACATAGAGCATGAACACACCACTATCCAATATAGAAGACAGTTTGTGATATCACAGCTCACCTCCACCTTCCTGCACAGATGACAAAGCATACCCGCTGTTAGGCACTTACTAGGTGAGATACATAAGGTCCAGGTGGGTACATGGCGCTGGTGCAGCAGACGGGCGGGGCACAGACAGCAGCAGGACTGGAGACTGCAGACAGGAGATTGTCAGCAGTGGTCCTGGAAGCCGCAGGCAGCTGCTGTGCACAGACCCAGGTGAGAGTCTTTAGGAGCCTTCTATAGCTCTAGGAAGCTCAGCGCAGGGAGCAGCCGCCCACCTGCAAAGCTCAACATGGAGCACAAAAAGTCTACTGGACCGGGGCAAAGGGAGCAGATCCCGGACCTGGGATAGGTGTGAAACACCCACAACATTGCCATAGAAATATATGGGTGATAGTCACAGCGCCTTCCCACCTCCCTCCACAGTGACCTCTGCACAGATCACAGCAGGCCCGCAGCACTATCCCATAGGATATACAATGTACAGCACACCTTCTCCCCTACCTACACACTGACCTCTAAATCACAGAGTGCAATCAAGAAGATAAAACATGATGATCACAATTCATATCCTCACTCTGTTCTCCTCCTGTAATCTGTGGCGAGGTCACTGTGCAGGGAGCAGAGGAGGTGAGCTGCGACCATCACATAATATCTTCTATATGAGAGTGTTGTGGGACTGCTCTGCACAGGGAGCGCAGGAGGTAAGCTGTGACTGTTGCCTAGTATCTTCTATATCGGACTGTTATGTGCCTGCTGTGTGCAGAAGTCACTTTGCACGGAGTGGAGGAGGTGAGCTGCGACCATCATATAATATAATATTATCTATGTAGGAATGTTGTTGGCCTGCTGTGTGCAGAGGTCACTATGTAGGGAGTGAAGGAGGCTGTGTATTAAAGCTGCTGTACTGCGCTGGTCTCTACTGTACTGTGCTGTGCTCTGCTGCTCTGGTCTCTGCTGTACTGTGCTGTGCTCTGCTGCGCTGGTCTCTGCTGTACTGTGCTGTGATCTGCTGCGCTGGTCTTTGCTATACTGTGCTGTGCTCTGCTGCGCTGGTCTCTGCTATACTGTGCTGTGCTCTGCTGCGCTGGTCTTTGCTGTACTGTGCTGTGCTCTGGTGCGCTAGTCTCTACTGTGCTGTGCTCTGCTGCGCTAGTCACTACTATACTGTGCTGTGCTCTGCTGCACTGGTCTCTGCTGTACTGTGCTGTGATCTGCTGCGCTGGTCTCTGCTGTACTGTGCTGTGCTCTGGTGCGCTAGTCTCTACTGTACTGTGCTGTGCTCTGCTCTGGTCTCTGCTGTATTGTGTTGTGTTGTGCTGTGCTCTGGTGCGCTAGTCTCTACTGTACTGTGCTCTGCTCTGGTCTCTGCTGTATTGTGTTGTGCTGTACTGTGCTGGTCTCTGCTGCGCTGGTCTCTGCTGTATTGTGTTGTGTTGTTCTGTGCTGGTCTCTGCTGCGCTGGTCTCTACTGTACTGTGCTGGTCTCTGCTGTGCTGGTCTCTGCTGTACTGTGCTGGTCTCTAATGTATTGTACTGTGCTCTGCTGCGCTGGTCTCTGCTGTACTATGCGATTCCATTCTCTGCTTTACTTTGCTCAGCTCTTCAGGTGCACTGGTTTGAACTCTGCTATGCGTCTCCATGCTGTGCTCTGGTGCTACAGTGTATCCTCTGCAGTGCTGCGCTCTGATGTTACAGTGTATCCTCTGCTGTGCTGTGCTCTGATGTTACAGTGTATCCTCTGCTGTGCTGCGCTCTGATGTTGCAGTGTATCCTCTGCTGTGCTCTGATGTTACAGTGTATACTCTGCAGTGCTGCGCTGTGATGTTAGTGTATCCTCTGCAGTGCTGTGCTCTAATGTTGCAGTGTATCCTCTGCAGTGCTGCACTCTGATGTTACAGTGTATCCTCTGCAGTACTGTGCTCTGATGTTACAGTGTATCCTGTGCTGCGCTCTGATGTTACAGTGTATCCTCTGCTGTGCTGCGCTCTGATGTTGCAGTGTATCCTCTGCTGTGCTGCGCACTGATGTTGCAGTGTATCCTCTGCTGTGCTGCGCTCTGGTGCTACAGTGTATCCTCTGCTGTGCTGCGCACTGATATTACAGTGTATCCTCTGCAGTGCTGTGCTCTGATGTTGCAGTGTATCCTCTGCTGTGCTGTGCTCTGATGTTACAGTGTATCCTCTGCTGTGCTCTGATGTTACAGTGTATCCTCTGCAGTGCTGTGCTCTGATGTTACAGTGTATCCTCTGCAGTGCTGTGCTCTGATGTTACAGTGTATCCTCTGCAGTGCTGCGCTCTGATGTTAGTGTATCCTCTGCAGTGCTGTGCTCTGATGTTACAGTGTATCCTCTGCAGTGCTGTGCTCTAATGTTGCAGTGTATCCTCTGCTGTGCTGCGCTCTGATGTTACAGTGTATCCTCTGCAGTGCTGCGCTCTGATGTTACAGTGTATCCTCTGCAGTGCTGCGCTCTGCTGTTACAGTGTATCCTCTGCTGTGCTGCGCTCTGATGTTACAGTGTATCCTCTGCTGTGCTGCGCACTGATATTACAGTGTATCCTCTGCAGTGCTGTGCTCTGGTGTTACAGTGTATCCTCTGCAGTGCTGTGCTCTGCTGTTACAGTGTATCCTCTGCTGTGCTGTGCTCTGATGTTACAGTGTATCCTCTGCAGTGCTGCGCTCTGATGTTACAGTGTATCCTCTGCTGTGCTGCGCACTGATATTACAGTGTATCCTCTGCAGTGCTGTGCTCTGGTGTTACAGTGTATCCTCTGCAGTGCTGTGCTCTGCTGTTACAGTGTATCCTCTGCTGTGCTGTGCTCTGATGTTACAGTGTATCCTCTGCTGTGCTGTGCTCTGATGTTACAGTGTATCCTCTGCAGTGCTGCGCTCTGATGTTGCAGTGTATCCTCTGCAGTGCTCCGCTCTGATGTTAGTGTATCCTCTGCAGTGCTGCGCTCTGATGTTACAGTGTATCCTCTGCAGTGCTCCGCTCTGATGTTAGTGTATCCTCTGCAGTGCTGCGCTCTGATGTTACAGTGTATCCTCTGCTGTGCTGCGCACTGATATTACAGTGTATCCTCTGCTGTGCTGTGCTCTGATGTTGCAGTGTATCCTCTGCTGTGCTGTGCTCTGATGTTACAGTGTATCCTCTGCTGTGCTGCGCTCTGATATTACAGTGTATCCTCTGCAGTGCTGCGCTCTGATGTTACAGTGTATCCTCTGCAGTGCTGTGCTCTGATGTTACAGTGTATCCTCTGCAGTGCTGTGCTCTGATGTTACAGTGTATCCTCTGCAGTGCTGCGCTCTGATGTTAGTGTATCCTCTGCAGTGCTGCGCTCTGATGTTAGTGTATCCTCTGCAGTGCTGCACTCTGATGTTACAGTGTATCCTCTGCAGTGCTGCGCTCTGATGTTAGTGTATCCTCTGCTGTGCTGCGCTCTGATGTTACAGTGTATCCTCTGCTGTGCTGTGCTCTGATGTTAGTGTATCCTCTGCAGTGCTGTGCTCTGATGTTGCAGTGTATCCTCTGCAGTGCTGCGCTCTGATGTTACAGTGTATCCTCTGCAGTGCTGCGCTCTGATGTTACAGTGTATCCTCTGCTGTGCTGCGCTCTGATGTTGCAGTGTATCCTCTACAGTGCTGCGCTCTGATGTTACAGTGTATCCTCTGCAGTGCTGCGCTCTGATGTTGCAGTGTATCCTCTGCAGTGCTGCGCTCTGATGTTGCAGTGTATCCTCTGCAGTGCTGCGCTCTGATGTTGCAGTGTATCCTCTGCAGTGCTGCGCTCTGATGTTGCAGTGTATCCTCTGCAGTGCTGCGCTCTGATGTTACAGTGTATCCTCTGCTGTGCTGTGCTCTGATGTTACAGTGTATCCTCTGCAGTGCTGCGCTCTGATGTTAGTGTATCCTCTGCAGTGCTGTGCTCTGATGTTAGTGTATCCTCTGCAGTGCTGTGCTCTGATGTTACAGTGTATCCTCTGCAGTGCTGTGCTCTAATGTTGCAGTGTATCCTCTGCAGTGCTGCGCTCTGATGTTACAGTGTATCCTCTGCTGTGCTTCGCTCTGATGTTACAGTGTATCCTCTGCAGTGCTGAGCTCTGATGTTACAGTGTATCCTCTGCAGTGCTGCGCTCTGATGTTACAGTGTATCCTCTGCTGTGCTGCGCACTGATATTACAGTGTATCCTCTGCAGTGCTGTGCTCTGGTGTTACAGTGTATCCTCTGCAGTGCTGTGCTCTGATGTTACAGTGTATCCTCTGCAGTGCTGCGCTCTGATGTTACAGTGTATCCTCTGCAGTGATGCGCTCTGATGTTGCAGTGTATCCTCTGCTGTGCTCTGATGTTGCAGTGTATCCTCTGCTGTGCTGCGCTCTGATGTTACAGTGTATCCTCTGCAGTGCTGCGCTCTGATGTTACAGTGTATCCTCTGCTGTGCTGCGCTCTGATGTTGCAGTGTATCCTCTACAGTGCTGCGCTCTGATGTTACAGTGTATCCTCTGCAGTGCTGCGCTCTGATGTTGCAGTGTATCCTCTGCAGTGCTGCGCTCTGATGTTGCAGTGTATCCTCTGCAGTGCTGCGCTCTGATGTTACAGTGTATCCTCTGCAGTGCTGCGCTCTGATGTTGCAGTGTATTCTCTACAGTGCTGCGCTCTGATGTTGCAGTGTATCCTCTGCAGTGCTGCGCTCTGATGTTACAGTGTATCCTCTGCAGTGCTACGCTCTGATGTTAGTGTATCCTCTGCAGTGCTGCGCTCTGATGTTAGTGTATCCTCTGCAGTGCTGCGCTCTGATGTTACAGTGTATCCTCTACAGTGCTGCGCTCTGATGTTACAGTGTATCCTCTGCTGTGCTGCGCTCTAATGTTACAGTGTATCCTCTGCTGTGCTCTGATGTTACAGTGTATCCTCTGCTGTGCTCTGATGTTACAGTGTATCCTCTGCTGTGCTCTGATGTTGCAGAGTATCCTCTGCAGTGCTGCGCTCTGATGTTGCAGTGTATCCTCTGCAGTGCTGCGTGCTGATGTTGCAGAGTATCCTCTGCAGTGCTGCGCTCTGATGTTGCAGTGTATCCTCTGCAGTGCTGCGCTCTGATGTTGCAGTGTATCTTCTGCAGTGCTGCGCTCTGATGTCGCAGTGTATCCTCTGCAGTGCTGTGCTTTGATGTTACAGTGTGTACTCTGCTGTGCTGCGCTCTGATGTTGCAGTGTATCCTCTGCTGTGCTGTGATCTGATGTTACAGTGTATCCTGTGCAGTACTGCGCTCTGATGTTACAGTGTATCCTGTGCAGTGCTGTGCTTTGATGTTACAGTGTATACTCTGCTGTGCTGCGCTCTGATGTTGCAGTGTATCCTCTGCTGTGCTGTGCTCTGATGTTACAGTGTATCCTGTGCTGCGCTCTGATGTTACAGTGTATCCTCTGCTGTGCTGCGCTTTGATGTTACAGTGTATCCTCTGCAGTGCTGCGCTCTGATGTTGCAGTGTATCCTCTGCAGTGCTGCGCTCTGATGTTGCAGTGTATCCTCTGCAGTACTGCGCTCTGATGATGCAGTGTATCCTCTGCAGTGCTGCGCTCTGATGTTGCAGTGTATCCTCTGCAGTACTGCGCTCTGATGATGCAGTGTATCCTCTGCAGTGCTGCGCTCTGATGTTGCAGTGTATCCTCTGCAGTACTGCGCTCTGATGATGCAGTGTATCCTCTGCAGTGCTGCGCTCTGATGATGCAGTGTATCCTCTGCAGTGCTGCGCTCTGATGTTGCAGTGTATCCTCTGCAGTGCTGCGCTCTGATGTTACAGTGTATCCTCTGCAGTGCTGCACTCTGATGTTGCTGTGTATCCTCTACAGTGCTGCACTCTGATGTTAGTGTATCCTCTACAGTGCTGCGCTCTGATGTTAGTGTATCCTCTGCAGTGCTGTGCTCTGATGTTACAGTGTATCCTCTGCTGTGCTGCGCTCTGATGTTGCAGTGTATCCTCTGCAGTGCTGCGCTCTGATGTTGCAGTGTATCCTCTGCAGTGCTGCGCTCTGATGTTGCAGTGTATCCTCTGCAGTGCTGCACTCTGATGTTGCAGTGTATCCTCTGCAGTGCTGCACTCTGATGTTGCAGTGTATCCTCTGCAGTGCTGCTCTCTGATGTTGCAGTGTATCCTCTGCTGTGCTGCGCTGTTGCTCCAGCTGCTGTGCTGCGCTCTGCTCATAGCTCTGGCTGCTCTGCTGTGCTGTGTTGCGCTCTGCTCGTAGCTTTGGCTGCTGTGCTGTTCTGCGCTCTGCTCGTAGCTCCAGCTGCTCTGCTCTGCTGTGCTGCGCTCTGCTCATAGCTCTGGCTGCTCTGCTGTGCTGTGTTGCGCTCTGCTCGTAGCTCCGGCTGCTGTACTGTGCTGCGCTCTGCTCGTAGCTCCGGCTGCTCTGCTGTGCTGTGCTGCGCTCTGCTCATAGCTCCGGCTGCTGTGCTGCGCTCTGCTCGTAGCTCCGGCTGCTGTGCTGTGCTGCGCCCTGCTCGTAGCTCCGGCTGCTGTGCTGTGCTCTGCTCGTAGCTCCGGCTGCTGTGCTGTGCTTTGCTGCACTCTGCTCGTAGCTCTGGCTGCTGTGCTGTGCTGCACTCTGCTCGTAGCTCCGGCTGCTGTGCTGTGCTGCGCTCTGCTCGTAGCTCTGGCTGCTGTGCTGTGCTGTGCTGCGCTCTGCTCGTAGCTCCGGCTGCTCTGTTGTGCTGTGCTGCGCTCTGCTCGTAGCTCCGGCTGCTCTGCTCTGCTGTGCTGTGCTGCGCTCTGCTCGTAGCTCCGGCTGCTCTGCTGTGCTGCGCTCTGCTCGTAGCTCCGGCTGCTCTGCTGTGCTGCGCTCTGCTCGTAGCTCCGGCTGCTCTGCTGTGCTGCGCTCTGCTCGTAGCTCCGGCTGCTCTGCTGTGCTGTGCTGCGCTCTGCTCATAGCTCCGGCTGCTCTGCTCTGCTGTGCTGTGTTGCGCTCTGCTCGTAGCTCCGGCTGCTCTGCTGTGCTGCGCTCTGCTCGTAGCTCCGGCTGCTCTGCTGTGCTGCGCTCTGCTCGTAGCTCCGGCTGCTCTGCTGTGCTGCGCTCTGCTCGTAGCTCCGGCTGCTCTGCTGTGCTGCGCTCTGCTCGTAGCTCCAGCTGCTCTGCTCTGCTGTGCTGCGCTCTGCTCATAGCTCCGGCTGCTCTGCTGTGCTGCGCTCTGCTCATAGCTCCGGCTGCTCTGCTGTGCTGCGCTCTGCTCGTAGCTCCGGCTGCTCTGCTGTGCTGCGCTCTGCTCGTAGCTCCGGCTGCTCTGCTGTGCTGCGCTCTGCTCGTAGCTCCGGCTGCTCTGCTGTGCTGCGCTCTGCTCGTAGCTCCGGCTGCTCTGCTGTGCTGCGCTCTGCTCGTAGCTCCGGCTCCTCTGCTGTGCTGCGCTCTGCTCATAGCTCCGGCTCCTCTGCTGTGCTGCGCTCTGCTCATAGCTCCGGCTGCTCTGCTGTGCTGCGCTCTGCTCATAGCTCCGGCTGCTCTGCTGTGCTGCGCTCTGCTCATAGCTCCGGCTGCTCTGCTGTGCTGCGCTCTGCTCGTAGCTCCGGCTGCTCTGCTGTGCTGCGCTCTGCTCGTAGCTCCGGCTGCTCTGCTGTGCTGCGCTCTGCTCGTAGCTCCGGCTGCTCTGCTGTGCTGCGCTCTGCTCGTAGCTCCGGCTGCTCTGCTGTGCTGTGCTGCGCTCTGCTCGTAGCTCCGGCTGCTCTGCTACGCTTGTGTTTTGGAAAACCATTTCTTGGAATCCACAGTGACCGCATCATTCAGAGTCCAGCGTCTCGGCCGCCGTCACATGATCCCTGCAGCGTCTCAAGTGTCCTGATCCATGTGCAGCCGAGAGGACGGCATAGGAACGCTGCAGTTTATACAGTGGGGAGAATAAGTATTGGATCCCCTGATTTTGCAGTTTTCCGCCTGCACAGAATGGAGAGAGCCGTCCAATGTAACAGAATAAAAAATCCACAAAATCCCACTGTAGATTTATAAATGATTGATCTGCATTTTATTACATGAAATAAGTATTTTATCACCAACCGACCAGCAGGAATTCTGTCTACAATTATTTTGTATGAAGCTCCATCTCTGCACTCATTACCTGGATTCATTGCACCTGTATAAAAGACCCCTGTCCACACAATCAATCACACCCCTACAGAAACCAAAAAGCTACAACTCCTGCTGCAGAAAACATTCCCCAAACCATGCCCCTTCCTCCACCGCCTGTCACTGACTTCTTAACACACTGTGGGTTCAGTCTTTCCCCCATTTGTTGATGAACATAATGTTTCCCATCAGACCCAAATAAATTACACTTGGTTTCATTAGTAAAATGACCTGTGGACACTTCTCTGTCCACACAACATGCTCCTCACCGAAGGCGAGTCTAGCCATGTGATTCCTTCTGCAAATGAGAGGTTTGGTCACTGCAGCTTTCACTCCAAATGCTGTTACATGTCGTGACCCTGTATGACAAGACAGATCTAAGCTTACCCTTTTCAGTGCTGAACTGGCGGCAATTCCAGCTGCAGAGTGGGCTTTCAGTCCAAATGCTCTTACACGTCGTGACCCTGTATGACAACACAGATCCTTACCCTGTTCACTGCTGAACTGGCGGCAATTCCAGCTGCAGTGTGAGATTCTTCACATTATTCTGTCCTCTCTTGCTTTTTTTTTTCGAGGGTGAGCAGCCAGTCAGTGCAAAGTGAATGGAAACTGGACATTTAGAAGCCAGTTACATAGGGATTGTCAGATAGTTAAGGAAATTAGCACCAGGTGACAGATTACAACCAATAACTTGCAGGGATCTGACCGTGTTCTATAATTGTGATCCGTGTTCTCTAATTTTAATCCGCGTCTTTTACATTTATATAATTTACATTTTTATTATTTGCTTTACCATAAATTCAATGTATGAAATAAGTGGAAAATCCTGCGAGTTTCCTCATGTGAGGAGATAATCACAAGGACCCCAACATTTAGGAAATTGTATGTTCTCTAATTTTGATCTCCAATGGAGATTACATTATTTCTGAGAAAAGCAAGTGATCAGACATTGATCTTGGAGGTTGATACATTGTCCGGATCTCGGGGGTTGATTCATTGTCCGGATCTCGGAGGTTGATTCATTGTCCAGATCTCAGAGGTTGATGCATTGTCCGGATCTCAGGGGGTTGATGCATTGTCCGGATCTCAGGGGGTTGATGCATTGTCCGGATCTTGGAGGTTGATGCATTGTCCGGATCTCGGAGGTTGATTCATTGTCCGGATCTCAGAGGTTGATGCATTGTCCGGATCTTGGAGGTTGATACATTGTCCGGATCTCGGGGGTTGATACATTGTCCGGATCTCGGGGGTTGATACATTGTCCGGATCTCGGGGGTTGATACATTGTCCGGATCTCGGGGGTTGATACATTGTCCGGATCTCGGGGGTTGATACATTGTCCGGATCTCGGGGGTTGATACATTGTCCGGATCTCAGGGGGTTGATGCATTGTCCGGATCTCAGGGGGTTGATGCATTGTCCGGATCTTGGAGGTTGATGCATTGTCCGGATCTCGGAGGTTGATTCATTGTCCGGATCTCGGAGGTTGATACATTGTCCGGATCTCGGGGGTTGATACATTGTCCGGATCTCGGGGGTTGATACATTGTCCGGATCTTGGAGGTTGATACATTGTCCGGATCTCGGGGGTTGATACATTGTCCGGATCTCGGGGGTTGATACATTGTCCGGATCTCGGAGGTTGATACATTGTCCGGATTTCGGAGGTTGATGCCTTGTCCGGATTTCGGAGGTTGATGCATTGTCCGGATCTCGGAGGTTGATGCATTGTCCGGATCTTGGAGGTTGATACATTGTCCGGATCTTGGAGGTTGATACATTGTCCGGATCTTGGAGGTTGATGCATTGTCCGGATCTTGGAGGTTGATGCATTGTCCGGATCTCGGAGGTTGATGCATTGTCCGGATCTTGGAGGTTGATACATTGTCCGGATCTCGGGGGTTGATACATTGTCCGGATCTTGGAGGTTGATACATTGTCCGGATCTCGGGGGTTGATACATTGTCCGGATCTCGGGGGTTGATGCATTGTCCGGATCTCGGAGGTTGATGCATTGTCCGGATCTTGGAGGTTGATGCATTGTCCGGATCTCGGAGGTTGATGCATTGTCCGGATCTCGGAGGTTGATGCCTTGTCCGGATTTCGGAGGTTGATGCATTGTCCGGATCTCGAGGGTTGATACATTGTCCGGATCTCGGGGGTTGATACATTGTCCGGATCTCGGGGGTTGATACATTGTCCGGATCTCGGGGGTTGATACATTGTCCGGATCTTGGAGGTTGATACATTGTCCGGATCTCGGGGGTTGATGCATTGTCCGGATCTCTGGGGTTGATACATTGTCCGGATCTCGGGGGTTGATACATTGTCCGGATCTTGGAGGTTGATACATTGTCCGGATCTCGGGGGTTGATACATTGTCCGGATCTCGGGGGTTGATACATTGTCCGGATCTCGGGGGTTGATTCATTGTCCGGATCTTGGAGGTTGATGCATTGTCCGGATCTCGGAGGTTGATACATTGTCCGGATCTTGGAGGTTAATGCATTGTCCGGATCTTGGAGGTTTAAGCATTGTCCGGATCTCGTCCTCTCCCGTCTGAGGGTTTGTTACATTGTGTTGAGTGATCGCAGCGGCAGGAATCTCCCGTCCAGGACCAGATGATTGGTGCAATGTCTGGGGGAATTTATCCTGAATCTTTATCTTCATTGACATGTAGCAGAGATCTTGTGCAGTTACAGCGGCGGTTTCTTGCCTCTTTCGCGCGGCGCAGGACATGGCGTGATGTAACGGGTCTGTGCTTTCTTGCAGATGAGCAGCTTGGCACAATGTCTTAGCCGGGTGATGTGTCTTCTCGCTGTGACCGTTGTCTCCGTGTCGCTGTCTTCAGACTCATGGAAGGAGGAAGGTGAGAAACTTACATTAACTTCTCCACAGGGTGAATGTATACAATGTGAATGCCACGGGGGCGGGAGAGATCCCACAGCGCGGGGGCAGGTAGAGATCCCACAGCGCGGGGGCAGGTAGAGATCCCACGGCGCGGGGGCAGGTAGAGATCCCACGGCGCGGGGGCAGGTAGAGATCCCACGGCGCGGGGGCAGGGAGAGATCCCACGGCGCGGGGGCAGGGAGAGATCCCACGGCACGGGGGCAGGGAGAGATCCCACGGCACGGGGGCAGGGAGAGATCCCACGGCACGGGGGCAGGGAGAGATCCCACGGCACGGGGGCAGGGAGAGATCCCACGGCACGGGGGCAGGGAGAGATCCCACGGCACGGGGGCAGGGAGAGATCCCACGGCACGGGGGCAGGGAGAGATCCCACGGCACGGGGGCAGGGAGAGATCCCACGGCACGGGGGCAGGGAGAGATCCCACGGCACGGGGGCAGGGAGAGATCCCACGGCACGGGGGCAGGGAGAGATCCCACGGCACGGGGGCAGGGAGAGATCCCACGGCACGGGGGCAGGGAGAGATCCCACAGTGCGGGGCAAGGAGAGATCCCACAGTGCGGGGCAGGGAGAGATCCCACAGTGCGGGGCAGGGAGAGATCCCACAGTGCGGGGCAGGGAGAGATCCCACAGTGCGGGGCAGGGAGAGATCCCACAGTGCGGGGCAGGGAGAGATCCCACATTGCGGGGGCAGGGAGAGATCCCACATTGCGGGGGCAGGGAGAGATCCCACATTGCGGGGGCAGGGAGAGATCCCACATTGCGGGGGCAGGGAGAGATCCCACAGTGCGGGGGCAGGGAGAGATCCCACAGTGCGGGGGCAGGGAGAGATCCCACAGTGTGGGGAGGGAGAAATAAGGTATGGAGATACTGAGATACTGGGAGCTGTTAGACGTGCGTTTTACAGCTACACTGATGAGCAAAAGGGTAACAATGTTTTGCACTTTTGCCTTCAGGCTCCAGATCTCACCGTCCTCTACAGCCTCAAGCGTGAGACGTCTTCATCTCACAGACAATGATCTCGGCTTTTCATAAATGTGATTGCAGATATTTATCATATGATCAGTTCTGCAGATTCTCGTCAGTCGCTGCATTGTTACTGTTTTGTTATTATTTTGTGAATCCACCTTTGGCTTTCACCTCTCCTGATTACTTCTGAGCTCCATCAGATTCCAGCATGTCTCCACCGAAATCTGCTCCCAGGTCTCTTCTCTGTGTTCCCAGTGTT
This sequence comes from Anomaloglossus baeobatrachus, assembly GCF_048569485.1. Classification (NCBI taxonomy): domain Eukaryota; kingdom Metazoa; phylum Chordata; class Amphibia; order Anura; family Aromobatidae; genus Anomaloglossus; species Anomaloglossus baeobatrachus. Next base: position 964,415,258 of record NC_134353.1, read on the forward strand.
GGTGTATACTGGTCAGGTCTCTTCTCCACGTTCCCAGTGTTGGTGTATACTGGTCAGGTCTCTTCTCCACATTCCCAGTGTTGGTGTATACTGGTCAGGTCTCTTCTCCATGTTGCCAGTGTTGGTGTATACTGGTCAGGTCTCTTCTCCACGTTCCCAGTGTTGGTGTATACTGGTCAGGTCTCTTCTCCACGTTCCCAGTGTTGGTGTATACTGGTCAGGTCTCTTCTCCACGTTCCCAGTGTCGGTGTATACTGGTCAGGTCTCTTCTCCACGTTCCCAGTGTTGGTGTATACTGGTCAGGTCTCTTCTCCATGTTCCCAGTGTTGGTGTATACTGGTCAGATCTCTTCTCCACGTTCCCAGTGTTGGTGTATACTGGTCAGGTCTCTTCTCCATGTTCCCAGTGTCAGTGTATACTGGTCAGGTCTCTTCTCCATGTTCCCAGTGTTGGTGTATACTGGTCAGGTCTCTTCTCCATGTTTCCAGTGTTGGTGTATACTGGTCAGGTCTCTTCTCCATGTTCCCAGTGTTGGTGTATACTGGTCAGGTCTCTTCTCCACGTTCCCAGTGTTGGTGTATACTGGTCAGGTCTCTTCTCCAAGTTTCCAGTGTTGGTGTATACTGGTCAGGTCTCTTCTCCATGTTCCCAGTGTTGGTGTATACTGGTCAGGTCTCTTCTCCACGTTCCCAGTGTTGGTGTATACTGGTCAGGTCTCTTCTCCATGTTCCCAGTGTTGGTGTATACTGGTCAGGTCTCTTCTCCATGTTCCCAGTGTTGGTGTATACTGGTCAGGTCTCTTCTCCACGTTCCCAGTGTTGGTGTATACTGGTCAGGTCTCTTCTCCACTTTCCCAGTGTTGGTGTATACTGGTGAGGTCTCTTCTTCATGTTCCCAGTGTTGGTGTATACTGGTCAGGTCTCTTCTCCACGTTCCCAGTGTTGGTGTATACTGGTCAGGTCTCTTCTCCATGTTCCCAGTGTTGGTGTATACTGGTCAGGTCTCTTCTCCATGTTCCCAGTGTTGGTGTATACTGGTCAGGTCTCTTCTCCACGTTCCCAGTGTTGGTGTATACTGGTCAGGTCTCTTCTCCATGTTCCCAGTGTTGGTGTATACTGGTCTGGTCTCTTCTCCATGTTTCCAGTGTTGGTGTATACTGGTCAGATCTCTTCTCCATGTTCCCAGTGTTGGTGTATACTTGTCAGGTCTCTTCTCCATGTCCCCAGTGTTGGTGTATACTGGTCTGGTCTCTTCTCCACGTTCCCAGTGTTGGTGTATACTGGTCTGGTCTCTTCTCCACGTTCCCAGTGTTGGTGTATACTTGTCAGGTCTCTTCTCCACGTTCCCAGTGTTGATGTATACTGGTCAGATCTCTTCTCCATGTTTCCAGTGTTGGTGTATACTGGTCAGGTCTCTTCTCCACGTTCCCAGTGTTGGTGTATACTGGTCAGATCTCTTCTACACGTTCCCAGTGTTGGTGTATACTGGTCAGATCTCTTCTCCACGTTTCCAGTGTTGGTGTATACTGGTCAGGTCTCTTCTCCACGTTCCCAGTGTTGGTGTATACTGGTCAGGTCTCTTCTCCACGTTTCCAGTGTTGGTGTATACTGGTCAGGTCTCTTCTCCACGTTCCCAGTGTTGGTGTATACTGGTCAGGTCTCTTCTCCATGTTCCCAGTGTCAGTGTATACTGGTCAGGTCTCTTCTCCATGTTCCCAGTGTTGGTGTATACTGGTCAGGTCTCTTCTCCATGTTTCCAGTGTTGGTGTATACTGGTCAGGTCTCTTCTCCATGTTCCCAGTGTTGGTGTATACTGGTCAGGTCTCTTCTTCATGTTCCCAGTGTTGGTGTATACTGGTCAGGTCTCTTCTCCACGTTCCCAGTGTTGGTGTATACTGGTCAGGTCTCTTCTCCACGTTCCCAGTGTTGGTGTATACTGGTCAGGTGTCTTCTCCACTTTCCCAGTGTTGGTGTATACTGGTGAGGTCTCTTCTTCATGTTCCCAGTGTTGGTGTATACTGGTCAGGTCTCTTCTTCATGTTCCCAGTGTTGGTGTATACTGGTCAGGTTTCTTCTCCATGTTCCCAGTGTTGGTGTATACTGGTCAGGTCTCTTCTCCATGTTTCCAGTGTTGGTGTATACTGGTCAGGTCTCTTCTCCACGTTCCCAGTGTTGGTGTATACTGGTCAGGTCTCTTCTCCACGTTCCCAGTGTTGGTGTATACTGGTCAGGTGTCTTCTCCACTTTCCCAGTGTTGGTGTATACTGGTGAGGTCTCTTCTTCATGTTCCCAGTGTTGGTGTATACTGGTCAGGTCTCTTCTCCACGTTCCCAGTGTTGGTGTATACTGGTCAGGTCTCTTCTCCATGTTCCCAGTGTTGGTGTATACTGGTCAGGTCTCTTCTCCATGTTCCCAGTGTTGGTGTATACTGGTCAGATCTCTTCTCCACGTTCCCAGTGTTTGTGTATACTGGTCAGGTCTCCTCTCCATGTTCCCAGTGTTGGTGTATACTGGTCAGGTCTCTTCTCCATGTTCCCAGTGTTGGTGTATACTGGTCTGGTCTCTTCTCCATGTTTCCAGTGTTGGTGTATACTGGTCAGATCTCTTCTCCACGTTCCCAGTGTTGATGTATACTGGTCAGATCTCTTCTCCATGTTTCCAGTGTTGGTGTATACTGGTCAGGTCTCTTCTCCACGTTCCCAGTGTTGGTGTATACTGGTCTGGTCTCTTCTCCATGTTTCCAGTGTTGGTGTATACTGGTCAGGTCTCTTCTCCACGTTCCCAGTGTTGATGTATACTGGTCAGATCTCTTCTCCATGTTTCCAGTGTTGGTGTATACTGGTCAGGTCTCTTCTCCATGTTCCCAGTGTTGGTGTATACTGGTCTGGTCTCTTCTCCATGTTTCCAGTGTTGGTGTATACTGGTCAGGTCTCTTCTCCACGTTCCCAGTGTTGATGTATACTGGTCAGATCTCTTCTCCATGTTTCCAGTGTTGGTGTATACTGGTCAGGTCTCTTCTCCACGTTCCCAGTGTTGGTGTATACTGGTCAGATCTCTTCTACACGTTCCCAGTGTTGGTGTATACTGGTCAGATCTCTTCTCCACGTTTCCAGTGTTGGTGTATACTGGTCTGGTCTCTTCTCCACGTTCCCAGTGTTGGTGTATACTGGTCAGGTCTCTTCTCCATGTTCCCAGTGTCAGTGTATACTGGTCAGGTCTCTTCTCCATGTTCCCAGTGTTGGTGTATACTGGTCAGGTCTCTTCTCCATGTTTCCAGTGTTGGTGTATACTGGTCAGGTCTCTTCTCCACGTTCCCAGTGTTGGTGTATACTGGTCAGATCTCTTCTCCATGTTCCCAGTGTTGGTGTATACTGGTCAGGTCTCTTCTCCATGTTTCCAGTGTTGGTGTATACTGGTCAGGTCTCTTCTCCACGTTCCCAGTGTTGGTGTATACTGGTCAGGTCTCTTCTCCACGTTCCCAGTGTTGGTGTATACTGGTCAGATCTCTTCTCCACGTTTCCAGTGTTGGTGTATACTGGTCAGGTCTCTTCTCCACGTTCCCAGTGTTGGTGTATACTGGTCAGGTCTCTTCTCCATGTTCCCAGTGTCGGTGTATACTGGTCAGGTCTCTTCTCCATGTTCCCAGTGTTGGTGTATACTGGTCAGGTCTCTTCTCCATGTTTCCAGTGTTGGTGTATACTGGTCAGGTCTCTTCTCCACGTTCCCAGTGTTGGTGTATACTGGTCAGGTCTCTTCTCCATGTTCCCAGTGTTGGTGTATACTGGTCAGGTCTCTTCTCCATGTTCCCAGTGTTGGTGTATACTGGTCAGGTCTCTTCTCCATGTTCCCAGTGTTGGTGTATACTGGTCAGGTCTCTTCTCCATGTTCCCAGTGTTGGTGTATACTGGTCAGGTCTCTTCTTCATGTTCCCAGTGTTTGTGTATACTGGTCAGGTGTCTTCTCCACTTTCCCAGTGTTGGTGTATACTGGTGAGGTCTCTTCTTCATGTTCCCAGTGTTGGTGTATACTGGTCAGGTCTCTTCTCCACGTTCCCAGTGTTGGTGTATACTGGTCAGGTCTCTTCTCCATGTTCCCAGTGTTGGTGTATACTGGTCAGGTCTCTTCTCCACGTTCCCAGTGTTGGTGTATACTGGTCAGGTCTCTTCTCCATGTTCCCAGTGTTGGTGTATACTGGTCAGATCTCTTCTCCACGTTCCCAGTGTTGGTGTATACTGGTCAGGTCTCCTCTCCATGTTCCCAGTGTTGGTGTATACTGGTCAGGTCTCTTCTCCACGTTCCCAGTGTTGGTGTATACTGGTCAGGTCTCTTCTCCATGTTCCCAGTGTTGGTGTATACTGGTCTGGTCTCTTCTCCATGTTTCCAGTGTTGGTGTATACTGGTCAGATCTCTTCTCCATGTTCCCAGTGTTGGTGTATACTGGTCAGGTCTCTTCTCCACTTTCCCAGTGTTGGTGTATACTGGTCAGGTCTCTTCTCCATGTCCCCAGTGTTGGTGTATACTGGTCTGGTCTCTTCTCCACGTTCCCAGTGTTGATGTATACTGGTCAGATCTCTTCTCCATGTTTCCAGTGTTGGTGTATACTGGTCAGGTCTCTTCTCCACGTTCCCAGTGTTGGTGTATACTGGTCAGATCTCTTCTACACGTTCCCAGTGTTGGTGTATACTGGTCAGGTCTCTTCTCCACGTTTCCAGTGTTGGTGTATACTGGTCAGGTCTCTTCTCCACGTTCCCAGTGTTGGTGTATACTGGTCAGGTCTCTTCTCCACGTTCCCAGTGTTGGTGTATACTGGTCAGATCTCTTCTCCATGTTTCCAGTGTTGGTGTATACTGGTCAGGTCTCTTCTCCACGTTCCCAGTGTTGGTGTATACTGGTCAGGTCTCTTCTCCATGTTCCCAGTGTTGGTGTATACTGGTCAGATCTCTTCTCCACGTTCCCAGTGTTGGTGTATACTGGTCAGGTCTCTTCTCCATGTTCCCAGTGTTGGTGTATACTGGTCAGGTCTCTTCTCCATGTTCCCAGTGTTGGTGTATACTGGTCAGGTCTCTTCTCCATGTTCCCAGTGTTGGTGTATACTGGTCAGGTCTCTTCTCCACGTTCCCAGTGTTGGTGTATACTGGTCAGGTCTCTTCTCCATGTTCCCAGTGTTGGTGTATACTGGTCAGGTCTCTTCTCCACGTTCCCAGTGTTGGTGTATACTGGTCAGGTCTCTTCTCCACGTTCCCAGTGTTGGTGTATACTGGTCAGGTCTCTTCTCCACGTTCCCAGTGTTGGTGTATACTGGTCAGGTCTCTTCTCCATGTTCCCAGTGTTGGTGTATACTGGTCAGGTCTCTTCTCCACGTTCCCAGTGTTGGTGTATACTCGTCAGCTCTCTTCTCCACGTTCCCAGTGTTGGTGTATACTGGTCAGGTCTCTTCTCCACGTTCCCAGTGTTGGTGTATACTGGTCAGGTCTCTTCTCCACGTTCCCAGTGTTGGTGTATACTGGTCAGGTCTCTTCTCCATGTTCCCAGTGTTGGTGTATACTGGTCACATCTCTTCTCCATGTCCCCAGTGTTGGTGTATACTGGTCTGGTCTCTTCTCCACGTTCCCAGTGTTGGTGTATACTTGTCAGGTCTCTTCTCCACGTTCCCAGTGTTGATGTATACTGGTCAGATCTCTTCTCCATGTTTCCAGTGTTGGTGTATACTGGTCAGGTCTCTTCTCCACGTTCCCAGTGTTGGTGTATACTGGTCAGATCTCTTCTACACGTTCCCAGTGTTGGTGTATACTGGTCAGATCTCTTCTCCACGTTTCCAGTGTTTGTGTATACTGGTCTGGTCTCTTCTCCACGTTCCCAGTGTTGGTGTATACTGGTCAGGTCTCTTCTCCATGTTCCCAGTGTCAGTGTATACTGGTCAGGTCTCTTCTCCATGTTCCCAGTGTTGGTGTATACTGGTCAGGTCTCTTCTCCATGTTTCCAGTGTTGGTGTATACTGGTCAGGTCTCTTCTCCACGTTCCCAGTGTTGGTGTATACTGGTCAGGTATCTTCTCCATGTTCCCAGTGTTGGTGTATACTGGTCAGGTCTCTTCTCCATGTTCCCAGTGTTGGTGTATACTGGTCAGGTCTCTTCTCCATGTTCCCAGTGTTGGTGTATACTGGTCAGGTCTCTTCTCCATGTTCCCAGTGTTGGTGTATACTGGTCAGGTCTCTTCTTCATGTTCCCAGTGTTGGTGTATACTGGTCAGGTCTCTTCTCCACGTTCCCAGTGTTGGTGTATACTGGTCAGGTCTCTTCTCCACGTTCCCAGTGTTGGTGTATACTGGTCAGGTGTCTTCTCCACGTTCCCAGTGTTGGTGTATACTGGTCAGGTCTCTTCTCCATGTTCCCAGTGTTGGTGTATACTGGTCAGGTCTCTTCTCCATGTTCCCAGTGTTGGTGTATACTGGTCAGGTCTCTTCTCCATGTTCCCAGTGTTGGTGTATACTGGTCAGGTCTCTTCTCCATGTTCCCAGTGTTGGTGTATACTGGTCAGGTCTCTTCTTCATGTTCCCAGTGTTGGTGTATACTGGTCAGGTCTCTTCTCCACGTTCCCAGTGTTGGTGTATACTGGTCAGGTCTCTTCTCCACGTTCCCAGTGTTGGTGTATACTGGTCAGGTGTTTTCTCCACTTTCCCAGTGTTGGTGTATACTGGTGAGGTCTCTTCTTCATGTTCCCAGTGTTGGTGTATACTGGTCAGGTCTCTTCTCCACGTTCCCAGTGTTGGTGTATACTGGTCAGGTCTCTTCTCCATGTTCCCAGTGTTGGTGTATACTGGTCAGGTCTCTTCTCCATGTTCCCAGTGTTGGTGTATACTGGTCAGATCTCTTCTCCACGTTCCCAGTGTTGGTGTATACTGGTCAGGTCTCCTCTCCATGTTCCCAGTGTTGGTGTATACTGGTCAGGTCTCTTCTCCACGTTCCCAGTGTTGGTGTATACTGGTCAGGTCTCTTCTCCATGTTCCCAGTGTTGGTGTATACTGGTCTGGTCTCTTCTCCATGTTTCCAGTGTTGGTGTATACTGGTCAGGTCTCTTCTCCACTTTCCCAGTGTTGGTGTATACTGGTCAGGTCTCTTCTCCATGTCCCCAGTGTTGGTGTATACTGGTCTGGTCTCTTCTCCACGTTCCCAGTGTTGGTGTATACTTGTCAGGTCTCTTCTCCACGTTCCCAGTGTTGATGTATACTGGTCAGATCTCTTCTCCATGTTTCCAGTGTTGGTGTATACTGGTCAGGTCTCTTCTCCACGTTCCCAGTGTTGGTGTATACTGGTCAGATCTCTTCTACACGTTCCCAGTGTTGGTGTATACTGGTCAGATCTCTTCTCCACGTTTCCAGTGTTGGTGTATACTGGTCTGGTCTCTTCTCCACGTTCCCAGTGTTGGTGTATACTGGTCAGGTCTCTTCTCCACGTTTCCAGTGTTGGTGTATACTGGTCAGGTCTCTTCTCCACGTTCCCAGTGTTGGTGTATACTGGTCAGGTCTCTTCTCCATGTTCCCAGTGTCGGTGTATACTGGTCAGGTCTCTTCTCCATGTTCCCAGTGTTGGTGTATACTGGTCAGGTCTCTTCTCCATGTTTCCAGTGTTGGTGTATACTGGTCAGGTCTCTTCTCCACGTTCCCAGTGTTGGTGTATACTGGTCAGGTCTCTTCTCCATGTTCCCAGTGTTGGTGTATACTGGTCAGGTCTCTTCTCCATGTTCCCAGTGTTGGTGTATACTGGTCAGGTCTCTTCTCCATGTTCCCAGTGTTGGTGTATACTGGTCAGGTCTCTTCTCCATGTTCCCAGTGTTGGTGTATACTGGTCAGGTCTCTTCTCCATGTTCCCAGTGTTGTTGTATACTGGTCAGGTCTCTTCTCCACGTTCTCAGTGTTGGTGTGTACTGGTCAGGTCTCTTCTCCATGTTCCCAGTGTTGGTGTATACCGGTCAGGTCTCTTCTCTACGTTCCCAGTGTTGGTGTATACTGGTCAGATCTCTTCTCCATGTTCCCAGTGTTGGTGTATACTGGTCAGGTCTCTTCTCCATGTTCCCAGTGTTGGTGTATACTGGTCAGGTCTCTTCTCCATGTTCCCAGTGTTGGTGTATACTGGTCAGGTCTCTTCTCCATGTTCCCAGTGTTGGTGTATACTGGTCAGGTCTCTTCTTCATGTTCCCAGTGTTGGTGTATACTGGTCAGGTCTCTTCTCCACGTTCCCAGTGTTGGTGTATACCGGTCAGGTCTCTTCTCCACGTTCCCAGTGTTGGTGTATACTGGTCAGGTCTCTTCTCCACGTTCCCAGTGTTGGTGTATACTGGTCAGGTGTCTTCTCCACTTTCCCAGTGTTGGTGTATACTGGTGAGGTCTCTTCTTCATGTTCCCAGTGTTGGTGTATACTGGTCAGGTCTCTTCTCCATGTTCCCAGTGTTGGTGTATACTGGTCAGGTCTCTTCTCCACGTTCCCAGTGTTGGTGTATACTGGTCAGGTCTCTTCTCCATGTTCCCAGTGTTGGTGTGTACTGGTCAGATCTCTTCTCCACGTTCCCAGTGTTGGTGTATACTGGTCAGGTCTCCTCTCCATGTTCCCAGTGTTGGTGTATACTGGTCAGGTCTCTTCTCCACGTTCCCAGTGTTGGTGTATACTGGTCAGGTCTCTTCTCCATGTTCCCAGTGTTGGTGTATACTGGTCTGGTCTCTTCTCCATGTTTCCAGTGTTGGTGTATACTGGTCAGATCTCTTCTCCATGTTCCCAGTGTTGGTGTATACTGGTCAGGTCTCTTCTCCACTTTCCCAGTGTTGGTGTATACTGGTCAGGTCTCTTCTCCATGTCCCCAGTGTTGGTGTATACTGGTCTGGTCTCTTCTCCACGTTCCCAGTGTTGATGTATACTGGTCAGCTCTCTTCTCCATGTTTCCAGTGTTGGTGTATACTGGTCAGGTCTCTTCTCCACGTTCCCAGTGTTGGTGTATACTGGTCAGATCTCTTCTACACGTTCCCAGTGTTGGTGTATACTGGTCAGATCTCTTCTCCACGTTTCCAGTGTTTGTGTATACTGGTCTGGTCTCTTCTCCACGTTCCCAGTGTTGGTGTATACTGGTCAGGTCTCTTCTCCACGTTTCCAGTGTTGGTGTATACTGGTCAGGTCTCTTCTCCACGTTCCCAGTGTTGGTGTATACTGGTCAGGTCTCTTCTCCACGTTCCCAGTGTTGGTGTATACTGGTCAGATCTCTTCTCCATGTTTCCAGTGTTGGTGTATACTGGTCAGGTCTCTTCTCCACGTTCCCAGTGTTGGTGTATACTGGTCAGGTCTCTTCTCCACGTTCCCAGTGTTGGTGTATACTGGTCAGGTCTCTTCTCCACGTTCCCAGTGTTGGTGTATACTGGTCAGGTCTCTTCTCCACGTTCCCACTGTTGGTGTATACTGGTCAGATCTCTTCTCCACGTTCCCAGTGTTGGTGTATACTGGTCAGGTCTCTTCTCCACGTTCCCAGTGTTGGTGTATACTGGTCAGGTCTCTTCTCCACGTTCCCAGTGTTGGTGTATACTGGTCAGGTCTCTTCTCCACGTTCCCAGTGTTGGTGTATACTGGTCAGGTCTCTTCTCCATGTTCCCAGTGTTGGTGTATACTGGTCAGGTCTCTTCTCCACGTTCCCAGTGTTGGTGTATACTCGTCAGCTCTCTTCTCCACGTTCCCAGTGTTGGTGTATACTGGTCAGGTCTCTTCTCCACGTTCCCAGTGTTGGTGTATACTGGTCAGGTCTCTTCTCCACGTTCCCAGTGTTGGTGTATACTGGTCACATCTCTTCTCCATGTTCCCAGTGTTGGTGTATACTGGTCAGGACTCTTCTCCGTGTTCCCAGTGTTGGTGTATACTGGTCAGGTCTCTTCTCCATGTTCCCAGTGTTGGTGTATACTGGTCAGGTCTCTTCTCCACGTTCCCAGTGTTGGTGTATACTGGTCAGGTTTTTTCTCTACGTTCCCAGTGTTGGTGTATACTGGTCAGGTCTCTTCTCCATGTTCCCAGTGTTGGTGTATACTGGTAAGGTCTCTTCTCCACGTTCCCAGTGTTGGTGTATACTGATCAGGTCTCTTCTCCATGTTCCCAGTGTTGATGTATACTGGTCAGGTCTCTTCTCCATGTTCCCAGTGTTGGTGTATACTGGTCAGGTCTCTTCTCCACGTTCTCTCCTTGTTCCCAGTGTCGGTGTATACTGGTCAGGTCTCTTCTCCACGTTCCCAGTGTTGGTGTATACTGGTCATGTCTCTTCTCCATGTTCCCAGTGTTGCTGTATACTGGTCGGGTCTCTTCTCCTTGTTCCCAGTGTTGGTGTATACTGGTCAGATCTCTTCTCCACGTTCCCAGTGTTGGTGTATACTGGTCAGGTCTCTTCTCCATGTTCCCAGTGTTGGTGTATACTGGTCAGGTTTCTTCTCCACGTTCTCAGTGTTAGTGTATACTGGTCAGGTCTCTTCTCCACGTTCCCAGTGTTGGCGTATACTGGTCAGGTCTCTTCTCCACGTTCCCAGTGTTGGTGTATACTGGTCAGGTCTCTTCTCCACGTTCCCAGTGTTGGTGTATACTGGTCAGGTCTCTTCTCCACTTTCCTAGTGTTGGTGTATACTGGTCAGGTCTCTTCTCCACTTTCCTAGTGTTGGTGTATACTGGTCAGGTCTCTTCTCCACGTTCTCAGTGTTGGTGTATACTGGTCAGGTCTCTTCTCCACTTTCCCAGTGTTGGTGTGTACTGGTCAGGTCTCTTCTCCACGTTCCCAGTGTTGGTGTATACTGGTCAGGTCTCTTCTCCACTTTCCTAGTGTTGGTGTATACTGGTCAGGTCTCTTCTCCACGTTCTCAGTGTTGGTGTATACTGGTCAGGTCTCTTCTCCACGATCCCAGTGTTGGTGTATACTGGTCAGGTCTCTTCTCCACGTTCCCAGTGTTGGTGTATACTGGTCAGGTTTCTTCTCCATGTTCCCAGTGTTGGTGTATACTGGTCAGGTCTCTTCTCCACGTTCCCAGTGTTGGTGTATACTGGTCAGGTCTCTTCTCCACGTTCTCAGTGTTGGTGTATACTGGTCAGGTCTCTTCTCCACGATCCCAGTGTTGGTGTATACTGGTCAGGTCTCTTCTCCACGTTCCCAGTGTTGGTGTATACTGGTCAGGTTTCTTCTCCATGTTCCCAGTGTTGGTGTATACTGGTCAGGTCTCTTCTCCACATTCCCAGTGTTGGTGTATACTGGTCAGGTTTCTTCTCCATGTTCCCAGTGTTGGTGTATACTGGTCAGGTCTCTTCTCCATGTTCCCAGTGTTGGTGTATACTGGTCAGGTCTCTTCTCCACGTTCCTAGTGTTGATGTATACTGCTCAGGTCTCTTCTCCACAGTCCCAGTGTTGGCGTATACTGGTCAGGTCTCTTCTCCACAGTCCCAGTGTTGGTGTATACTGGTCAGGTCTCTTGGGGGATGTATACAGTGTTTTCTTCTCCCACAAGTGTTGGATTGGGTTGAGGTAGCTCCTCTACATTATTGTCATTGACCCATTTCTTCTCCAATCTCGCCGTATGCTTCGGTCATTGTACTGCTGGAACACTTTGTCATCATTTTCATACCCATAGTACTCGAGTGTATGAAGTAACTGGTTTTGTAGGATCCTCACATATAGCTCAGCAGTGAGACCACCATCCATCCTGGTCAAGTATCAAATCACCCCCAGATCATCAGGGCTCCTCCACTTGACATTTTCTTCTATTTCTCGATCCGTTCGTCCCTTTTTCCCCTTGTTTCTTCCAGACCCATTTGCCCCATCAGAGCCGTCTATTGAGTTTTGTCTCATCTCTCCAGATCCCCCGTTTCCAATCTTCCACTTTTCGTTCCTCTTTGTAATCTGGAGCTGACGCTTCTTATGATGATATTGGAGTTGAGGCTTCTTCCCCTTTTTTCGGGCCACCATTCCAGACTTGTGTAACCTGCGTTGCTCGGGGCTTCATGGGCGTCTTTGATTTGGAGCCTACTAGCCGCGTCCACTGCCGGGTGTCACCAGAACTGATAGACCTTGTGATGAGCGATTTGGTGACTCTGATATTTTGCTTGGACGTCACTTCTTGACTTTTGAATGGACGGACGTCATTTCTTCTTCCACCTGCCATGGCCTCACATGATGCAGTTTGGCAGTTTTCTTGGCTGAGACACCACCATCGATGAGCTGGATGATGCTGTTTCTCTTCTCTTGGGAAATCTTCTTCATGGCTGCTCCTGGATTGGAACCAGCGACCTGACAAGATTCTGTATAACTCATCATTTTCTAAATAGCTGCAAGTCACATTTATGTATGAGAAGCCAAGATGATTGTCTATAAAATGAAGGCCGTCTCACGCTCAGAGCTGCAAAGGACGGTGAGATCTTGAGCCTGAATGGCAGAAGTGCAAAACATTGTTACCCTTTTGCTCTCTGGCCGTTCCCTGTATCCCAGCCTCTCAGACTTGAGTGTGAGACATTAGATGGACACATTATCTGTGGGTCTGTACGTCCTGGAGATGGGGGTCTTGAGTGAGTCCTCACATAAATATTCCATTCATGTGGCCCTGATGTCATGGCTCGGCCCCGCTGCAGCAGATGTCATGCTACCAGCTCCGGTGTCACCTCTGATGTGTCATGGAGGAGGACAACGCCGTCATCTGATCAGTCACCGGAGCCTCCGGGATTAACCCTTCCCTACACAGCACATATATACCTGTAGATATATTACTGTGCACACCTGGGCTGGAGGACAGTGCTAATATAAAGGTCATGAGGGGCTGGAACATGACAGCCAAGAATACAGTGGAGCTGAAAGTTTGTGAACCCTTAGGAATAGCAGATAATTTCAAGGAAAATTGGAGTTTAGTGTTTTTAATCAAAGGGATGACAATCGGGTGTGAGTGCACCTGAAAGAAACGGGATCTGATCTTCACAACAATAATGGAAATGTAACATGGCACTCTGAGGAGATTTCTGAGGACCTCCGACGAGTGGATGCTCATTAGGCTGGAAAGGGTTACAAAAGCATCTGTGAACCATCCACAGTCAGACATATTGGACAAATGGAGGAAATTTAAGAGGATTCAGTCGTCAACCAACAAAGATCACTCCAACGGCGTATCATAGTCAATAGACAAAGGAACCCAAGGTCACCTCTAAGCAACTAAAGGCCTGTCACATTAGCTAATATTCATGAGTCCAGCATCAGAAGGACACTGAACAGCAATGGTGTGCACGATAGGACTGCACTGCTCTCCAAAATAACATTGCTGCCCATCTGATATTAACTAAAGATCTGGACCTCAATGAGCCAGAAGGTACCTGTCACAAACCACCGGGGGGGTCACTCAGAAATCCCCCGCGCTGGCTACCAGTACGTCACAATCGGGGGGTAACAAGTGGGGGTCACCCCTCCTTTATACCTCCCGACCGACAGACAGAGCACGTGACGCGCTCTCTAGCGCCCCTCTTATAGTCAGGCCAATTATGGAATTGCCCGACAATAAGCAAGGAGGCCGCTATACTACTTATGCCGATTATTGAAGGGTCCCCAGTGAGAGTAGGGTATATATTCCCCCGACCTCCGCGGGCGGAATATATAAAACCTCCCCGGATCTCACTGGCCTCCCCACAATAATCCTTGGCACAACTCGCTGCCACCAACCGATTCACGGTAACTATTAGCCGAACACACAGACGTGGGATTCAAGATCGAGATAACAGAACAGCCCAAGATTAATTATATAATTTAATCAGCCTAAAGCACACTAGAAACTACAATATATACAATAGGGAATCTACAGAATATACATATGTCAGAGTACAGTTACAGATAAAGCATGGTTTACAAACAGGTATGCAATTCAATCAGTTACCTTGTGCGTCTGGCCACAGGGGGGCGCTGTAGACCAGGTTTCTAGGAACTCCCACAGATGTTTCCTGCACGTGACCCCCAGCGAAAGAACCCTGGAAAATGGCCGAAGTAGGGTTATCAACCTGGGCAAATCCGGGTCCCCTCCTACCTTCGTGACCTCAGAGGGAGCACTGCTCCACCCCTGGCTGGAGTTATGGACAAAATCCACAACATGGAATATGGCCATAACTTGGCCTGGGAGCGTCGTAGGCGGACGCCAATGCTCTCATTGTGACAGTTATGAATTTAGCTACAGAATGAGAGGACTCATGACTTGTCTACTAGTTCCCCATTGGCTGATATCACGCCTGGGGTATTTCCCAAGCTCCCGCTCCCATAAAAAGGGTGTGCCAGCATCGTCCGCATGCGGAGACACCATTTTTATGGTTGCCATATTTATCGGAAATATGGCTTGCGAGATATGAACCATTTTTTACTGGAGTCGTTCTGTCTGGATACTTCCAAGCTTGCTAATTAGATAGCAGCTCCTACCACAGGGTCACGGCAGGGAGTCCTCCTGTGTCCATTGTTCCCACATCATCTCATCTCCATATCATAGGAGATGGCCATGGGATGTGACACCTTCACAGATGCTGGACATTGAGGACAAGAAGGGAGGGGGGCACTGCCAGGGAGTGATGAGCGATTATGACTGGAAGTCATAATTCATCTTCATATCCCGGGATTTGCCTCACACCTCCCCCCTTTTGAGGGCGCTAGGGGGCAGCACACTCCGGTGTTCCCCCGTGCGCCCGTCCGCGACCTCTCCTTGTCGGGACAGCCCGTCTGCGTTACCGTGGTCACGGCCCCTTTTGTGGCGAATGGTGAAGTTGTATTGCTGGAGCGCAAGGCTCCATCGCAACAATCGCCCATTCGTCCCAGAGACGGTGTGCAACCAGCTGAGGGGATTGTGGTCCGTCTCCACGATGAAGTGGCGCCCGTATAGATAGGGTTGCAGACTCTGCAGGGCCCACACTATGGCCAGGCACTCCTTCTCCATCGTGGAATAGGCCACTTCCCTTGGTAACAGCTTCCTGCTCAGGTACAAGACTGGGTGCTCTTGGCTCGCAGAGTCCACCTGGCTGAGCACCGCACCGAGGCCGAAGTCACTGGCGTCGGTCTGTACTACAAACGGCCGCGTGAAGTCGGCTGCCTGTAGCACGGGCGGGCTGGACAGGGCGTCCTTTAGGGCCTGGAAGGCTGTCTCGCAGTCCATTGTCCAATCGACTGCAGAGGGCAGCTTCTTCTTGGTGAGGTCCGTCAAGGGCTTTGCCAGGCTACTATAGCGTGGAACAAACCTCCTATAGTACCCAGCGGTCCCCAAGAAGGACATCACCTGCTTCTTGGTCCTGGGGGTGGGCCAGGATGCGATGGCTTCCACTTTCTCAGGCTCGGGCTTCAGTGTTCTCCCGCCTACCCGGTGACCGAGGTACTGGACCTCGCTCATGGCCAGCTGACACTTTCCCGGCTTGATGGTCAAACCTGCCTGGTGGATCCGCCTGAGCACCTGTGCTAGATGCTCTAGGTGATCTTCCCAGGTGGGACTGAAGACGGCAATGTCATCCAGGTACGCGGCCGCGTACCCTTCAAGTCCCTTGAGCAGGGTGTTGACCATCCGCTGGAAGGTGGCAGGGGCATTCCTCATCCCGAATGGCATCACCGTGGACTCGTACAGTCCAAATGGGGTAATAAAGGCGGAGCGTTCCCTGGCCTTGCGAGTCAGGGGGATCTGCCAATATCCCCGGCTCAGATCCATGATGGTCAGGTACTGAGCCCCGGCCAACTGATCGAGCAGGTCATCGATGCGTGGCATTGGGTACGCATCGGCGACCGTGACAGCATTGAGCCCCCTGTAGTCCACGCAGAACCGAGTGGTTCGGTCCTTCTTAGGGACGAGGACTACAGGCGAGGCCAAAGCGCTGTTGGATGCCTGGATCACCCCCAGCTTCAGCATCTCGTCAATCTCCTGGCGCATGTGTTGCTGCACCTCCAGGGAGACCCGATATGCTGAACGCCGGATCGGGGGATGATCCCCAGTGTCCACGTGATGGACAGCCAAGTCAGTCCTTCCGGGCTGGTTGGTAAACAACCCCCGGAAGGGGTGTAGGGTGGCCCACAGCTGGGACCGTTGGTCCTCCAAGAGCTGGTGGCCAACCTCCACATCCTCAATGGACCCGCCTGCCCTAACCTGGGCTAGCATATCCAAGAGGGTCTCCGCTTCTCCCTCCTCGGGCAGGATGCACACGGGGAGCGCACATGCCTCCCGCTCATGATGTGCCTTCATCATGTTCACATGGAAGGGCTTCCGCCTTCCACGGGCAGGGTCCAGGGTGACCAGGTACGTCACAGGGTTGAGCTGCTGGTACACGAGGTATGGGCCTTCCCAGGCTGCCTGAAGCTTGTCCTGTGGTACGGGGACCAGTACCCACACCTTTTGACCCACTTGGTAGGTCCTCTCACAAGCGTTCTGGTCGTACCAACGCTTCTGATCGGCCTGGGCTTGAGCCATATTGTCGTGTACCAGTTGCGTCAAGGCCTGCATTTTGTCCCGGAAGCGCATGACATACTCGATAACCGACACTCCAGGGGTGGCCAAATCCCCTTCCCAAGCCTCTTTCACCAGAGCCAGGGGGCCCCGCACACGTCGCCCGTACAGGAGCTCAAACGGTGAGAATCCTGTTGAGGCCTGTGGAACCTCCCGGTAAGCAAATAACAGGTGTGGGAGATACCGCTCCCAGTCACGCCCATGGGAGTCGACCAACATCTTAAGCATCTGCTTTAAGGTGCCATTAAACCGCTCGCACAGGCCATTAGTCTGTGGATGGTACGGGCTGGCCACCAGATGTCGCACGTGGACTTGCTTACAGAGGGCCTCCATCAGCTGGGACATGAATTGGGTCCCCCGGTCAGTGAGCATTTCCTGGGGAAAACCCACTCGGGAGAAAATCTCCAGCAATGCGGTGGCCACCTTGTCAGCCCGAATGGACGACAAGGCCACTGCTTCTGGGTACCGGGTGGCATAGTCCACTACCGTCAGTATGAAGCGTTTCCCGGAGCTGCTGGGGATGGCCAGCGGGCCGACCAGATCCACAGCCACCCTCCTGAAAGGCTCATCGATGATGGGCAGAGATACCAGTGGGGCTTTGGGGCGTGGCCCCGCCTTCCCCACTCTCTGACAGGTTTCACACGAACGGCAGTAGGCAGCCACATCGGCCCCCATTTTTGGCCAGTAGAAATGCTGGTTTAACCTGGCCTTGGTCTTAGCGATCCCTAGGTGTCCGGCCATCGGAATCTCATGTGCGATCCGCAACAACTCCGTCCGGAACGGATAGGGTACCACCAACTGTCGGTCCCTGGGCCACGCCTCCGGTGAACCCTGCTGGACCGTGGCCCGGTACAGCCGTCCTTGGTCCCAGACCACTCGCTCCGGGTCCGAGTCCGAGGGAGGCTGTGCCGCCTGCTCCTTAAGAGCTTTCAGGCTGTCGTCAGCTTCTAACGCTGCCTGAAACCCCTGACTAGATGTGGCCAGAATCGACGAGACTGTCACATCTTCGGTCAGTACCCCGGGACCTGTGTCCTGGCCTCCACCTGACTCGGCTGCCACTGGGTCAGAAGGGGAAGAGCTATCGGACCTCTGGGAGGCCCCTTGGCTTCCAGCACTCCCACTGCGGGTGACAGCGGCCACAGCCGCTGCGACCGTGGGTCGTGCCTGCTCCTCCTCCGTTCCTGACCAAGTCGCCGGTTCAGGCAGACCTACCTGGCTTCCTGACACCCCGGTTGTGGGGGAACCATGCACCGAGATCTTACCTGGGAGCACTTCCGCTCCTGGACCGGCCCCAATCTCACCTGCCTGTTCCCCTCCTGCAGCAACAGAACCCCGCTGTGAAATCTCTGGGGACCCCACATTTGCTGTGGTAGCCCCCACCCCACACACTGGTCCTCCCCCTGCAGCACCCTGCTCTCTGCTTATCCCTGCAGAGGGCAGCAGATCCCAGCTCACAGGCTGATTACTTGTAGAGGCATTGTCACACCTTTCTCTGACCCCCTCCCCTGTCACAGCTGCAGCTGTGTGTGTGTCTATGGTGTCTGTGCAAGCAGAAATATCAGAGTTCACTCCCTCCTCCCTTACATCATTCATAGATAACACATTAACATTGTCAGGAGTCATGTCCGTACTGGCTGAAGGTTCAGCCCTTGGTGGGGGCCCAAACTGGGAGGTTATCTGCCCCAAATCTGTCCCAAGTAGCACGTTTGCGGGGATCCGATCAGTTACCCCCACCTCCCTCACCCCTCGCCCTGCGCCCCAGTCCACATAAATGTCAGCAACAGGCAGCGCCGGGTCAATGCCTCCAATCCCGGAGACAGCGAGGGTTTTTCCAGGGATCAAGTCTTGGGGGGACACCATCTCAGGCCGCACCAGAGTCACCTCCGAGGCGCTGTCTCGCAGTCCTATGGTCACAGACCGGCCGACGGTGACAGGTTGGAAGCTGTCCAGGGACCTACCACCACCCCCACCCACACAATACACCTTGGGCGGCCCTTGGGACGGGGACGGAGCCGGGGCCTTGGGACGCTGAGGGCACATGGCCTTGAAGTGTCCAGGTAAGTTGCACTGGTGGCACCGTCTTGGCTCTGCCACGGGCCTGGAGAGGGGAGTTGAGGGGGACACCCCCTGCAGTCTAGGGGCAGGTGGGGCAGTCGCAGAATTCATCTTACCCCCTCTCCAGGTGCTGCTGGTGGCTGCTCTCCTGGCCTCAGGAGCCCGATTGTTGGTGTAGTCATCGGCCAGGGCAGCTGTAGCCGTGGACCCCTTTGGCTTCTGGTCTCGGATGAACTGGCGGAGATCCTCAGGGCAGTTCCACAAGAGTTGCTCCGTGATGAACAAGTCCAGGATCTCCGGTCCGGTGGAAAGCTGCAGGCCTTGGGTCCAGTGGTCGGCAGCTCGGGCAAGTGCCCGCCGGTGGTCAGCCCAGGAGTCCTTTGGTCCCTTCTGTAGGCTCCGGAACTTCTTGCGGTAGGACTCTGGAGTGAGGTTGTACTGTTGGATCAGGGCCCGCTTGATGGTGTCGTAGCCCTGATCTGCCTCAGCAGGCAAGTCCCCAAGGATATCCAGGGCCTTACCCCTTAAACGGGGGGTCAGGTATTTGGCCCACTGGTCCTTGTCCAGATGGTGCTGCAGGCAAGTCCGTTCAAAAGCAGTCAAGAAAGAGTCCAAGTCTCCATCCTTCTCCAGCACTGGGAAGTCCTCAACACGGACCTTTGGAAGTTTGGTGTCTTGAAGGTCACGTGTGGCTGATGAGGGCCGGAGCTGAGCTAGCTGCAGCTGGTAGTCACGCTCTGCCTGGCGCTCTTCACGTGCTGCTTGCCGCTCCGCAGCCTCACGCACTGCTTGCCGCTCACGCTCGGCCATGAGTATCTCGTAGGTATCCCGGTCTCCAGCCTGGAGAAGGGCCATAGCCATTTGAAGAAGGCTATCCGAGCCTCCCAGGCTCGGTGGAATGGCACGTGGTGATCTGCGGCCCGCTGCGGAGCCTGGTGCTTCACTGTCCATTGCAGAGCGGAGGGCTGGCATCTGGCTCGTTGAGGACCCTTGGGTGAGCTGCTCCTCATCTTGTCCAGCAGTGCCAGGTTGTGCGATGTCCTCTGCAGAGCTGTTCTCTGGCGTCGGGCTCTTGGAGGGCTCGTGGACAACCTCCTCATCGTCTCTGGCCTGAGCATCGGCCATTCCTTTGGCTTTGCTCCTGGTGCTCTCAGCCATTCTTGCAGACTTTGGTCACTGACACAGAACTGACACCTGATGCCTCCACACACCTTACAGTATCTGCACTCTGACACTCTAGTGTTGAGCTAGTCTGAAGACCCCAGCAGCCACAGCTGCTGCAGGCAGTCTTTAGTGTCTGGGAGTATGGGTCTCACACTCACACACACTATTATCTCGATCCCACCGCTATGCCACCAATATGTCACAAACCACCGGGGGGGTCACTCAGAAATCCCCCGCGCTGGCTACCAGTACGTCACAATCGGGGGGTAACAAGTGGGGGTCACCCCTCCTTTATACCTCCCGACCGACAGACAGAGCACGTGACGCGCTCTCTAGCGCCCCTCTTATAGTCAGGCCAATTATGGAATTGCCCGACAATAAGCAAGGAGGCCGCTATACTACTTATGCCGATTATTGAAGGGTCCCCAGTGAGAGTAGGGTATATATTCCCCCGACCTCCGCGGGCGGAATATATAAAACCTCCCCGGATCTCACTGGCCTCCCCACAATAATCCTTGGCACAACTCGCTGCCACCAACCGCTTCACGGTAACTATTAGCCGAACACACAGACGTGGGATTCAAGATCGAGATAACAGAACAGCCCAAGATTAATTATATAATTTAATCAGCCTAAAGCACACTAGAAACTACAATATATACAATAGGGAATCTACAGAATATACATATGTCAGAGTACAGTTACAATCAAAGCATGGGTTACAAACAGGCATACACAGTTCCAGCAGTTACCTTGTGCGTCTGGCCACAGGGGGGCGCTGTAGACCAGGTTTCTAGGAACTCCCACAGATGTTTCCTGCACGTGACCCCCAGCGAAAGAACCCTGGAAAATGGCCGAAGTAGGGTTATCAACCTGGGCAAATCCAGGTCCCCTCCTACCTTCGTGACCTCAGAGGGAGCACTGCTCCACCCCTGGCTGGAGTTATGGACAAAATCCACAACATGGAATATGGGCCATAACTTTGCCTGGGAGCGTCGTAGGCGGACGCCAATGCTCTCATTGTGACAGTTATGAATTTAGCTACAGAATGAGAGGACTCATGACTTGTCTACTAGTTCCCCATTGGCTGATATCACGCCTGGGGTATTTCCCAAGCTCCCGCTCCCATAAAAAGGGTGTGCCAGCATCGTCCGCATGCGGAGACACCATTTTTATGGTTGCCATATTTATCGGAAATATGGCTTGCGAGATATGAACCATTTTTTACTGGAGTCGTTCTGTCTGGAGACTTCCAAGCTTGCTAATTAGATAGCAGCTCCTACCACAGGGTCACGGCAGGGAGTCCTCCTGTGTCCATTGTTCCCACATCATCTCATCTCCATATCATAGGAGATGGCCATGGGATGTGACACCTTCACAGATGCTGGACATTGAGGACAAGAAGGGAGGGGGGCACTGCCAGGGAGTGATGAGCGATTATGACTGGAAGTCATAATTCATCTTCATATCCCGGGATTTGCCTCACAGTACCGGACAAAGGTTTTGTGGTTTTGAGCTTTTTGGTTTCAAAGAAAACTTATAAGAAAAACCCTGTAGAAATGACACTATGGTGTTGTGCAGTGTATATCACATTGTCTCTTCCACCAGGTGTCGTTTATGGGAGAATTGGAGAGCCAGTGACGCTGAGATGCAGAAACGCCAGGTGGGTACAAGGGCGACTCCACGACTGGTCTGTGCGAGGAGTGTGACCTGTGCGAGGAGTGTGACCTGTGCGAGGAGTGTGACCTGTGCGAGGAGTGTGACCTGTGCGAGGAGTGTGACCTGTGCGAGGAGTGTGACCTGTGTGAGGAGTGTGACCTGTGCCATGGTGGACAAAGACCCCCCCCTCCCTGCATACATGTGCCACGCATGACCTCCTACATGCTGACCTGATGATGGTGGTGAAGGTGGTAATGATGTTATTGGTGATAATGGTAGTGCTGGTGAAGATGTTGAGCATGGTGATGGTGGGAAGGATGATGTTGAGGATGATGATGGTGTTAATGATGGTGGTGATGTTCATGCTGGTGGTGGGAATGATGATATTGAAGATGGTGGTGGTGGAAATGAGGATGGTGATGATGATGGTGGTGGAGATGAAGATGATTGTAGTGATGATGAGAATGGTTGTTATGATGGTGGTGGAGATGATGATGGTGATGGTGGTGGGGATGATGATGGCTGTGATGATGTTGAGGATGATGATGATGGTAGTGGTGTGGATGATTATATTGAGGATGGTGATGGAGATGGTGATGATGACGATGGTGGTAGTGGTGGTGGGGATGATGTTGAGGATGGTGATGGAGATGGTGATGATGAGGATGGTGGTGGGGATGATGATGTTGAGGATGGTGATGGAGGTGTTGATGATGAGGATGGTGGTGGGGATGATGATGTTGAGGATGGTGGTGGTGGTGGAGGTGATGATGATGACTATTTTTCGTCTCTCCACAGTTCAGAGGTTGTTTGGACTTTCAATGGATCGACAAACATCACGTGGGGATTGGTCACTGACCTCGGAGATCTGGATCTTCTACATGTAGAACCTGCCATGACGGGGAACTACAGCTGCTATGACCTCGCCGGGCAGCGACTGCAGACCGTGCTGCTGAAAGCTGGATGTGAGTGCAGACGAGAGGTGGGATTGTAGTACAGCGGGCGACACTGAGCAAGAGCAAGGCCAGGAACATCATCGGGAATGGAGGATGTGGATGATGACTTGGAGATGTGTTCTCCTCACAAGGCTGAAACCTTGTAAAAAAAGTCAAAAAAGATTGATCCGGCTGCCGTCATCCCCCACCACAAAGTATAGCAGCGTTCTGTCAGCACGATAGGAGCCGGAGATTTCTTATCCTCACTTCCCAGCATGCTTTGCTCTTGTCCGTTTTCAACCGCTTGTATCACTGTTATGTCTGTATGTAATGTGAGAGACAAGAGAGCAGGAGCAATGAGGCAAAGGTCCGCCCCCTGCCGAGGCAAAGGTCCGCCCCCTGCCGAGGCAAAGGTCCGCCCCCTGCCGAGGCAAAGGTCCGCCCCCTGCCGAGGCAAAGGTCCGCCCCCTGCCGAGGCAAAGGTCCGCCCCCTGCCGAGGCAAAGGTCCGCCCCCTGCCGAGGCAAAGGTCCGCCCCCTGCCGAGGCAAAGACCCGCCCCTCCCACCTCCTGCAGAGGCAAAGACCCGCCCCCACCTCTGATCTCTCATGTTTTGGTCTCAGATCTCTGATTTCTGATCTTTGGTCTCTAATCTCCAGTCCCTGATCTGGATTTTTATTTAAATTTCCAGTCTTTGGTCTCTGATTTCTGTTCTTTGATTACCAGTCCCTGGTCTTTGGTCTCAATATTTTGGTCCCTGATCTTTGGTCTATGATCTATGTCTTTTAACTTCCAGTCTCTGATCTTTGATCTCTTTTCTTTTGGTCTTTGATCTTTTAGTCTCTGATATTTAGTCCCTGATCTCTGGTGTCTAATCTTTTGGTCTCTGATGTTTTGGTCCCTGATCTTTTGGTCTCAATTTTTAGTCCCTGGTCTCTTGTGTCTGATCTTTTGATCTCTAATATTTTGGTCCCTGATCTTTGGTCTCTGATCTATGTCTTTAACTTCCAGTCTCTGATCTTTGATCTCTTTTCTGTTGGTCTTTGATCTTTTAGTCTCTGATATTTAGTCCCTGATCTCTGGTGTCTGATCTTTTGGTCTCTGATGTTGTGGTCTCTGATCTCTAGTCCCTGATCTGTTTTTTTTTATTTTAATTTTCCATTCTCTGGTCTCTGATCTTTGGTTTCTGATCATTGGTCCATGATCTCTGATTTCTGTTATTTTATTTCCAGTCTCTTATCTTTGATTTCTGATCTTTTCGTCTCTTGTCTCTGGTTCCGGATTATTAGGTCCCTGATCTTTTGGTCTCGGATCTCTGATTTCTGTTCTTTTATTTCCAGTCTCTGTTATTTTGGTCCCTGATCTTTGGTCCCTGATCTTTTGATCTCTGATGTTTGATATCTGTTCTTTGATTTCCAGTCTCTGTTCTTTGGTCTCTGACCTTTTGGTCTCTGATCTTTTTGGTCCCTGACATTTTGATCCTTGATCTTTTGGTCTGTGATTTCTGTTATTTGATATCTGACCTTTTGGGCTCTGACCTTTTGGGCTCTGACCTTTTGGGCTCTGACCTTTTGGGCTCTGACCTTTTGGGCTCTAATCTTTTGGGCTCTAATCTTTTGGGCTCTGATCTCTGGTGTCTGATGTTTTGGTCTCTGATGTTTTGGTCTCTGATGTTTTGGTCTTTGATTTTTTTTGGTCTCTGATCTGTTGGTCCCTGATCTCTAGTCTTTATTTCTGGTCTCTGATCTTTTGGTCCCTGAACCTTTGGTCACTGAACTCTGATCCTTTAGTCCCTGATCTCTGGTCACTGATCTCTATTTCTGGGCCCTGATCGCTGATCTTTTGGTCCCTGATCTTTGATTTCCAGTCTCTGATGTTTTGGTCTCTGATGTTTTGGTCTCTGATGTTTTGGTCTCTGATGTTTTGGTCCCTGATCTGTTGTTCCCTGATCTCAGGTCTCTATTTCTGGTCTCTGATCTTTTGGTCCCTGATCTCTGGGCCCTGATCTCTATTTCTGGGCCCTGATCTCTATTTCTGGGCCCTGATCTCTATTTCTGGGCCCTGATCTCTATTTCTGGGCCCTGATCTCTTGGTCCCTGAACCTTTGGTCTCTGATCTCTATTTCTGGGTCCTGATCTCTGATCTCTTGGTCTCTGATCTGTTGGTCCCTGATCTGTTGTTCCCTGATCTCTAGTCTTTATTTCTGGTCTCTGATCTTTTGGTCCCTGAACCTTTGGTCTCTGATCTCTATTTCTGGGTCCTGATCTCTGATCTCTTGGTCCCTGATCTTTGGTCTCTGATCTCTGTTCTTTGATTTCCAGTCTCTGATCTCTGCATTTTCTTACAGATCCTCCTGGGATTCCCTCCGTCACCTGCAGAGCTGCAGATTATCACAACTTCTCCTGTTATTGGACCTCCAGTGTGGAGACTTTGCTGCCTACGAGATACATCACGTCGTACCGGTGAGTTCGCGCTCTGCCCACACGCATGTATTTGTACTTATAGTAATGACCGAGGGACACCACGGTGCAGAGCAAGTTATGGTAGCAGACAAGTTTGCACAGAAAATGGGGTATTTTATTTTCGGGGGATAACACGTAAAGGCTGCGGGGCAACAGGGGATAATACACAATTGAGCTATTTAGCAGGAGAAAGCTACAACTATTACAATGAACAACTGCAGATAATATACTTCACTACTGTGTGCTGTAACCTGATTGTGCGGACACCGCACTCCAACTACGGAGGCCAGCACCAAACCTTACCAGTGTGCTCCAGTGCATACGCACGGTACTGGATACGAAGTCTGGTGGTGCGCACGTCTCTGGGGCCGAACTGAGGCAGCTTTTCTTGTCTTGGATTACGGGGCAGCTGGGCTCATCCGGGCAACGTCTTCTCCTGGGTCGGGTACTGACTGGGCAATCCTCTGGGTTGTCTCACGATCTGGCTCACTTGTCTCTCACGGTTGGCGCCGTATCTCTCCCACTCCGATTAAACATCTGCTGTAGACAAAGGACTCAGAATCCGCACCAAAAAACCCACAGCAAAACCTGCCACCAGAGCAGCGTCTTTATTGTCACCAGAGCAGCATCTTTATTGTCACCAGAGCAGCGTCTTTACTGCCACCAGAGCAGCGTCTTTACTGCCACCAGAGCAGCGTCTTTACTGTCACCAGAGCAGCGTCTTTACTGTCACCAGAGCAGCGTCTTTACTGTCACCAGAGCAGCGTCTTTACTGTCACCAGAGCAGCGTCTTTACTGCCACCAGAGCAGCGTCTTTACTGTCACCAGAGCAGCGTCTTTACTGTCACCAGAGCAGCGTCTTTACTGTCACCAGAGCAGCGTCTTTACTGCCACCAGAGCAGCGTCTTTACTGTCACCAGAGCAGCGTCTTTACTGCCACCAGAGCAGCGTCTTTACTGTCACCAGAGCAGCGTCTTTACTGTCACCAGAGCAGCGTCTTTACTGCCACCAGAGCAGCGTCTTTACTGCCACCAGAGCAGCGTCTTTACTGCCACCAGAGCAGCGTCTTTACTGTCACCAGAGCAGCGTCTTTACTGTCACCAGAGCAGCGTCTTTACTGTCACCAGAGCAGCGTCTTTACTGTCACCAGAGCAGCGTCTTTACTGTCACCAGAGCAGCGTCTTTACTGTCACCAGAGCAGCGTCTTTACTGCCACCAGAGCAGCGTCTTTACTGCCACCAGAGCAGCGTCTTTACTGCCACCAGAGCAGCGTCTTTACTGCCACCAGAGCAGCGTCTTTACTGTCACCAGAGCAGCGTCTTTACTGTCACCAGAGCAGCGTCTTTACTGTCACCAGAGCAGCGTCTTTACTGCCACCAGAGCAGCGTCTTTACTGCCACCAGAGCAGCGTCTTTACTGTCACCAGAGCAGCGTCTTTACTGTCACCAGAGCAGCGTCTTTACTGTCACCAGAGCAGCGTCTTTACTGTCACCAGAGCAGCGTCTTTACTGTCACCAGAGCAGCGTCTTTACTGTCACCAGAGCAGCGTCTTTACTGTCACCAGAGCAGCGTCTTTACTGCCACCAGAGCAGCGTCTTTACTGCCACCAGAGCAGCGTCTTTACTGCCACCAGAGCAGCGTCTTTACTGCCACCAGAGCAGCGTCTTTACTGTCACCAGAGCAGCGTCTTTACTGTCACCAGAGCAGCGTCTTTACTGTCACCAGAGCAGCGTCTTTACTGTCACCAGAGCAGCGTCTTTACTGTCACCAGAGCAGCGTCTTTACTGTCACCAGAGCAGCGTCTTTACTGCCACCAGAGCAGCGTCTTTACTGTCACCAGAGCAGCGTCTTTATTGTCACCAGAGCAGCGTCTTTACTGTCACCAGAGCAGTGTCTTTACATTAGTTTGGTAGAAATATTCTCTATGTTCTTGCCATCCGCTGGTGCTCGTTGTGAGCAAGCAAAGCTGCAGGGTAAAGCATTGGGGAGAGTCGAGGTAGAAATCTAAGCCCTGATAAGGCAGAGGTTCAGACTACATCAGACCCCAATAGACTGATGAATTGTTACTGGGTGCATGTAAGCTTCAGCCACTGATGACAACTGCGCCCTAGTAAAGTGAAATAGCAGTGTAAAGCATGGGGAAGAACAGAGCAACAGTCTCAGAAAGCTGAGCGGACGCATAGTCCAGATTTACGGACTTAGGGGTCCCTTTTGTGCAGGTGCCATGATGTTGGGGGTGGGCAGCACTGGGCTCGCAGGGTCTTCATTCTAGTGGTCACATGAGGACGTCTGTATGCTGCACACAAAGATGCCCCTGTGCTGCACACAGCATCCGTTCAGCCGCAGCTGCAGGAGGGGAGCATGGGGGGCCTGGAGGGGAAGAGGAGAGGCGCAGGAGGGGAGCATGGGGGGCCTGGAGGGGACCCGGAGAGGCACAGGAGGGGAGCATGGGGGGCCTGGAGGGGAACAGGAGAGGCACAGGAGGGGAGCATGGGGGGCCTGGAGGGGAACAGGAGAGGCACAGGAGGGGACCATGGGGGCCTGGAAGGGAACAGGAGAGGCACAGGAGGGGAACATGGGGGGCCCTGGAGGGGAACAGGAGAGGCGCAGGAGGGGAGCATGGGGGCCTGGAGGGGAACAGGAGAGGCGCAGGAGGGGAGCATGGGGGGCCTGGAGGGGAACAGGAAGGGAGCATGGGGGGCATGAAGGGGAACAGGAGAGGCGCAGGAGGGGAACAGGAGAGGCGCAGGAGGGGAGCATGGGGGGCCTGGAGGGGAACAGGAAGGGAGCATGGGGGTCCTGAAGGGGAACAGGAGAGGCGCAGGAGGGGAACAGGAGAGGCGCAGGAGGGGAGCATGGGGGGCCTGGAGGGGAACAGGAGAGGCACAGGAGGGGAGCATGGGGGGCCTGGAGGGGAACAGGAGAGGCACAGGAGGGGAACAGGAGAGGCACAGGAGGGGACCATGGGGGCCTGGAGGGGAACAGGAGAGGCGCAGGAGGGGAACAGGAGAGGCGCAGGAGGGGAGCATGGGGGGCCTGGAGGGGAACAGGAAGGGAGCATGGGGGGCCTGGAGGGGAACAGGAGAGGCACAGGAGGGGAACAGGAGAGGCACAGGAGGGGAGCATGGGGGGGCCTGGAGGGGAACAGGAGAGGCACAGGAGGGGACAATGGGGGCCTGGAGGGGAACTGATGAGGCACAGGAGGGGAACAGGAGAGGCGCAGGAGGGGACCATGGGGGGCCTGGAGGGGAACAGGAGAGGAGCATGGGGGGCCCTGGAGGGGAACAGGAGAGGCGCATGGGGGGCCCTTGAGGGGAACAAGAAAGGAACTTGGGGGCCTGGAGGGGAACAGGAGAGGTGCATGGGGACCCTGGAGGGGAACAGGAGAGGCGCAGGAGGGGCCCTGGAGGGGAACAGGAGAGGCGCAGGAGGGGAATAGGAGGGGGGGCCCTGGAGGGGGAACAAGAAAGGAACATGAGGGGCCCTGGAGGTGAACATGAGAGGAGCATGGGGGGAATAGGAGGGATGGTCAGGGGGCGTGCAGGAGGGAAGCAGAAGGGGTGCACAGGGGGTGCAGGAGAGGCGCTGGAGGGGAATTGGAAGGGAGCAGAAGGGGCACATGAGGGGATGCAGAAGGGGAGTATGGGGGAGTGCAGGAAGTGCACAAGGGGCATGCAGGAGAGGCGCAGAAGAATATGGAGGGGTGCAGGAGGGGCACAGGGGGGTGCTGGAGAGGCACAGGAGGGGAATAGGAAGGGAGCAGAAGGGAAGTATGGGAGGTGCACAGAAGAGGCACAGAAGAGGAATAGGGGGAAGCAAAAGGGGCGCATGGGGGGGTGCAGGAGGGAAATGGGGAGAGCAATAGGCACGCATGAGGGGTTCAGGAGGTGCACAGGAGGGTGCAAGAGGGGAATAGGAGAGGAGCATGGGGGTGCAGGAGGTGTGCAGGAGGGGAATAGGAGGGGAGCATGGGGGGTGCAGGAGGTATGCAGGAGGGGAATAGGAGAGGAGCATGGGGGGTGCAGGAGGTGTGCAGGAGGGGAATAGGAGGGGAACATGGGGGGTGTAGGAGGTGTGCAGGAGGGGAATAGGAGAGGAGCATGGGGGGTGCAGGAGGGGAATAGGAGGGGAGCATGGGGGGTGCAGGAGGTGTGCAGGAGGGGAATAGGAGAGGAGCATGGGGGTGCAGGAGGGGAATAGGAGAGGAGCATGGGTGGTGCAGGAGGTGTGCAGGAGGGGAATAGGAGGGGAGCATGGGGGGTGCAGGAGGGGAATAGGAGGGGAGCATGGGGGGTGCAGGAGGTGTGCAGGAGGGGAATAGGAGAGGAGCATGGGGGGTGCAGGAGGGGAATAGGAGGGGAGCATGGGGGGTGTAGGAGGTGTGCAGGAGGGGAATAGGAGGGGAGCATGGGGGGGTGCAGGAGGTGTGCAGGAGGGGAATAGGAGAGGAGCATGGGGGGTGCAGGAGGTGTGCAGGAGGGGAATAGGAGGGGAGCATGGGGGGTGCAGGAGGTGTGTAGGAGGGGAGCATGGGGGGTGCAGGAGGTGTGCAGGAGGGGAATAGGAGGGGAGCATGGGGGGTGCAGGAGGTGTGCAGGAGGGGAATAGGAGGGGAGCATGGGTGGTGCAGAAGGTGTGCAGGAGGTGTGCAGGAGGGGAATAGGAGGGGAGCATGGGGGGTGCAGGAGGTGTGCAGGAGGGGAATAGGAGGGGAGCATGAGGTGTGCAGGAGGGGAATAGGAGGGGAGCATGGGGGGTGCAGGAGGGGAATAGGAGGGGAGCATGGGGGGTGCAGGAGGTGTGCAGGAGGGGAATAGGAGGGGAGCATGGGGTGTGCAGGAGGGGAATAGGAGGGGAGCATGGGGGGTGCAGGAGGTGTGCAGGAAGGGAATAGGAGGGGAGCATGGGGTGTGCAGGAGGGGAATAGGAGGGGAGCATGGGGGGTGCAGGAGGTGTGCAGGAGGGGAATAGGAGG
This sequence comes from Anomaloglossus baeobatrachus, assembly GCF_048569485.1. Classification (NCBI taxonomy): domain Eukaryota; kingdom Metazoa; phylum Chordata; class Amphibia; order Anura; family Aromobatidae; genus Anomaloglossus; species Anomaloglossus baeobatrachus. The sequence goes on from NC_134353.1 coordinate 964,444,997, forward strand.
GGAGCATGGGGGGTGCAGGCGGGGAATAGGAGGGGAGCATGGGGGGTGCAGGAGGGGAATAGGAGGGGAGCATGGGGGGTGCAGGCGGGGAATAGGAGGGGAGCATGGGGGGTGCAGGAGGTGTGCAGGCGGGGAATAGGAGGGGAGCATGGTGGGTGCAGGAGGGGAATAGGAGGGGAGCATGGGGGGTGCAGGAGGTGTGCAGGCGGGGAATAGGAGGGGAGCATGGGGGTGCAGGAGGGGAATAGGAGGGGAGCATGGGGGGTGCAGGAGGGGAATAGGAGGGGAGCATGGGGGGTGCAGGAGGGGAATAGGAGGGGAGCATGGGGGGTGCAGGAGGTGTGCAGGAGGGGAATAGGAGAGGAGCATGGGGGGTGCAGGAGGGGAATAGGAGGGGAGCATGGGGGGGTTCAGGAGGGGAATAGGAGAGGAGCATGGGGGGTGCAGGAGGTGTGCAGGAGGGGAATAGGAGAGGAGCATGGGGGGTGCAGGAGGTGTGCAGGAGGGGAATAGGAGGGGAGCATGGGGGGTGCAGGAGGGGAATAGGAGGGGAGCATGGGGGGTGCAGGCGGGGAATAGGAGGGGAGCATGGGGGGTGCAGGAGGGGAATAGGAGGGGAGCATGGGGGGTGCAGGCGGGGAATAGGAGGGGAGCATGGGGGGTGCAGGAGGTGTGCAGGCGGGGAATAGGAGGGGAGCATGGTGGGTGCAGGAGGGGAATAGGAGGGGAGCATGGGGGGTGCAGGAGGTGTGCAGGCGGGGAATAGGAGGGGAGCATGGGGGTGCAGGAGGGGAATAGGAGGGGAGCATGGGGGGTGCAGGAGGGGAATAGGAGGGGAGCATGGGGGGTGCAGGAGGGGAATAGGAGGGGAGCATGGGGGGTGCAGGAGGTGTGCAGGAGGGGAATAGGAGAGGAGCATGGGGGGTGCAGGAGGGGAATAGGAGGGGATCATGGGGGGGTTCAGGAGGGGAATAGGAGAGGAGCATGGGGGGTGCAGGAGGTGTGCAGGAGGGGAATAGGAGAGGAGCATGGGGGGTGCAGGAGGTGTGCAGGAGGGGAATAGGAGGGGAGCATGGGGGGTGCAGGAGGGGAATAGGAGGGGAGCATGGGGGGTGCAGGAGGTGTGCAGGAGGGGAATAGGAGGGGAGCATGGGGGGTGCAGGAGGGGAATAGGAGGGGAGCAGAAGGGATGCATAGGGAGGTGCACAGGAAGGGATCAGGAGGCGACATGCAGGAGGGGTCGCCTGCTCTGCACACTGAGGATGCTCATAAGTGCTCCTGGACCGGCGCAGTCCTGGGGTCCATGCTCGTTTTGGGGGACATTCTAAATTAATAGTCCACATTCAGCACCAGGAGTTCTCGTTATAGCAGAACGTGTGGGCACAAGAGCTTACAATCCTCAGGGGTCTGAGTACAGGTGACGAGCACGCCAGGACTCCATATATGTTTTATTAGGACATCCCCTGTCCACATTGGAACGGCCCCCGTGTAATGTTCCACACACAGCAGATGATCACTACAGAGAACACCACATGAATAACACCTAGAAATGAAATCTTAATGATATCTGTATTTTTGTATTCACTGTTTTGACTTTGGTGTGAATATGTGTTATCATTCACAAGAGGAGATGTCACAGCTCACCTCCTCCCTCTGCACAATGACCTCTATATACATTGTGATTGGTGGAAATTTGCAGGGAGATGAGGAATTCATGTCCCCAATCATCTCTCATATAAGAAACTAGGTGATAGTCACAGAGAGCTTCCTCCCTCCCTGCACAGTGACCTCTGCACAGACCACAGAGCATGCCCACTACACTGTACCATAGAAGTCAGTAGGTGAGGATAGCTATCCTGTCCTGCCCCTCCCTGCACAGTGACCTCTGCACAGACCACAGAGCATGCCCACAACACTGTACCACAGAAACAACAAAGAGCCAGCACCAATGTGCACTAAGGCATCAAATATTCCAAACTGCATTATAAAAATTTTTTTTTTTTTGAGATTTTTGGCAAAAAATTGCAATTTCTTGAGCTGCTTCGCCACGTCACGGCAAATCTCATTTGAAGCAGTCCTACACTAAAATATTTTTATAAAATGTGCCATGCGGCCTCACATATAAATAGCAGAACTGCTCTCAGCAGCACTCACCTGGTCTATTGCAGTCCCGTACCCATGACTGAGTCATGGCTGTGGGCGGGACAGGTCCAAGCAAATGCTGCATGAAGTATATATATAGCCTGTGGACAAAGCCTGATGACCCAATGTGAACAGTCACCAAACGCCAAAATCTATACAGATGGAATACATCCCAAATTGGGGTGTATAGCACCCCAATTTGGGATGTATTCCATCTGTCTGGATTTTGGCGGTTGGTGACTGTTCACATTAAGTCATCAGGCTTTGTCCACAGGCTATTTACTTCATGCAGCATTTGCTTGGACCTGTCCCGCCCACAGCCATGACTCAGTCATGGGTACGGGATTGAAATAGACCAGGTGAGTGCTGCTAAGAGCAGTTCTACTATTCATATGTGAGGCCGTATGGCACATTTTATAAAATTATTTTAGTGTAGGACTGCTTCAAATGAGATTTGCCGTGACGTGGCGAAGCAGCTCAAGAAATTGCAATTTTTTGCCAAAAATCTCAAAATTTTTAAAATAAGTACAGTTTGGAATGTTTAGTGCTGTAGTGCACATTTGGTGCTGGCTTTTTGTTTTTACTGTACCACAGAAGTCAGTAGGTGAGGATAGCTATCCTGTCCTGCCCCTCCCTGCACAGTGACCTCTGCACAGATCACAGAGCATGCCCACAACACTGTACCACAGAAGTCAGTAGGTGAGGATAGCTATCCTGTCCTGCCCCTCCCTGCACAGTGACCTCTGCACAGATCACAGAGCATGCCCACAACACTGTACCACAGAAGTCAGTAGGTGAGGATAGCTATCCTGTCCTGCCCCTCCCTGCACAGTGACCTCTGCACAGATCACAGAGCATGCCCACTACACTGTACCATAGAAGTCAGTAGGTGAGGATAGCTATCCTGTCCTGCCCCTCCCTGCACAGTGACCTCTGCACAGATCACAGAGCATGCCCACAACACTGTACCACAGAAGTCAGTAGGTGAGGATAGCTATCCTGTCCTGCCCCTCCCTGCACAGTGAACTCTGCACAGACCACAGAGCATGCCCACTACACTGTACCATAGAAGTCAGTAGGTGAGGATAGCTATCCTGTCCTGCCCCTCTCTGCACAGTGACCTCTGCACAGACTACAGGTCTTGAGCTCAGATTTGGGTCATACACCGGAGTGATTGACATTCTGTATGCTGCAGATTGTCCTGCGCTGCGCCGCTCTGTGTTTCGTCCGGTGGGTTTGTGGTGGGGGCCGGGATGGGGCGGTGCGGAGCAGACAGGGCTGTGGAGCTTTGCGGTGTGAAAAGATTTTCTGTGATTCTGATATTTTTACTGTTTATTTGGCTTCAGAACGACTTTAGTTCCTCAGGAAATGGCAGGAAATTACTGTAATGGCAGCAATTACCCAGCGAGGATGAGCTCACAGTGATGGAGGCGGCGGAGGGGCGGCTGCACAGTACACAGCGGCATCACCAGCCTGACACTATTATCACAGTATTACTGTACATCGCAGTGATGGAGGCGGCGGAGGGGCGGCTGCACAGTACACGGCGGCATCACCAGCCTGACACTATTATCACAGTATTACTGTACATCGCAGTGGTGGAGGCGGCGGAGGGGCGGCTGCACAGTACACGGCGGTGTCACCATCCTGACACTATTATCACAGTATTACTGTACATCGCAGTGATGGAGGCGGCGGAGGGGCGGCTGCACAGTACACGGCGGTATCACCATCCTGACACTATTATCACAGTATTACTGTACATCGCAGTGATGGAGGCGGCGGAGGGGCGGCTGCACAGTACACAGCGGCATTACCAGCCTGAGACTATTATCAGAGTATTACTGTACATCGCAGTGATGGAGGCGGCGGAGGGGCGGCTGCACAGTACACAGCGGCATCACCAGCCTGACACTATTATCACAGTATTACTGTACATCGCAGTGATGGAGGCAGCGGAGGGGCGGCTGCACAGTACACGGCGGCGTCACCAGCCTGACACTATTATCACAGTATTACTGTACATCACAGTGATGGAGGCAGCGGAGGGGCGGCTGCACAGTACACGGCGGCATCACCAGCCTGACACTATTATCACAGTATTACTGTACATCGCAGTGATGGAGGCGGCGGAGGGGCGGCTGCACAGTACACGGCGGCATCACCAGCCTGACACTATTATCACAGTATTACTGTACATTGCAGTGATGGAGGCGGCGGAGGGGCGGCTGCACAGTACACAGCGGCATCACCAGCCTGACACTATTATCACAGTATTACTGTACATCGCAGTGATGGAGGCGGCAGAGGGGCGGCTGCACAGTACACGGCGGTGTCACCAGCCTGACACTATTATCACAGTATTACTGTACATCGCAGTGATGGAGGTGGCGGAGGGGCGGCTGCACAGTACACGGCGGTGTCACCAGCCTGACACTATTATCACAGTATTACTGTACATCGCAGTGATGGAGGCGGCGGAGGGGCAGCTGCACAGTACACGGCGGTGTCACCAGCCTGACACTATTATCACAGTATTACTGTACATCACAGTGATGGAGGCGGCGGAGGGGCGGCTGCACAGTACACAGCGGCATCACCAGCCTGACACTATTATCACAGTATTACTGTACATCACAGTGATGGAGGTGGCGGAGGGGCGGCTGCACAGTACACAGCGGCATCACCAGCCTGACACTATTATCACAGTATTACTGTACATCACAGTGATGGAGGTGGCGGAGGGGCGGCTGCACAGTACACGGCGGCATCACCAGCCTGACACTATTATCACAGTATTACTGTACATCGCAGTGATGGAGGCGGCGGAGGGGCGGCTGCACAGTACACGGCGGCATCACCAGCCTGACACTATTATCACAGTATTACTGTACATCGCAGTGATGGAGGCGGCGGAGGGGCGGCTGCACAATGCACAGCGGCATCACCATCCTGACACTATTATCACAGTATTACTGTACATCGCAGTGATGGAGGTGGCGGAGGGGCGGCTGCACAGTACACAGCGGGATCACCAGCCTGACACTATTATCACAGTATTACTGCACATCGCAGTGATGGAGGCGGCGGAGGGGCGGCTGCACAGTACACAGCGGCATCACCAGCCTGACACTATTATCACAGTATTACTGTACATCACAGTGATGGAGGTGGCGGAGGGGCGGCTGCACAATACACAGCGGCATCACCAGCCTGATACTATTATCACAGTATTACTGTACATCACAGTGATGGAGGCAGCGGAGGGGCGGCTGCACAGTACACGGCGGCATCACCAGCCTGACACTATTATCACAGTATTACTGTACATCACAGTGATGGAGGCGGCGGAGGGGCGGCTGCACAGTACACAGCGGTGTCACCAGCCTGACACTATTATCACAGTATTACTGTACATCACAGTGATGGAGGCGGCGGAGGGGCGGCTGCACAGTACACAGCGGTGTCACCAGCCTGACACTATTATCACAGTATTACTGTACATCACAGTGATGGAGGCAGCGGAGGGGCGGCTGCACAGTACACAGCGGCATCACCAACCTGACACTATTATCACAGTATTACTGTACATCACAGTGATGGAGGCGGCGGAGGGGCGGCTGCACAGTACACAGCGGTGTCACCAGCCTGACACTATTATCACAGTATTACTGTACATCGCAGTGATGGAGGCGGCGGAGGGGCGGCTGCACAGTACACGGCGGCATCACCAGCCTGACACTATTATCACAGTATTACTGTACATCACAGTGATGGAGGCGGCGGAGGGGCGGCTGCACAGTACACGGCAGTGTCACCATCCTGACACTATTATCACAGTATTACTGTACATCGCAGTGATGGAGGCGGCGGAGGGACGGCTGCACAGTACACGGCGGTGTCACCAGCCTGACACTATTATCACAGTATTACTGTACATCGCAGTGATGGAGGCGGCGGAGGGGCGGCTACACAGTACACGGCGGCATCACCAGCCTGACACTATTATCACAGTATTACTGTACATCGCAGTGATGGAGGCGGCGGAGGGGCAGCTGCACAGTACACGGCGGTGTCACCAGCCTGACACTATTATCACAGTATTACTGTACATCGCAGTGATGGAGGCGGCGGAGGGGCGGCTGCACAGTACACGGCGGCGTCACCAGCCTGACACTATTATCACAGTATTACTGTACATCGCAGTGATGGAGGCGGCGGAGGGGCGGCTGCACAGTACACGGCGGCGTCACCAGCCTGACACTATTATCACAGTATTACTGTACATCGCAGTGATGGAGGCGGCGAAGGGGCGGCTGCACAGTACACGGCGGCATCACCAGCCTGACACTATTATCACAGTATTACTGTACATCGCAGTGATGGAGGCGGCGAAGGGGCGGCTGCACAGTACACGGCGGCATCACCAGCCTGACACTATTATCACAGTATTACTGTACATCGCAGTGATGGAGGCGGCGGAGGGGCGGCTGCACAGTACACGGCGGCATCACCAGCCTGACACTATTATCACAGTATTACTGTACATCGCAGTGATGGAGGCGGCGGAGGGGCGGCTGCACAGTACACAGCGGCATCACCAGCCTGACACTATTATCACAGTATTACTGTACATCACAGTGATGGAGGCGGCGGAGGGGCGGCTGCACAGTACACGGCGGCATCACCAGCCTGACACTAATATCACAGTATTACTGCACATCGCAGTGAACGGTGAATCGGGGAGGCGGCGGAGGGGCGGCTGCACAGTACACAGCGGCATCACCAACCTGACCACTATTATCACAGTATTACTGTACATCGCAGTGGTGGAGGCGGCGGAGGGGCGGCTGCACAGTACACAGCGGCATCACCAGCCTGACACTATTATCACAGTATTACTGTACATCGCAGTGATGGAGGCGGCGGAGGGGCGGCTGCACAGTACACAGCGGCATCACCAGCCTGACACTATTATCACAGTATTACTGTACATCGCAGTGATGGAGGCGGCGGAGGGGCGGCTGCACAGTACACGGCGGGATCACCAGCCTGACACTATTATCACAGTATTACTGTACATCACAGTGATGGAGGCGGCGGAGGGGCGACTGCACAGTACACGGCGGTGTCACCAGCCTGACACTATTATCACAGTATTACTGCACATCGCAGTGATGGAGGCGGCGGAGGGGCGGCTGCACAGTACACAGCGGCATCACCAGCCTGACACTATTATCACAGTATTACTGCACATCGCAGTGATGGAGGCGGCGGAGGGGCGGCTGCACAGTACACAGCGGGATCACCAGCCTGACACTATTATCACAGTATTACTGCACATCGCAGTGATGGAGGCGGCGGAGGGGCGGCTGCACAGTACACGGCGGCATCACCAGCCTGAACACTATTATCACAGTATTACTGCACATCGCAGTGATGGAGGCGGCGGAGGGGCGGCTGCACAGTACACGGCGGCATCACCAGCCTGACACTATTATCACAGTATTACTGCACATCGCAGTGATGGAGGCGGCGGAGGGGCGGCTGCACAGTACACGGCGGCATCACCAGCCTGACACTATTATCACAGTAATTACTGTACATCGCAGTGATGGAGGCGGCGGAGGGGCGGCTGCACAGTACACAGCGGCATCACCAGCCTGACACTATTATCACAGTATTACTGTACATCGCAGTGATGGAGGCGGCGGAGGGGCGGCTGCACAGTACACAGCGGTGTCACCAGCCTGACACTATTATCACAGTATTACTGTACATCGCAGTGATGGAGGCGGCGGAGGGGCGGCTGCACAGTACACGGCGGTGTCACCAGCCTGACACTATTATCACAGTATTACTGTACATCGCAGTGATGGAGGCAGCGGAGGGGCGGCTGCACAGTACACGGCGGCATCACCAGCCTGACACTATTATCACAGTATTACTGTACATCGCAGTGATGGAGGCAGCGGAGGGGCGGCTGCACAGTACACGGCGGTGTCACCAGCCTGACACTATTATCACAGTATTACTGTACATCACAGTGATGGAGGCGGCGGAGGGGCGGCTGCACAGTACACAGCGGCATCACCAACCTGACACTATTATCACAGTATTACTGTACATCGCAGTGATGGAGGCAGCGGAGGGGCGGCTGCACAGTACACGGCGGCATCACCAGCCTGACACTATTATCACAGTATTACTGTACATCACAGTGATGGAGGCAGCGGAGGGGCGGCTGCACAGTACACGGCGGCATCACCAACCTGACACTATTATCACAGTATTACTGTACATCACAGTGATGGAGGCAGCGGAGGGGCGGCTGCACAGTACACGGCGGCATCACCAGCCTGACACTATTATCACAGTATTACTGTACATTGCAGCATTAGGGGCTTTGTCCCCAGTTTTCCCTCCGCATGCTTTGTCCCCAGTTTCTCCTCCGCAGGCTTTGTCCCCAGTTTGCCCTCCGCAGGCTTTGTCCCCAGTTTCTCCTCCGCAGGCTTTGTCCCCAGTTTGCCCTCCGCAGGCTTTGTCCCCAGTTTGCCCTCCGCAGGCTTTGTCCCCAGTTTCCCCTCCGCAGGCTTTGTCCCCAGTTTCTCCTCCGCAGGCTTTGTCCCCAGTTTGCCCTCCGCAGGCTTTGTCCCCAGTTTCCCCTCCGCAGGCTTTGTCCCCAGTTTCCCCTCCGCAGGCTTTGTCCCCAGTTTCTCCTCCGCAGCCTTTGTCCCCAGTTTTTCCTCCGCAGGCTTTGTCCCCAGTTTTTCCTCCGCAGGCTTTGTCCCCAGTTTCCCCTCCGCAGGCTTTGTCCCCAGTTTTTCCTCCGCAGGCTTTGTCCCCAGTTTCTCCTCCACAGGCTTTGTCCCCAGTTTCCCCTCCGCAGGCTTTGTCCCCAGTTTCCCCTCCGCAGCCTTTGTCCCCAGTTTTTCCTCCGCAGGCTTTGTCCCCAGTTTCCCCTCCGCAGGCTTTGTCCCCAGTTTCCCCTCCGCAGGCTTTGTCCCCAGTTTCCCCTCCGCAGGCTTTGTCCCCAGTTTCCCCTCCACAGGCTTTGTCCCCAGTTTCTCCTCCGCAGGCTTTGTCCCCAGTTTCCCCTCCGCAGGCTTTGTCCCCAGTTTCCCCTCCGCAGGCTTTGTCCCCAGTTTCCCCTCCGCAGGCTTTGTCCCCAGTTTCCCCTCCGCAGGCTTTGTCCCCAGTTTCCCCTCCACAGGCTTTGTCCCCAGTTTCTCCTCCGCAGGCTTTGTCCCCAGTTTCTCCTCCGCAGGCTTTGTCCCCAGTTTCTCCTCCGCAGGCTTTGTCCCCAGTTTCTCCTCCGCAGGCTTTGTCCCCAGTTTCCCCTCCGCAGGCTTTGTCCCCAGTTTCCCCTCCGCAGGCTTTGTCCCCAGTTTCTCCTCCGCAGGCTTTGTCCCCAGTTTCTCCTCCGCAGGCTTTGTCCCCAGTTTCTCCTCCGCAGGCTTTGTCCCCAGTTTCTCCTCCGCAGGCTTTGTCCCCAGTTTCTCCTCCGCAGGCTTTGTCCCCAGTTTCTCCTCCGCAGGCTTTGTCCCCAGTTTCTCCTCCGCAGGCTTTGTCCCCAGTTTCTCCTCCGCAGGCTTTGTCCCCAGTTTCTCCTCCGCAGGCTTTGTCCCCAGTTTCTCCTCCGCAGGCTTTGTCCCCAGTTTCTCCTCCGCAGGCTTTGTCCCCAGTTTCTCCTCCGCAGGCTTTGTCCCCAGTTTCCCCTCCGCAGGCTTTGTCCCCAGTTTCCCCTCCGCAGGCTTTGTCCCCAGTTTCTCCTCCGCAGGCTTTGTCCCCAGTTTCCCCTCCGCAGGCTTTGTCCCCAGTTTCCCCTCCGCAGGCTTTGTCCCCAGTTTCTCCTCCGCAGGCTTTGTCCCCAGTTTCTCCTCCGCATGCTTTGTCCCCAGTTTCCCCTCCGCAGGCTTTGTCCCCAGTTTTTCCTCCGCATGCTTTGTCCCCAGTTTCCCCTCCGCAGGCTTTGTCCCCAGTTTTTCCTCCGCAGGCTTTGTCCCCAGTTTCTCCTCCACAGGCTTTGTCCCCAGTTTCCCCTCCGCAGGCTTTGTCCCCAGTTTCCCCTCCGCAGCCTTTGTCCCCAGTTTTTCCTCCGCAGGCTTTGTCCCCAGTTTCCCCTCCGCAGGCTTTGTCCCCAGTTTCCCCTCCGCAGGCTTTGTCCCCAGTTTCCCCTCCGCAGGCTTTGTCCCCAGTTTCCCCTCCGCAGGCTTTGTCCCCAGTTTCCCCTCCACAGGCTTTGTCCCCAGTTTTTCCTCCGCAGGCTTTGTCCCCAGTTTCTCCTCCACAGGCTTTGTCCCCAGTTTCCCCTCCGCAGGCTTTGTCCCCAGTTTCCCCTCCGCAGCCTTTGTCCCCAGTTTTTCCTCCGCAGGCTTTGTCCCCAGTTTCCCCTCCGCAGGCTTTGTCCCCAGTTTCCCCTCCGCAGGCTTTGTCCCCAGTTTCCCCTCCGCAGGCTTTGTCCCCAGTTTCCCCTCCACAGGCTTTGTCCCCAGTTTCTCCTCCGCAGGCTTTGTCCCCAGTTTCCCCTCCGCAGGCTTTGTCCCCAGTTTCCCCTCCGCAGGCTTTGTCCCCAGTTTCCCCTCCGCAGGCTTTGTCCCCAGTTTCCCCTCCGCAGGCTTTGTCCCCAGTTTCCCCTCCACAGGCTTTGTCCCCAGTTTCTCCTCCGCAGGCTTTGTCCCCAGTTTCTCCTCCGCAGGCTTTGTCCCCAGTTTCTCCTCCGCAGGCTTTGTCCCCAGTTTCTCCTCCGCAGGCTTTGTCCCCAGTTTCCCCTCCGCAGGCTTTGTCCCCAGTTTCCCCTCCGCAGGCTTTGTCCCCAGTTTCTCCTCCGCAGGCTTTGTCCCCAGTTTCTCCTCCGCAGGCTTTGTCCCCAGTTTCTCCTCCGCAGGCTTTGTCCCCAGTTTCTCCTCCGCAGGCTTTGTCCCCAGTTTCTCCTCCGCAGGCTTTGTCCCCAGTTTCTCCTCCGCAGGCTTTGTCCCCAGTTTCTCCTCCGCAGGCTTTGTCCCCAGTTTCTCCTCCGCAGGCTTTGTCCCCAGTTTCTCCTCCGCAGGCTTTGTCCCCAGTTTCTCCTCCGCAGGCTTTGTCCCCAGTTTCTCCTCCGCAGGCTTTGTCCCCAGTTTCCCCTCCGCAGGCTTTGTCCCCAGTTTCCCCTCCGCAGGCTTTGTCCCCAGTTTCTCCTCCGCAGGCTTTGTCCCCAGTTTCCCCTCCGCAGGCTTTGTCCCCAGTTTCCCCTCCGCAGGCTTTGTCCCCAGTTTCTCCTCCGCAGGCTTTGTCCCCAGTTTCTCCTCCGCATGCTTTGTCCCCAGTTTCCCCTCCGCAGGCTTTGTCCCCAGTTTCTCCTCCGCAGGCTTTGTCCCCAGTTTCCCCTCCGCAGGCTTTGTCCCCAGTTTCCCCTCCGCAGGCTTTGTCCCCAGTTTCCCCTCCGCAGGCTTTGTCCCCAGTTTCCCCTCCGCAGGCTTTGTCCCCAGTTTCCCCTCCGCAGGCTTTGTCCCCAGTTTCTCCTCCGCAGGCTTTGTCCCCAGTTTCTCCTCCGCAGGCTTTGTCCCCAGTTTCTCCTCTGCAGGCTTTGTCCCCAGTTTCTCCTCCGCAGGCTTTGTCCCCAGTTTCTCCTCCGCAGGCTTTGTCCCCAGTTTCCCCTCCGCAGGCTTTGTCCCCAGTTTCTTCTCCGCAGGCTTTTTCCCCAGTTTCCCCTCCGCAGGCTTTGTCCCCAGTTTCTTCTCCGCAGGCTTTTTCCCCAGTTTCCCCTCCGCAGGCTTTGTCCCCAGTTTCCCCTCCGCAGGCTGTGTCCCCAGTTTCCCCTCCCCAGGCTTTGTCCCCCTTTGAATCCCATACCCGGGGTGAGAGAAAACGACTACTAGAAATTAGCATCAGCACAGAAGAGATTATACAGCAGTGCTGAGCAGCGTAACTGTGAATCCAGTGCTGGAGTGAGATAAAACACTTACAAGAAAGCTGAGCATGAAAAACCATTATACAGCAGAACTGAACAGTGTAGCTATAAATTAAACTCTGGGTTGAGATAAGGCACTTACTAGAAAGCAGAACCAGAGAAGACCTTGTACAGCAGCAGACCGAGCGGTCAGCCATGAATCCAGCACTGAGATTAAATAAAGCAGCATGGGGAAAGTGATACAGCAGTACTGAGCATGTAACTGTGAATCCAGCACTGGGCTAGGGAAATACGTGCAAGAAAACAGCAGCAAGGATTACATTGTACAGGAGTACTAAGGGGTGTTTCTGTGAATCCAGCTGGGGTGAGATAAAACACTCACTAAATATCTGCAATATGAAGCACATTATACAGCAGTACAGAGAGGGGTGAGATAAAACACTCACTAAATATGTGCAATATGAAGCACATTATACAGCAGTACAGAGAGGGGTGAGATAAAACACTCACTAAATATCTGCAATATGAAGCACATTATACAGCAGTACAGAGAGGGGCGAGATAAAACACTCACTAAATATCTGCAATATGAAGGACATTATACAGCAGTACAGAGAGGGGTGAGATAAAACACTCACTAAATATCTGCAATATGAAGCACATTATACAGCAGTACAGAGAGGGGTGAGATAAAACACTCACTAGAAGCTTCAGTATGAAAGATATCCTATCCGTACTGAGCAGTGCAGCTGTGAGTCCATCTCTGGAGTGTAATATAACATGTTACCGTAGCAGCATGAAGGAGATCGTGCAGCAATATTCAGCCGTGTCGCTGTGACTCTGGCTCTAGGGGGCGATGGAGGACACGATACTGAGACAGCGAGTCCTGCAGCTGCTGCTCTCACTTCTACTTTATTGCACTCTTTCTCCTCCTCTCTCCATACAGTAGACTTCAGTGGATGGCAGTTTCTCTCACTTGTTTTTCCTCTCTTTCTTTCTCTCTTTCTTTCTCTTTCTCGCTCTCTCTCCCGCGCACTCTCTTGCTCTCTCTCTCTCCTGCACTCTCTCTCGCACGCTCTCTCTCTTGCACTCTCTCTCGCGCGATCTCTCTTCTTCACTGTCTCGCTCTCTTGCCCTCTCTTCCTCGATTTCTCTTCCTTGCTGTCTTTTTCTCCCTCTCTCTTCCTCGCTCTCTTCCTCGTTCTCTTGCTCTCTTCCTCGTTCTCTTGCTCTATTCCTCGCTCTCTTGCCCTCTCTTCCTCGCTCTCTTGCCCTCTATTCCTCGCTCTCTTGCCCTCTTTTCCTCGCTCTCTTGCCTTCTCTTCCTCGCTCTCTTGCCCTCTCTTCCTCGTTCTCTTGCCCTCTCTTCCTCGTTCTCTTGCCCTCTCTTCCTCGCTCTCTTGCCCTCTCTTCCTCGTTCTCTTGCACTCTCTTCCTCGTTCTCTTGCCCTCTCTTCCTCGTTCTCTTGCCCTCTCTTCCTCGTTCTCTTGCCCTCTCTTCCTCGCTCTCTTGCCCTCTCTTCCTTGTTCTCTTGCCCTCTCTTCCTCGTTCTCTTGCCCTCTCTTCCTCGTTCTCTTGCCCTCTCTTCCTCGTTCTCTTGCCCTCTCTTCCTCGCTCTCTTGCCCTCTCTTCCTCGCTCTCTTGCCCTCTCTTCCTCGTTCTCTTGCCCTCTCTTCCTCGTTCTCTTGCCCTCTCTTCCTCGCTCTCTTGCCCTCTCTTCCTCGTTCTCTTGCCCTCTCTTCCTCGCTCTCTCTTCCTCGCTTTCTTGCTCTCTTTTCCTCGTTCTTTTGCCCTCTCTTCCTTAATCTCTCTTCCTCGTTCTCTTGCCCTCTCTTCCTTGCTCTCTTGCCCTCTCTTCCTCGTTCTCTTGCCCTCTCTTCCTTGCTCTCTTGCCCTCTCTTCCTCATTCTCTTGCCCTCTCTTCCTCATTCTCTTGCCCTCTCTTCCTCGTTCTCTTGCCCTCTCTTCCTCGTTCTCTTGCCCTCTCTTCCTCGCTCTCTTGCCCTCTCTTCCTCGCTCTCTTGCTCTCTCTTCTTCGCTCTTGCCCTCTCTTCCTCGCTCTCTTGCTTTCTCTTCTTCGCTCTTGCCCTCTCTTCCTCGCTCTCTTGCCCTCTCTTCCTCGCTCTCTTGCCCTCTCTTCCTCGCTCTCTTGCTCTCTCTTCCTCGCTCTCTTGCCCTCTCTTCCTCGTTCTCTTGCCCTCTCTACCTCGCTCTCTTGCCCTCTCTTCCTCGCTTTCTCTTGCTCTCTATTCCTCGCTTTCTCTTGCTCTCTTCCTCGCTCTCTTGCTTTCTCTTCCTCGCTCTCTTGCTTTCTCTTCCTCGCTTTCTTGCCCTCTCTTCCTCGTTCTCTTGCCCTCTCTTCCTCTTTCTCTTGCTCTCTCTTCCTCGCTCTCTTGCCCTCTCTTCCTCGCTCTTGCCCTCTCTTCCTCGCTCTCTTCCTCGCTCTCTTGCTCTCTTCCTCGCTCTCTTGCCCTCTCTTCCTCGTTCTCTTGCCCTCTCTTCCTCGCTCTCTTGCCCTCTCTTCCTCGCTCTTGCTTTCTCTTCTTTGCTCCTGCCCTCTCTTCCTCGCTCTCTTGCTCTCTCTTCCTCGCTCTTGCCCTCTCTTGCTCTCTCTTGCCCTCTCTTCCTCGTTCTCTTGCCCTCTCTTCCTCGCTCTCTTGCCCTCTCTACCTCGCTCTCTTACCCTCTCTTCCTCGCTCTCTATTCCTCGCTTTCTCTTGCTCTCTTCCTTGCTCTCTTGCTTTCTCTTCCTCGCTCTCTTGCTTTCTCTTCCTCGCTTTCTTGCCCTCTCTATCTCGTTCTCTTGCCCTCTCTTCCTCGCTCTCTCTTCCTCCCTCTCTTGCTCTCTCTTCCTCGTTCTTTTGCCCTCTCTTCCTTAATCTCTCTTTCTTGTTCTCTTGCTCTCTCTTCCTCGCTCTTGCCCTCTCTTCCTCGCTCTCTTGCCCTCTCTTCCTCGCTCTCTTGCCCTCTCTTCCTCGCTCTCTTGCCCTCTCTTCCTCGCTCTCTTGCCCTCTCTTCCTCGCTCTCTTGCCCTCTCTTTTTCGCTCTCTTGCCCTCTCTTCCTCGCTCTCTTGCCCTCTCTTCCTCGCTCTCTTGCCCTCTCTTCCTCGCTCTCTTGCCCTCTCTTCCTCGCTCTCTTGCCCTCTCTTCCTCGTTCTCTTGCCCTCTCTTCCTCGTTCTCTTGCCCTCTCTTCCTCGCTCTCTTGCCCTCTCTTCCTCGCTCTCTTGCTTTCTATTCTTCGCTCTCTTGCCCTCTCTTCCTCGCTCTCTTGCTCTCTCTTCCTCGCTCTCTTGCTCTCTCTTCCTCGTTCTCTTGCCCTCTCTTCCTCGCTCTCTTGCTCTCTCTTGCCCTCTCTTCCTCGCTCTCTTGCTCTCTCTTGCCCTCTCTTCCTCGTTCTCTTGCTCTCTCTTCCTCGCTCTCTTGCTCTCTCTTCCTCGCTCTCTTGCCCTCTCTTCCTCGCTCTCTTGTCCTCTTCCTCGCTCTCTTGCTCTCTCTTCCTTGCTCTCTTGCTCTCTCTTCCTCGTTTTTTCTCTCTCTTCCTCGTTCTCTTGCCCTCTCTTCCTCGCTCTCTTGCTCTCTCTTGCCCTCTCTTGCCCTCTCTTCCTCATTCTCTTGCCCTCTCTTCCTCATTCTCTTGCCCTCTCTTCCTCGTTCTCTTGCCCTCTCTGCCTCGCTCTCTTGCCCTCTCTTCCTCGCTCTCTTGCTTTCTCTTCTTTGCTCTCTTGCCCTCTCTTCCTCGCTCTCTTGCCCTCTCTTCCTCGCTCTCTTGCTTTCTCTTCTTCGCTCTCTTGCCCTCTTCCTCGCTCTCTTGCTCTCTCTTCCTTGCTCTCTTGCTCTCTCTTCCTCGTTCTCTTTCTCTCTCTTCCTCGTTCTCTTGCCCTCTCTTCCTCGCTCTCTTGCTCTCTCTTCCTCGTTCTCTTGCCCTCTCTTCCTCGCTTCTTGCCCTCTCTTCCTTGCTCTCTCTTCCTCGCTCTCTTGCCCTCTCTTCCTCGCTCTCTTGCTCTCTCTTGCTCTCTCTTCCTTGTTCTCTTGCTTTCTCTTCCTCGCTCTCTTGCCTTCTCTTCCTCGCTCTCTTGCCCTCTCTTCCTCGTTTTCTTGCTCTCTCTTCCTCGCTCTCCTGCCCTCTCTTCCTCGCTCTCTTGCTCTCTCTTCCTCGCTCTCTTGCCCTCTCTTCCTCGTTCTCTTGCCCTCTCTTCCTCGGTCTCTTGCCCTCTCTTCCTTGTTCTCTTGCCCTCTCTTCCTCGCTCTCTTGCCCTCTCTACCTCGCTCTCTTACCCTCTCTTCCTCGCTCTCTATTCCTCGCTTTCTCTTGCTCTCTTCCTTGCTCTCTTGCTTTCTCTTCCTCGCTCTCTTGCTTTCTCTTCCTCGCTTTCTTGCCCTCTCTTCCTCGTTCTCTTGCCCTCTCTTCCTCGCTCTCTCTTCCTCCCTCTCTTGCTCTCTCTTCCTCGTTCTTTTGCCCTCTCTTCCTTAATCTCTCTTTCTTGTTCTCTTGCTCTCTTCCTCGCTCTTGCCCTCTCTTCCTCGCTCTCTTGCCCTCTCTTCCTCGCTCTCTTGCCCTCTCTTCCTCGCTCTCTTGCCCTCTCTTCCTCGCTCTCTTGCCCTCTCTTCCTCGCTCTCTTGCCCTCTCTTCCTCGCTCTCTTGCCCTCTCTTCCTCGTTCTCTGCCCTCTCTTCCTCGTTCTCTTGCCCTCTCTTCCTCGTTCTCTTGCCCTCTCTTCCTCGTTCTCTTGCCCTCTCTTCCTCGCTCTCTTGCCCTCTCTTCCTCGCTCTCTTGCTTTCTCTTCTTCGCTCTCTTGCCCTCTCTTCCTCGCTCTCTTGCTCTCTCTTCCTCGTTCTCTTGCCCTCTCTTCCTCGTTCTCTTGCCCTCTCTTCCTCGTTCTCTTGCCCTCTCTACCTCGCTCTCTTGTTCTCTCTTCCTCGCTCTCTTGCCCTCTCTTCCTTGTTCTCTTGCCCTCTCTTCCTCGCTCTCTTGCCCTCTCTTCCTCGCTCTCTTGCTTTCTCTTCTTCGCTCTCTTGCCCTCTCTTCCTCGCTCTCTTGCCCTCTCTTCCTCGCTCTCTTGCTTTCTCTTCTTCGCTCTCTTGTCCTCTTCCTCGCTCTCTTGCTCTCTCTTCCTTGCTCTCTTGCTCTCTCTTCCTCGTTCTCTTTCTCTCTCTTCCTCGTTCTCTTGCCCTCTCTTCCTCGCTCTCTTGCTCTCTCTTGCTCTCTCTTCCTCCCTCTCTTGCTCTCTCTTCCTCGTTCTTTTGCCCTCTCTTCCTTAATCTCTCTTTCTTGTTCTCTTGCTCTCTCTTCCTCGCTCTCTTGCCCTCTCTACCTCGCTCTCTTGCTCTCTCTTCCTCGTTCTCTTGCTCTCTCTTCCTCGTTCTCTTTCTCTCTCTTCCTCGTTCTCTTGCTCTCTCTTCCTCGCTCTCTTGCTCTCTCTTCCTCGTTCTCTTGCCCTCTCTTCCTCGCTCTCTTGCCCTCTCTTCCTTGCTCTCTCTTCCTCGCTCTCTTGCCCTCTCTTCCTCGCTCTCTTGCTCTCTCTTGCTCTCTCTTCCTTGTTCTCTTGCTTTCTCTTCCTCGCTCTCTTGCCTTCTCTTCCTCGCTCTCTTGCCCTCTCTTCCTCGATCTCTTGCTCTCTCTTCCTCGCTCTCCTGCCCTCTCTTCCTCGCTCTCTTGCCATCTCTTCCTCGCTCTCTTGCCCTCTCTTCCTCGTTCTCTTGCCCTCTCTTCCTCGGTCTCTTGCTCTCTCTTCCTCGTTCTCTTGCCCTCTCTTCCTCGCTCTCTTGCCCTCTCTACCTCGCTCTCTTACCCTCTCTTCCTCGCTCTCTATTCCTCGCTTTCTCTTGCTCTCTTCCTTGCTCTCTTGCTTTCTCTTCCTCGCTCTCTTGCTTTCTCTTCCTCGCTTTCTTGCCCTCTCTTCCTCGTTCTCTTGCCCTCTCTTTCTCGCTCTCTCTTCCTCCCTCTCTTGCTCTCTCTTCCTCGTTCTTTTGCCCTCTCTTCCTTAATCTCTCTTTCTTGTTCTCTTGCTCTCTCTTCCTCGCTCTTGCCCTCTCTTCCTCGCTCTCTTGCCCTCTCTTCCTCGCTCTCTTGCCCTCTCTTCCTCGCTCTCTTGCCCTCTCTTCCTCGCTCTCTTGCCCTCTCTTCCTCGCTCTCTTGCCCTCTCTTCCTCGCTCTCTTGCCCTCTCTTCCTCGCTCTCTTGCCCTCTCTTCCTCGTTCTCTTGCCCTCTCTTCCTCGTTCTCTTGCCCTCTCTTCCTCGCTCTCTTGCCCTCTCTTCCTCGCTCTCTTGCTTTCTCTTCTTCGCTCTCTTGCCCTCTCTTCCTCGCTCTCTTGCTCTCTCTTCCTCGCTCTCTTGCTCTCTCTTCCTCGTTCTCTTGCCCTCTCTTCCTCGTTCTCTTGCCCTCTCTTCCTCGCTCTCTTGCTCTCTCTTGCCCTCTCTTCCTCGTTCTCTTGCCCTCTCTTCCTCGTTCTCTTGCCCTCTCTACCTCGCTCTCTTGTTCTCTCTTCCTCGCTCTCTTGCCCTCTCTTCCTTGTTCTCTTGCCCTCTCTTCCTCGCTCTCTTGCCCTCTCTTCCTCGCTCTCTTGCTTTCTCTTCTTCGCTCTCTTGCCCTCTCTTCCTCGCTCTCTTGCCCTCTCTTCCTCGCTCTCTTGCTTTCTCTTCTTCGCTCTCTTGTCCTCTTCCTCGCTCTCTTGCTCTCTCTTCCTTGCTCTCTTGCTCTCTCTTCCTCGTTCTCTTGCCCTCTCTTCCTCGCTCTCTTGCTCTCTCTTCCTCGCTCTCTTGCCCTCTCTTCCTCGTTCTCTTGCCCTCTCTTCCTCGTTCTCTTGCCCTCTCTTCCTCGTTCTCTTGCCCTCTCTACCTCGCTCTCTTGCCCTCTCTTCCTCGCTTTCTCTTGCTCTCTATTCCTCGCTTTCTCTTGCTCTCTTCCTCGCTCTCTTGCTTTCTCTTCCTCGCTCTCTTGCTTTCTCTTCCTCGCTCTCTTGCCCTCTCTTCCTCGCTCTCTTGCTTTCTCTTCTTCGCTCTTTTGCCCTCTCTTCCTCGCTCTCTTGCCCTCTCTTCCTCGCTCTCTTGCTTTCTCTTCTTCGCTCTCTTGTCCTCTTCCTCGCTCTCTTGCTCTCTCTTCCTTGCTCTCTTGCTCTCTCTTCCTCGTTCTCTTTCTCTCTCTTCCTCGTTCTCTTGCCCTCTCTTCCTCGCTCTCTTGCTCTCTCTTCCTCGCTCTCTTGCCCTCTCTTCCTCGTTCTCTTGCCCTCTCTTCCTCGTTCTCTTGCCCTCTCTTCCTCGTTCTCTTGCCCTCTCTACCTCGCTCTCTTGCCCTCTCTTCCTCGCTTTCTCTTGCTCTCTTCCTCGCTCTCTTGCTTTCTCTTCCTCGCTCTCTTGCTTTCTCTTCCTCGCTTTCTTGCCCTCTCTTCCTCGTTCTCTTGCCCTCTCTTCCTCTTTCTCTTGCTCTCTCTTCCTCGCTCTCTTGCCCTCTCTTTCTCGCTCTTGCCCTCTCTTCCTCGCTCTCTTCCTCGCTCTCTTGCTCTCTCTTCCTCGCTCTCTTGCCCTCTCTTCCTCGTTCTCTTGCCCTCTCTTCCTCGCTCTCTTGCCCTCTCTTCCTCGCTCTTGCTTTCTCTTCTTCGCTCCTGCCCTCTCTTCCTCGCTCTCTTGCTCTCTCTTCCTCGCTCTCTTGCCCTCTCTTCCTCGTTCTCTTGCCCTCTCTTCCTCGCTCTCTTGCTCTCTCTTGCCCTCTCTTCCTCGTTCTCTTGCCATCTCTTCCTCGCTCTCTTGCCCTCTCTACCTCGCTCTCTTACCCTCTCTTCCTCGCTCTCTATTCCTCGCTTTCTCTTGCTCTCTTCCTTGCTCTCTTGCTTTCTCTTCCTCGCTCTCTTGCTTTCTCTTCCTCGCTTTCTTGCCCTCTCTATCTCGTTCTCTTGCCCTCTCTTCCTCGCTCTCTCTTCCTCCCTCTCTTGCTCTCTCTTCCTCGTTCTTTTGCCCTCTCTTCCTTAATCTCTCTTTCTTGTTCTCTTGCTCTCTCTTCCTCGCTCTTGCCCTCTCTTCCTCGCTCTCTTGCCCTCTCTTCCTCGCTCTCTTGCCCTCTCTTCCTCGCTCTCTTGCCCTCTCTTCCTCGCTCTCTTGCCCTCTCTTCCTCGTTCTCTTGCCCTCTCTTCCTCGTTCTCTTGCCATCTCTTCCTCGTTCTCTTGCCCTCTCTTCCTCGTTCTCTTGCCCTCTCTTCCTCGCTCTCTTGCCCTCTCTTCCTCGCTCTCTTGCTTTCTCTTCTTCGCTCTCTTGCCCTCTCTTCCTCGCTCTCTTGCTCTCTCTTCCTCGCTCTCTTGCCCTCTCTTCCTCGCTCTCTTGCCCTCTCTTCCTCGCTCTCTTGCCCTCTCTTCCTCGCTCTCTTGCCCTCTCTTCCTCGCTCTCTTGCCCTCTCTTCCTCGCTCTCTTGCCCTCTCTTCCTCGTTCTCTTGCCCTCTCTTCCTCGTTCTCTTGCCATCTCTTCCTCGTTCTCTTGCCCTCTCTTCCTCGTTCTCTTGCCCTCTCTTCCTCGCTCTCTTGCCCTCTCTTCCTCGTTCTCTTGCCCTCTCTTCCTCGCTCTCTTGCCCTCTCTTCCTCGCTCTCTTGCTTTCTCTTCTTCGCTCTCTTGCCCTCTCTTCCTCGCTCTCTTGCTCTCTCTTCCTCGCTCTCTTGCTCTCTCTTCCTCGTTCTCTTGCCCTCTCTTCCTCGCTCTCTTGCTCTCTCTTGCCCTCTCTTCCTCGTTCTCTTGCCCTCTCTTCCTCGTTCTCTTGCCCTCTCTACCTCGCTCTCTTGTTCTCTCTTCCTCGCTCTCTTGCCCTCTCTTCCTCGCTCTCTTGCCCTCTCTTCCTCGCTCTCTTGCTTTCTCTTCTTCGCTCTCTTGCCCTCTCTTCCTCGCTCTCTTGCCCTCTCTTCCTCGCTCTCTTGCTTTCTCTTCTTCGCTCTCTTGTCCTCTTCCTCGCTCTCTTGCTCTCTCTTCCTTGCTCTCTTGCTCTCTCTTCCTCGTTCTTTCTCTCTCTTCCTCGTTCCCTTGCCCTCTCTTCCTCGCTCTCTTGCTCTCTCTTCCTCGCTCTCTTGCCCTCTCTTCCTCGTTCTCTTGCCCTCTCTTCCTCGTTCTCTTGCCCTCTCTTCCTCGTTCTCTTGCCCTCTCTACCTCGCTCTCTTGCCCTCTCTTCCTCGCTTTCTCTTGCTCTCTATTCCTCGCTTTCTCTTGCTCTCTTCCTCGCTCTCTTGCTTTCTCTTCCTCGCTCTCTTGCTTTCTCTTCCTCGCTCTCTTGCCCTCTCTTCCTCGCTCTCTTGCTTTCTCTTCTTCGCTCTTTTGCCCTCTCTTCCTCGCTCTCTTGCCCTCTCTTCCTCACTCTCTTGCTTTCTCTTCTTCGCTCTCTTGTCCTCTTCCTCGCTCTCTTGCTCTCTCTTCCTTGCTCTCTTGCTCTCTCTTCCTCGTTCTCTTTCTCTCTCTTCCTCGTTCTCTTGCCCTCTCTTCCTCGCTCTCTTGCTCTCTCTTCCTCGCTCTCTTGCCCTCTTTTCCTCGTTCTCTTGCCCTCTCTTCCTCGTTCTCTTGCCCTCTCTTCCTCGTTCTCTTGCCCTCTCTTCCTCGCTTGCTCTTGCTCTCTATTCCTCGCTTTCTCTTGCTCTCTTCCTCGCTCTCTTGCTTTCTCTTCCTCGCTCTCTTGCTTTCTCTTCCTCGCTTTCTTGCCCTCTCTTCCTCGTTCTCTTGCCCTCTCTTCCTCTTTCTCTTGCTCTCTCTTCCTCGCTCTCTTGCTTTCTCTTCCTCGCTCTCTTGCTCTCTCTTCCTCGTTCTCTTGCCCTCTCTTCCTCGCTCTCTTGCTCTCTCTTGCCCTCTCTTCCTCGTTCTCTTGCCCTCTCTTCCTCGTTCTCTTGCCCTCTCTACCTCGCTCTCTTGTTCTCTCTTCCTCGCTCTCTTGCCCTCTCTTCCTTGTTCTCTTGCCCTCTCTTCCTCGCTCTCTTGCCCTCTCTTCCTCGCTCTCTTGCTTTCTCTTCTTCGCTCTCTTGCCCTCTCTTCCTCGCTCTCTTGCCCTCTCTTCCTCGCTCTCTTGCTTTCTCTTCTTCGCTCTCTTGTCCTCTTCCTCGCTCTCTTGCTCTCTCTTCCTTGCTCTCTCTTCCTCGTTCTCTTTCTCTCTCTTCCTCGTTCCCTTGCCCTCTCTTCCTCGCTCTCTTGCTCTCTCTTCCTCGCTCTCTTGCCCTCTCTTCCTCGCTCTCTTGCCCTCTCTTCCTCGTTCTCTTGCCCTCTCTTCCTCGTTCTCTTGCCCTCTCTTCCTTGTTCTCTTGCCCTCTCTACCTCGCTCTCTTGCCCTCTCTTCCTCGCTTTCTCTTGCTCTCTATTCCTCGCTTTCTCTTGCTCTCTTCCTCGCTCTCTTGCTTTCTCTTCCTCGCTCTCTTGCTTTCTCTTCCTCGCTCTCTTGCCCTCTCTTCCTCGCTCTCTTGCTTTCTCTTCTTCGCTCTTTTGCCCTCTCTTCCTCGCTCTCTTGCCCTCTCTTCCTCGCTCTCTTGCTTTCTCTTCTTCGCTCTCTTGTCCTCTTCCTCGCTCTCTTGCTCTCTCTTCCTTGCTCTCTTGCTCTCTCTTCCTCGTTCTCTTTCTCTCTCTTCCTCGTTCTCTTGCCCTCTCTTCCTCGCTCTCTTGCTCTCTCTTCCTCGCTCTCTTGCCCTCTCTTCCTCGTTCTCTTGCCCTCTCTTCCTCGTTCTCTTGCCCTCTCTTCCTCGTTCTCTTGCCCTCTCTACCTCGCTCTCTTGCCCTCTCTTCCTCGCTTTCTCTTGCTCTCTATTCCTCGCTTTCTCTTGCTCTCTTCCTCGCTCTCTTGCTTTCTCTTCCTCGCTCTCTTGCTTTCTCTTCCTCGCTTTCTTGCCCTCTCTTCCTCGTTCTCTTGCCCTCTCTTCCTCTTTCTCTTGCTCTCTCTTCCTCGCTCTCTTGCCCTCTCTTCCTCGCTCTTGCCCTCTCTTCCTCGCTCTCTTCCTCGCTCTCTTGCTCTCTCTTCCTCGCTCTCTTGCCCTCTCTTCCTCGTTCTCTTGCCCTCTCTTCCTCGCTCTCTTGCCCTCTCTTCCTCGCTCTTGCTTTCTCTTCTTCGCTCCTACCCTCTCTTCCTCGCTCTCTTGCTCTCTCTTCCTCGCTCTCTTGCCCTCTCTTCCTCGCTCTCTTGCTCTCTCTTGCCCTCTCTTCCTCGTTCTCTTGCCCTCTCTTCCTCGCTCTCTTGCCCTCTCTACCTCGCTCTCTTACCCTCTCTTCCTCGCTCTCTATTCCTCGCTTTCTCTTGCTCTCTTCCTTGCTTTCTTGCTTTCTCTTCCTCGCTCTCTTGCTTTCTCTTCCTCGCTTTCTTGCCCTCTCTATCTCGTTCTCTTGCCCTCTCTTCCTCGCTCTCTCTTCCTCCCTCTCTTGCTCTCTCTTCCTCGTTCTTTTGCCCTCTCTTCCTTAATCTCTCTTTCTTGTTCTCTTGCTCTCTCTTCCTCGCTCTTGCCCTCTCTTCCTCGCTCTCTTGCCCTCTCTTCCTCGCTCTCTTGCCCTCTCTTCCGCGCTCTCTTGCCCTCTCTTCCTTGCTCTCTTGCCCTCTCTTCCTCGCTCTCTTGCCCTCTCTTCCTCGCTCTCTTGCCCTCTCTTCCTCGCTCTCTTGCCCTCTCTTCCTCGCTCTCTTGCCCTCTCTTCCTCGCTCTCTTGCCCTCTCTTCCTCGTTCTCTTGCCCTCTCTTCCTCGTTCTCTTGCCCTCTCTTCCTCGCTCTCTTGCCCTCTCTTCCTCGCTCTCTTGCTTTCTCTTCTTCGCTCTCTTGCCCTCTCTTCCTCGCTCTCTTGCTCTCTCTTCCTCGCTCTCTTGCTCTCTCTTCCTCGTTCTCTTGCCCTCTCTTCCTCGCTCTCTTGCTCTCTCTTGCCCTCTCTTCCTCGTTCTCTTGCTTTCTCTTCCTTGTTCTCTTGCCTTCTCTTCCTCGCTCTCTTGTCCTCTTCCTCGCTCTCTTGCTCTCTCTTCCTTGCTCTCTTGCTCTCTCTTCCTCGTTTTTTCTCTCCCTTCCTCGTTCTCTTGCCCTCTCTTCCTCGCTCTCTTGCTCTCTCTTGCCCTCTCTTGCCCTCTCTTCCTCATTCTCTTGCCCTCTCTTCCTCATTCTCTTGCCCTCTCTTCCTCGTTCTCTTGCCCTCTCTGCCTCGCTCTCTTGCCCTCTCTTCCTCGCTCTCTTGCTTTCTCTTTTTTGCTCTCTTGCCCTCTCTTCCTCGCTCTCTTGCCCTATCTTCCTCGCTCTCTTGCTTTCTCATCTTCGCTCTTTTGCCCTCTTCCTCGCTCTCTTGCTCTCTCTTCCTTGCTCTCTTGCTCTCTCTTCCTCGTTCTCTTGCCCTCTCTTCCTCGCTCTCTTGCTCTCTCTTCCTCGTTCTCTTGCCCTCTCTTCCTCGCTCTCTTGCCCTCACTTCCTTGCTCTCTCTTCATCGCTCTCTTGCCCTCTCTTCCTCGCTCTCTTGCTCTCTCTTGCTCTCTCTTCCTTGTTCTCTTGCTTTCTCTTCCTCGCTCTCTTGCCTTCTCTTCCTCGCTCTCTTGCCCTCTCTTCCTCGTTTTCTTGCTCTCTCTTCCTCGCTCTTCTGCCCTCTCTTCCTCGCTCTTCTGCCCTCTCTTCCTCGCTCTCTTGCTCTCTCTTCCTCGCTCTCTTGCCCTCTCTTCCTCGTTCTCTTGCCCTCTCTTCCTCGGTCTCTTGCTCTCTCTTGCCCTCTCTTCCTCGTTCTCTTGCCCTCTCTTCCTCGCTCTCTTGCCCTCTCTACCTCGCTCTCTTACCCTCTCTTCCTCGCTCTCTATTCCTCGCTTTCTCTTGCTCTCTTCCTTGCTCTCTTGCTTTCTCTTCCTCGCTTTCTTGCCCTCTCTTCCTCTTTCTTTTGCCCTCTCTTCCTTAATCTCTCTTTCTTGTTCTCTTGCTCTCTTCCTCGCTCTTGCCCTCTCTTCCTCGCTCTCTTGCCCTCTCTTCCTCGCTCTCTTGCCCTCTCTTCCTCGCTCTCTTGCCCTCTCTTCCTCGCTCTCTTGCCCTCTCTTCCTCGCTCTCTTGCCCTCTCTTCCTCGTTCTCTGCCCTCTCTTCCTCGTTCTCTTGCCCTCTCTTCCTCGTTCTCTTGCCCTCTCTTCCTCGTTCTCTTGCCCTCTCTTCCTCGCTCTCTTGCCCTCTCTTCCTCGCTCTCTTGCTTTCTCTTCTTCGCTCTCTTGTCCTCTTCCTCGCTCTCTTGCTCTCTCTTCCTTGCTCTCTTGCTCTCTCTTCCTCGTTCTCTTTCTCTCTCTTCCTCGTTCTCTTGCCCTCTCTTCCTCGCTCTCTTGCTCTCTCTTGCTCTCTCTTCCTCCCTCTCTTGCTCTCTCTTCCTCGTTCTTTTGCCCTCTCTTCCTTAATCTCTCTTTCTTGTTCTCTTGCTCTCTCTTCCTCGCTCTTGCCCTCTCTTCCTCGCTCTCTTGCCCTCTCTTCCTCGCTCTCTTGCCCTCTCTTCCTCGCTCTCTTGCCCTCTCTTCCTCACTCTCTTGCCCTCTCTTCCTCGCTCTCTTGCCCTCTCTTCCTCGCTCTCTTGCCCTCTCTTCCTCGCTCTCTTGCCCTCTCTTCCTCGTTCTCTTGCCCTCTCTTCCTCGCTCTCTTGCCCTCTCTTCCTCGCTCTCTTGCTTTCTCTTCTTCGCTCTCTTGCCCTCTCTTCCTCGCTCTCTTGCTCTCTCTTCCTCGCTCTCTTGCTCTCTCTTCCTCGTTCTCTTGCCCTCTCTACCTCGCTCTCTTGCTCTCTCTTGCCCTCTCTTCCTCGTTCTCTTGCCCTCTCTTCCTCGTTCTCTTGCCCTCTCTACCTCGCTCTCTTGTTCTCTCTTCCTCGCTCTCTTCCCCTCTCTTCCTTGTTCTCTTGCCCTCTCTTCCTCGCTCTCTTGCCCTCTCTTCCTCGCTCTCTTGCTTTCTCTTCTTCGCTCTCTTGCCCTCTCTTCCTCGCTCTCTTGCCCTCTCTTCCTCGCTCTCTTGCTTTCTCTTCTTCGCTCTCTTGTCCTCTTCCTCGCTCTCTTGCTCTGTCTTCCTTGCTCTCTTGCTCTCTCTTCCTCGTTTTTTCTCTCTCTTCCTCGTTCTCTTGCCCTCTCTTCCTCGCTCTCTTGCTCTCTCTTGCCCTCTCTTGCCCTCTCTTCCTCATTCTCTTGCCCTCTCTTCCTCGTTCTCTTGCCCTCTCTGCCTCGCTCTCTTGCCCTCTCTTCCTCGCTCTCTTGCTTTCTCTTCTTCGCTCTCTTGCCCTCTCTTCCTCGCTCTCTTGCCCTCTCTTCCTCGCTCTCTTGCTTTCTCTTCTTCGCTCTCTTGCCCTCTTCCTCGCTCTCTTGCTCTCTCTTCCTCGTTCTCTTTCTCTCTCTTCCTCGTTCTCTTGCCCTCTCTTCCTCGCTCTCTTGCTCTCTCTTCCTCGTTCTCTTGCCCTCTCTTCCTCGCTCTCTTGCCCTCTCTTCCTTGCTCTCTCTTCCTCGCTCTCTTGCCCTCTCTTCCTCGCTCTCTTGCTCTCTCTTGCTCTCTCTTCCTTGTTCTCTTGCTTTCTCTTCCTCGCTCTCTTGCCTTCTCTTCCTTGCTCTCTTGACCTCTCTTCCTCGATCTCTTGCTCTCTCTTCCTCGCTCTCCTGCCGTCTCTTCCTCGCTCTCTTGCCCTCTCTTCCTCGCTCTCTTGCCCTCTCTTCCTCGTTCTCTTGCCCTCTCTTCCTCGGTCTCTTGCTCTCTCTTGCTCTCTCTTCCTCGTTCTCTTGCCCTCTCTTCCTCGCTCTCTTGCCCTCTCTACCTCGCTCTCTTACCCTCTCTTCCTCGCTCTCTACTCCTTGCTTTCTCTTGCTCTCTTCCTTGCTCTCTTGCTTTCTCTTCCTCGCTCTCTTGCTTTCTCTTCCTCGCTTTCTTGCCCTCTCTTCCTCGTTCTCTTGCCCTCTCTTCCTCGCTCTCTCTTCCTCCCTCTCTTGCTCTCTCTTCCTCGTTCTTTTGCCCTCTCTTCCTTAATCTCTCTTTCTTGTTCTCTTGCTCTCTCTTCCTCGCTCTTGCCCTCTCTTCCTCGCTCTCTTGCCCTCTCTTCCTCGCTCTCTTGCCCTCTCTTCCTCGCTCTCTTGCCCTCTCTTCCTCGCTCTCTTGCCCTCTCTTCCTCGCTCTCTTGCCCTCTCTTCCTCGCTCTCTTGCCCTCTCTTCCTCGTTCTCTTGCCCTCTCTTCCTCGTTCTCTTGCCATCTCTTCCTCGTTCTCTTGCCCTCTCTTCCTCGTTCTCTTGCCATCTCTTCCTCGTTCTCTTGCCCTCTCTTCCTCGTTCTCTTGCCCTCTCTTCCTCGCTCTCTTGCCCTCTCTTCCTCGCTCTCTTGCTTTCTCTTCTTCGCTCTCTTGCCCTCTCTTCCTCGCTCTCTTGCTCTCTCTTCCTCGCTCTCTTGCTCTCTCTTCCTCGTTCTCTTGCCCTCTCTTCCTCGCTTCCTTGCTCTCTCTTGCCCTCTCTTCCTCGTTTTCTTGCCCTCTCTTCCTCGTTCTCTTGCCCTCTCTACCTCGCTCTCTTGTTCTCTCTTCCTCGCTCTCTTGCCCTCTCTTCCTTGTTCTCTTGCCCTCTCTTCCTCGCTCTCTTGCCCTCTCTTCCTCGCTCTCTTGCTTTCTCTTCTTCGCTCTCTTGCCCTCTCTTCCTCGCTCTCTTGCTTTCTCTTCTTCGCTCTCTTGTCCTCTTCCTCGCTCTCTTGCTCTCTCTTCCTTGCTCTCTTGCTCTCTCTTCCTCGTTCTCTTTCTCTCTCTTCCTCGTTCTCTTGCCCTCTCTTCCTCGCTCTCTTGCTCTCTCTTGCCCTCTCTTCCTCGTTCTCTTGCCCTCTCTTCCTCGTTCTCTTGCCCTCTCTGCCTCGCTCTCTTGCCCTCTCTTCCTCGCTCTCTTGCTTTCTCTTCTTTGCTCTCTTGCCCTCTCTTCCTCGCTCTCTTGCCCTCTCTTCCTCGCTCTCTTGCTTTCTCTTCTTCGCTCTCTTGCCCTCTTCCTCGCTCTCTTGCTCTCTCTTCCTTGCTCTCTTGCTCTCTCTTCCTCGTTCTCTTTCTCTCTCTTCCTCGTTCTCTTGCCCTCTCTTCCTCGCTCTCTTGCTCTCTCTTCCTCGTTCTCTTGCCCTCTCTTCCTCGCTCTCTTGCCCTCTGTTCCTCGCTCTCTCTTCCTCGGTCTCTTGCCCTCTCTTCCTCGCTCTCTTGCTCTCTTGCTCTCTCTTCCTTGTTCTCTTGCTTTCTCTTCCTCACTCTCTTGCCTTCTCTTCCTCGCTCTCTTGCCCGCTCTTCCTCGTTCTCTTGCTCTCTCTTCCTCGCTCTCTTGCCCTCTCTTCCTCGCTCTCTTGCCCTCTCTTCCTCATTCTCTTGCCCTCTCTTCCTTATTCTCTTGCCCTCTCTTCCTCGTTCTCTTGCCCTCTCTTCCTCGTTCTCTTGCCCTCTCTTCCTCGTTCTCTTGCCCTCTCTTCCTCGTTCCCTTGCCCTCTCTTCCTCGTTCCCTTGCCCTCTCTTCCTCGTTCTCTTGCCCTCTCTTCCTCGTTCTCTTGCCCTCTCTTCCTCGTTCTCTTGCCCTCTCTACCTCGCTCTCTTGCCCTCTCTTCCTCGCTTTCTCTTGCTCTCTATTCCTCGCTTTCTCTTCCTCTCTTCCTCGCTCTCTTGCTTTCTCTTCCTCGCTCTCTTGCTTTCTCTTCCTCGCTTTCTTGCCCTCTCTTCCTCGTTCTCTTGCCCTCTCTTCCTCGTTCTCTTGCCCTCTCTTCCTCGCTCTCTTGCCCTCTCTTCCTCGCTCTTGCCCTCTCTTCCTCGCTCTCTTGCTATCTCTTCCTCGCTCTCTTGCTCTCTCTTCCTCGCTCTCTTGCTCTCTCTTCCTCGCTCTCTTGCCCTCTCTTCCTCGTTCTCTTGCCCTCTCTTCCTCGCTCTTGCTTTCTCTTCTTCGCTCCTGCCCTCTCTTCCTCGCTCTCTTGCTTTCTCTTCCTCGCTCTCTTGCTTTCTCTTCCTCGCTTTCTTGCCCTCTCTTCCTCGTTCTCTTGCCCTCTCTTCCTCTTTCTCTTGCTCTCTCTTCCTCGCTCTCTTGCCCTCTCTTCCTCGCTCTTGCCCTCTCTTCCTCGCTCTCTTCCTCGCTCTCTTGCTCTCTCTTCCTCACTCTCTTGCTCTCTCTTCCTCGTTCTCTTGCCCTCTCTTCCTCGTTCTCTTGCCCTCTCTTCCTCGCTCTCTTGCCCTCTCTTCCTCGCTCTTGCTTTCTCTTCTTCGCTCCTGCCCTCTCTTCCTCGCTTTCTTGCCCTCTCTTCCTCGTTCTTTTGCCCTCTCTTCCTTAATCTCTCTTTCTTGTTCTCTTGCTCTCTTCCTCGCTCTTGCCCTCTCTTCCTCGCTCTCTTGCCCTCTCTTCCTCGCTCTCTTGCCCTCTCTTCCTCGCTCTCTTGCCCTCTCTTCCTCGCTCTCTTGCCCTCTCTTCCTCGCTCTCTTGCTTTCTCTTCTTCGCTCTCTTGTCCTCTTCCTCTCTCTTCCTTGCTCTCTTGCTCTCTCTTCCTCGTTCACTTTCTCTCTCTTCCTCGTTCTCTTGCCCTCTCTTCCTCGCTCTCTTGCTCTCTCTTGCTCTCTCTTCCTCCCTCTCTTGCTCTCTCTTCCTCGTTCTTTTGCCCTCTCTTCCTTAATCTCTCTTTCTTGTTCTCTTGCTCTCTCTTCCTCGCTCTTGCCCTCTCTTCCTCGCTCTCTTGCCCTCTCTTCCTCGCTCTCTTGCCCTCTCTTCCTCGCTCTCTTGCCCTCTCTTCCTCACTCTCTTGCCCTCTCTTCCTCGCTCTCTTGCCCTCTCTTCCTCGCTCTCTTGCCCTCTCTTCCTCGCTCTCTTGCCCTCTCTTCCTCGTTCTCTTGCCCTCTCTTCCTCGCTCTCTTGCCCTCTCTTCCTCGCTCTCTTGCTTTCTCTTCTTCGCTCTCTTGCCCTCTCTTCCTCGCTCTCTTGCTCTCTCTTCCTCGCTCTCTTGCTCTCTCTTCCTCGTTCTCTTGCCCTCTCTACCTCGCTCTCTTGCTCTCTCTTGCCCTCTCTTCCTCGTTCTCTTGCCCTCTCTTCCTCGTTCTCTTGCCCTCTCTACCTCGCTCTCTTGTTCTCTCTTCCTCGCTCTCTTCCCCTCTCTTCCTTGTTCTCTTGCCCTCTCTTCCTCGCTCTCTTGCCCTCTCTTCCTCGCTCTCTTGCTTTCTTTTCTTCGCTCTCTTGCCCTCTCTTCCTCGCTCTCTTCCCCTCTCTTCCTCGCTCTCTTGCTTTCTCTTCTTCGCTCTCTTGTCCTCTTCCTCGCTCTCTTGCTCTGTCTTCCTTGCTCTCTTGCTCTCTCTTCCTCGTTTTTTCTCTCTCTTCCTCGTTCTCTTGCCCTCTCTTCCTCGCTCTCTTGCTCTCTCTTGCCCTCTCTTGCCCTCTCTTCCTCATTCTCTTGCCCTCTCTTCCTCGTTCTCTTGCCCTCTCTGCCTCGCTCTCTTGCCCTCTCTTCCTCGCTCTCTTGCTTTCTCTTCTTCGCTCTCTTGCCCTCTCTTCCTCGCTCTCTTGCCCTCTCTTCCTCGCTCTCTTGCTTTCTCTTCTTCGCTCTCTTTCCCTCTTCCTCGCTCTCTTGCTCTCTCTTCCTTGCTCTCTTGCTCTCTCTTCCTCGTTCTCTTTCTCTCTCTTCCTCGTTCTCTTGCCCTCTCTTCCTCGCTCTCTTGCTCTCTCTTCCTCGTTCTCTTGCCCTCTCTTCCTCGCTCTCTTGCCCTCTCTTCCTTGCTCTCTCTTCCTCGCTCTCTTGCCCTCTCTTCCTCGCTCTCTTGCTCTCTCTTGCTCTCTCTTCCTTGTTCTCTTGCTTTCTCTTCCTCGCTCTCTTGCCTTCTCTTCCTTGCTCTCTTGACCTCTCTTCCTCGATCTCTTGCTCTCTCTTCCTCGCTCTCCTGCCCTCTCTTCCTCGCTCTCTTGCCCTCTCTTCCTCGCTCTCTTGCCCTCTCTTCCTCGTTCTCTTGCCCTCTCTTCCTCGGTCTCTTGCTCTCTCTTGCTCTCTCTTCCTCGTTCTCTTGCCCTCTCTTCCTCGCTCTCTTGCCCTCTCTACCTCGCTCTCTTACCCTCTCTTCCTCGCTCTCTATTCCTTGCTTTCTCTTGCTCTCTTCCTTGCTCTCTTGCTTTCTCTTCCTCGCTCTCTTGCTTTCTCTTCCTCGCTTTCTTGCCCTCTCTTCCTCGTTCTCTTGCCCTCTCTTCCTCGCTCTCTCTTCCTCCCTCTCTTGCTCTCTCTTCCTCGTTCTTTTGCCCTCTCTTCCTTAATCTCTCTTTCTTGTTCTCTTGCTCTCTCTTCCTCGCTCTTGCCCTCTCTTCCTCGCTCTCTTGCCCTCTCTTCCTCGCTCTCTTGCCCTCTCTTCCTCGCTCTCTTGCCCTCTCTTCCTCGCTCTCTTGCCCTCTCTTCCTCGCTCTCTTGCCCTCTCTTCCTCGCTCTCTTGCCCTCTCTTCCTCGTTCTCTTGCCCTCTCTTCCTCGTTCTCTTGCCATCTCTTCCTCGTTCTCTTGCCCTCTCTTCCTCGTTCTCTTGCCCTCTCTTCCTCGCTCTCTTGCCCTCTCTTCCTCGCTCTCTTGCTTTCTCTTCTTCGCTCTCTTGCCCTCTCTTCCTCGCTCTCTTGCTCTCTCTTCCTCGCTCTCTTGCTCTCTCTTCCTCGTTCTCTTGCCCTCTCTTCCTCGCTTCCTTGCTCTCTCTTGCCCTCTCTTCCTCGTTTTCTTGCCCTCTCTTCCTCGTTCTCTTGCCCTCTCTACCTCGCTCTCTTGTTCTCTCTTCCTCGCTCTCTTGCCCTCTCTTCCTTGTTCTCTTGCCCTCTCTTCCTCGCTCTCTTGCCCTCTCTTCCTCGCTCTCTTGCTTTCTCTTCTTCGCTCTCTTGCCCTCTCTTCCTCGCTCTCTTGCTTTCTCTTCTTCGCTCTCTTGTCCTCTTCCTCGCTCTCTTGCTCTCTCTTCCTTGCTCTCTTGCTCTCTCTTCCTCGTTCTCTTTCTCTCTCTTCCTCGTTCTCTTGCCCTCTCTTCCTCGCTCTCTTGCTCTCTCTTGCCCTCTCTTCCTCGTTCTCTTGCCCTCTCTGCCTCGCTCTCTTGCCCTCTCTTCCTCGCTCTCTTGCTTTCTCTTCTTTGCTCTCTTGCCCCCTCTTCCTCGCTCTCTTGCCCTCTCTTCCTCGCTCTCTTGCTTTCTCTTCTTCGCTCTCTTGCCCTCTTCTTCGCTCTCTTGCTCTCTCTTCCTTGCTCTCTTGCTCTCTCTTCCTCGTTCTCTTTCTCTCTCTTCCTCGTTCTCTTGCCCTCTCTTCCTCGCTCTCTTGCTCTCTCTTCCTCGTTCTCTTGCCCTCTCTTCCTCGCTCTCTTGCCCTCTGTTCCTCGCTCTCTCTTCCTCAGTCTCTTGCCCTCTCTTCCTCGCTCTCTTGCTCTCTCTTCCTTGTTCTCTTGCTTTCTCTTCCTCACTCTCTTGCCTTCTCTTCCTCGCTCTCTTGCCCTCTCTTCCTCGTTCTCTTGCTCTCTCTTCCTCGCTCTCTTGCCCTCTCTTCCTCGCTCTCTTGCCCTCTCTTCCTCATTCTCTTGCCCTCTCTTCCTTATTCTCTTGCCCTCTCTTCCTCGTTCTCTTGCCCTCTCTTCCTCGTTCTCTTGCCCTCTCTTCCTCGTTCTCTTGCCCTCTCTTCCTCGTTCCCTTGCCCTCTCTTCCTCGTTCCCTTGCCCTCTCTTCCTCGTTCTCTTGCCCTCTCTTCCTCGTTCCCTTGCCCTCTCTACCTCGCTCTCTTGCCCTCTCTTCCTCGCTTTCTCTTGCTCTCTATTCCTCGCTTTCTCTTGCTCTCTTCCTCGCTCTCTTGCTTTCTCTTCCTCGCTCCCTTGCTTTCTCTTCCTCGCTTTCTTGCCCTCTCTTCCTCGTTCTCTTGGCCTCTCTTCCTCTTTCTCTTGCTCTCTCTTCCTCGCTCTCTTGCCCTCTCTTCCTCGCTCTTGCCCTCTCTTCCTCGCTCTCTTGCTATCTCTTCCTCGCTCTCTTGCTCTCTCTTCCTCGCTCTCTTGCTCTCTCTTCCTCGCTCTCTTGCCCTCTCTTCCTCGTTCTCTTGCCCTCTCTTCCTCGCTCTTGCTTTCTCTTCTTCGCTCCTGCCCTCTCTTCCTCGCTCTCTTGCTTTCTCTTCCTCGCTCTCTTGCTTTCTCTTCCTCGCTTTCTTGCCCTCTCTTCCTCGTTCTCTTGCCCTCTCTTCCTCTTTCTCTTGCTCTCTCTTCCTCGCTCTCTTGCCCTCTCTTCCTCGCTCTTGCCCTCTCTTCCTCGCTCTCTTCCTCGCTCTCTTGCTCTCTCTTCCCCACTCTCTTGCTCTCTCTTCCTCGTTCTCTTGCCCTCTCTTCCTCGTTCTCTTGCCCTCTCTTCCTCGCTCTCTTGCCCTCTCTTCCTCGCTCTTGCTTTCTCTTCTTCGCTCCTGCCCTCTCTTCCTCGCTCTCTTGCCCTCTCTTCCTCGCTCTCTTGCCCTCTCTTCCTCGTTCTCTTGCCCTCTCTTCCTCGCTCTCTTGCTCTCTCTTCCTTGCTCTCTTGCCCTCTCTTCCTCGCTCTCTTGCTTTCTCTTCTTCGCTCTCTTGCCCTCTCTTCCTCGCTCTCTTGCTCTCTCTTCCTCGCTCTCTTGCTCTCTCTTCCTCGTTCTCTTGCCCTCTCTTACTCGCTCTCTTGCTCTCTCTTGCCCTCTCTTCCTCGTTCTCTTGCCCTCTCTTCCTCGTTCTCTTGCCCTCTCTACCTCGCTCTCTTGTTCTCTCTTCCTCGCTCTCTTGCCCTCTCTTCCTTGTTCTCTTGCCCTCTCTTCCTCGCTCTCTTGCCCTCTCTTCCTCGCTCTCTTGCTTTCTCTTCTTCGCTCTCTTGCCCTCTCTTCCTCGCTCTCTTGCTTTCTCTTCTTCGCTCTCTTGTCCTCTTCCTCGCTCTCTTGCTCTCTCTTCCTTGCTCTCTTGCTCTCTCTTCCTCGTTCTTTCTCTCTCTTCCTCGTTGTCTTGCCCTCTCTTCCTCGCTCTCTTGCTCTCTCTTGCCCTCTCTTCCTCATTCTCTTCCCCTCTCTTCCTCGTTCTCTTGCCCTCTCTTCCTCGTTCTCTTGCCCTCTCTTCCTCGTTCTCTTGCCCTCTCTTCCTTATTCTCTTGCCCTCTCTTCCTCGTTCTCTTGCCCTCTCTTCCTCGTTCTCTTGCCCTCTCTTCCTCGTTCTCTTGCCCTCTCTTCCTCGTTCCCTTGCCCTCTCTTCCTCGTTCCCTTGCCCTCTCTTCCTCGTTCTCTTGCCCTCTCTTCCTCGTTCTCTTGCCCTCTCTTCCTCGTTCTCTTGCCCTCTCTACCTCGCTCTCTTGCCCTCTCTTCCTCGCTTTCTCTTGCTCTCTATTCCTCGCTTTCTCTTGCTCTCTTCCTCGCTCTCTTGCTTTCTCTTCCTCGCTCTCTTGCTTTCTCTTCCTCGCTTTCTTGCCCTCTCTTCCTCGTTCTCTTGCCCTCTCTTCCTCTTTCTCTTGCTCTCTCTTCCTCGCTCTCTTGCCCTCTCTTCCTCGCTCTTGCCCTCTCTTCCTCGCTCTCTTGCTATCTCTTCCTCGCTCTCTTGCTCTCTCTTCCTCGCTCTCTTGCTCTCTCTTCCTCGCTCTCTTGCCCTCTCTTCCTCGTTCTCTTGCCCTCTTTTCCTCGCTCTTGCTTTCTCTTCTTCGCTCCTGCCCTCTCTTCCTCGCTCTCTTGCTTTCTCTTCCTCGCTCTCTTGCTTTCTCTTCCTCGCTTTCTTGCCCTCTCTTCCTCGTTCTCTTGCCCTCTCTTCCTCTTTCTCTTGCTCTCTCTTCCTCGCTCTCTTGCCCTCTCTTCCTCGCTCTTGCCCTCTTTTCCTCGCTCTCTTCCTCGCTCTCTTGCTCTCTCTTCCTCACTCTCTTGCTCTCTCTTCCTCGTTCTCTTGCCCTCTCTTCCTCGTTCTCTTGCCCTCTCTTCCTCGCTCTCTTGCCCTCTCTTCCTCGCTCTTGCTTTCTCTTCTTCGCTCCTGCCCTCTCTTCCTCGCTCTCTTGCCCTCTCTTCCTCGCTCTCTTGCCCTCTCTTCCTCGTTCTCTTGCCCTCTCTTCCTCGCTCTCTTGCTCTCTCTTCCTTGCTCTCTTGCCCTCTCTTCCTCGCTCTCTTGCTTTCTCTTCTTCGCTCTCTTGCCCTCTCTTCCTCGCTCTCTTGCTCTCTTCCTCGCTCTCTTGCTCTCTCTTCCTCGTTCTCTTGCCCTCTCTTACTCGCTCTCTTGCTCTCTCTTGCCCTCTCTTCCTCGTTCTCTTGCCCTCTCTTCCTCGTTCTCTTGCCCTCTCTACCTCGCTCTCTTGTTCTCTCTTCCTCGCTCTCTTGCCCTCTCTTCCTTGTTCTCTTGCCCTCTCTTCCTCGCTCTCTTGCCCTCTCTTCCTCGCTCTCTTGCTTTCTCTTCTTCGCTCTCTTGCCCTCTCTTCCTCGCTCTCTTGCTTTCTCTTCTTCGCTCTCTTGTCCTCTTCTTCGCTCTCTTGCTCTCTCTTCCTTGCTCTCTTGCTCTCTCTTCCTCGTTCTTTCTCTCTCTTCCTCGTTGTCTTGCCCTCTCTTCCTCGTTCTCTTGCCCTCTCTGCCTCGCTCTCTTGCCCTCTCTTCCTCGCTCTCTTGCTTTCTCTTCTTCGCTCTCCTGCCCTCTCTTCCTCGCTCTCTTGCCCTCTCTTCCTCGCTCTCTTGCTTTCTCTTCTTCGCTCTCTTGCCCTCTTCCTCGCTCTCTTGCTCTCTCTTCCTTGCTCTCTTGCTCTCTCTTCCTCGTTCTCTTTCTCTCTCTTCCTCATTCTCTTGCCCTCTCTTCCTCGCTCTCTTGCTCTCTTCCTCGTTCTCTTGCCCTCTCTTCCTCGCTCTCTTGCCCTCTCTTCCTCGCCCTCTCTTCCTCGCTCTCTTGCTTTCTCTTCCTCGCTCTCTTGCTTTCTCTTCCTCGCTCTCTTGCTCTCTCTTCCTCGCTCTCTTGCCCTCTCTTTCTCGTTCTCTTGCTCTCTTCCTCGTTCTCTTGCCCTCTCTTCCTCGCTCTCTTGCCCTCTCTTCCTTGCTCTCTTGCCCTCTCTTCCTCGTTCTCTTGCCCTCTCTTCCTCGTTCTCTTGCCCTCTCTTCCTCGTTCTCTTGCCCTCTCTTCCTCACTCTCTTGCCCTCTCTTCCTCGTTCTCTTGCTCTCTCTTCCTCGCTCTCCTGCCCTCTCTTCCTCGCTCTCTTGCTCTCTTCCTCGCTCTCTTGCCCTCTCTTCCTCGTTCTCTTGCCCTCTCTTCCTCGCTCTCTTGCTCTCTCTTGCCCTCTCTTCCTCGTTCTCTTGCCCTCTCTTCCTCGCACTCTTGCCCTCTCTACCTCGCACTCTTGCCCTCTCTTCCTCACTCTCTATTCCTCGCTTTCTCTTGCTCTCTTCCTTGCTCTCTTGCTTTCTCTTCCTCGCTCTCTTGCTTTCTCTTCCTCGCTTTCTTGCCCTCTCTTCCTCGTTCTCTTGCCCTCTCTTCCTCGCTCTCTCTTCCTCCCTCTCTTGCTCTCTCTTCCTCGTTCTTTTGCCCTCTCTTCCTTAATCTCTCTTTCTTGTTCTCTTGCTCTCTCTTCCTCGCTCTTGCCCTCTCTTCCTCGCTGTCTTGCTCTCTCTTCCTCGCTCTCTTGCCCTCTCTTCCTCGCTCTCTTGCCCTCTCTTCCTCGCTCTCTTGCCCTCTCTTCCTCGCTCTCTTGCCCTCTCTTCCTCGTTCTCTTGCCCTCTCTTCCTCGTTCTCTTGCCCTCTCTTCCTCGTTCTCTTGCCCTCTCTTCCTCGCTCTCTTTCCCTCTCTTCCTCGCTCTCTTGCTTTCTCTTCTTCGCTCTCTTGCTCTCTCTTCCTCGTTCTCTTGTCCTCTCTTCCTCGCTCTCTTGCTCTCTCTTGCCCTCTCTTCCTCGTTCTCTTGCCCTCTCTTCCTCGTTCTCTTGCCCTCTCTACCTCGCTCTACTGTTCTCTCTTCCTCGCTCTCTTGCCCTCTCTTCCTTGTTCTCTTGCCCTCTCTACCTCGCTCTCTTGTTCTCTCTTCCTCGCTCTCTTGCCCTCTCTTCCTTGTTCTCTTGCCCTCTCTTCCTCGCTCTCTTGCCCTCTCTTCCTCGCTCTCTTGCTTTCTCTTCTTCGCTCTCTTGCCCTCTCTTCCTCGCTCTCTTGCCCTCTCTTCCTCGCTCTCTTGCTTTCTCTTCTTCGCTCTCTTGTCCTCTTCCTCGCTCTCTTGCTCTATCTTCCTTGCTCTCTTGCTCTCTCTTCCTCGTTCTCTTTCTCTCTCTTCCTCATTCTCTTGCCCTCTCTTCCTCGCTCTCTTGCTCTCTCTTGCCCTCTCTTCCTCGTTCTCTTGCCCTCTCTTCCTCGTTCTCTTGCCCTCTCTGCCTCGCTCTCTTGCCCTCTCTTCCTCGCTCTCTTGCTTTCTCTTCTTCGCTCTCTTGCCCTCTCTTCCTCGCTCTCTTGCCCTCTCTTCCTCGCTTTCTTGCTTTCTCTTCTTCGCTCTCTTGCCCTCTTCCTCGCTCTCTTGCTCTCTTTTCCTTGCTCTCTTGCTCTCTCTTCCTCGTTCTCTTTCTCTCTCTTCCTCGTTCTCTTGCCCTCTCTTCCTCGCTCTCTTGCTCTCTCTTCCTCGTTCTCTTGCCCTCTCTTCCTCGCTCTCTTGCCCTCTCTTCCTCGCTCTCTCTTCCTCGCTCTCTTGCCCTCTCTTCCTCGCTCTCTTGCTCTCTCTTGCTCTCTCTTCCTTGTTCTCTTGCTTTCTCTTCCTCGCTCTCTTACCTTCTCTTCCTCGCTTTCTTGCCCTCTCTTCCTCGTTCTCTTGCTCTCTCTTCCTCGCTCTTGCCCTCTTTTCCTCGCTCTCTTCCTCGCTCTCTTGCTCTCTCTTCCTCACTCTCTTGCTCTCTCTTCCTCGTTCTCTTGCCCTCTCTTCCTCGTTCTCTTGCCCTCTCTTCCTCGCTCTCTTGCCCTCTCTTCCTCGCTCTTGCTTTCTCTTCTTCGCTCCTGCCCTCTCTTCCTCGCTCTCTTGCCCTCTCTTCCTCGCTCTCTTGCCCTCTCTTCCTCGTTCTCTTGCCCTCTCTTCCTCGCTCTCTTGCTCTCTCTTCCTTGCTCTCTTGCCCTCTCTT
Source organism: Anomaloglossus baeobatrachus (assembly GCF_048569485.1). Taxonomy (NCBI): domain Eukaryota; kingdom Metazoa; phylum Chordata; class Amphibia; order Anura; family Aromobatidae; genus Anomaloglossus; species Anomaloglossus baeobatrachus. The sequence goes on from NC_134353.1 coordinate 964,482,977, forward strand.
CCTCGCTCTCTTGCTTTCTCTTCTTCGCTCTCTTGCCCTCTCTTCCTCGCTCTCTTGCTCTCTTCCTCGCTCTCTTGCTCTCTCTTCCTCGTTCTCTTGCCCTCTCTTACTCGCTCTCTTGCTCTCTCTTGCCCTCTCTTCCTCGTTCTCTTGCCCTCTCTTCCTCGTTCTCTTGCCCTCTCTACCTCGCTCTCTTGTTCTCTCTTCCTCGCTCTCTTGCCCTCTCTTCCTTGTTCTCTTGCCCTCTCTTCCTCGCTCTCTTGCCCTCTCTTCCTCGCTCTCTTGCTTTCTCTTCTTCGCTCTCTTGCCCTCTCTTCCTCGCTCTCTTGCTTTCTCTTCTTCGCTCTCTTGTCCTCTTCTTCGCTCTCTTGCTCTCTCTTCCTTGCTCTCTTGCTCTCTCTTCCTCGTTCTTTCTCTCTCTTCCTCGTTGTCTTGCCCTCTCTTCCTCGTTCTCTTGCCCTCTCTGCCTCGCTCTCTTGCCCTCTCTTCCTCGCTCTCTTGCTTTCTCTTCTTCGCTCTCCTGCCCTCTCTTCCTCGCTCTCTTGCCCTCTCTTCCTCGCTCTCTTGCTTTCTCTTCTTCGCTCTCTTGCCCTCTTCCTCGCTCTCTTGCTCTCTCTTCCTTGCTCTCTTGCTCTCTCTTCCTCGTTCTCTTTCTCTCTCTTCCTCATTCTCTTGCCCTCTCTTCCTCGCTCTCTTGCTCTCTTCCTCGTTCTCTTGCCCTCTCTTCCTCGCTCTCTTGCCCTCTCTTCCTCGCCCTCTCTTCCTCGCTCTCTTGCCCTCTCTTCCTCGCTCTCTTGCTTTCTCTTCCTCGCTCTCTTGCTCTCTCTTCCTCGCTCTCTTGCCCTCTCTTTCTCGTTCTCTTGCTCTCTTCCTCGTTCTCTTGCCCTCTCTTCCTCGCTCTCTTGCCCTCTCTTCCTTGCTCTCTTGCCCTCTCTTCCTCGTTCTCTTGCCCTCTCTTCCTCGTTCTCTTGCCCTCTCTTCCTCGTTCTCTTGCCCTCTCTTCCTCACTCTCTTGCCCTCTCTTCCTCGTTCTCTTGCTCTCTCTTCCTCGCTCTCCTGCCCTCTCTTCCTCGCTCTCTTGCTCTCTTCCTCGCTCTCTTGCCCTCTCTTCCTCGTTCTCTTGCCCTCTCTTCCTCGCTCTCTTGCTCTCTCTTGCCCTCTCTTCCTCGTTCTCTTGCCCTCTCTTCCTCGCACTCTTGCCCTCTCTACCTCGCACTCTTGCCCTCTCTTCCTCACTCTCTATTCCTCGCTTTCTCTTGCTCTCTTCCTTGCTCTCTTGCTTTCTCTTCCTCGCTCTCTTGCTTTCTCTTCCTCGCTTTCTTGCCCTCTCTTCCTCGTTCTCTTGCCCTCTCTTCCTCGCTCTCTCTTCCTCCCTCTCTTGCTCTCTCTTCCTCGTTCTTTTGCCCTCTCTTCCTTAATCTCTCTTTCTTGTTCTCTTGCTCTCTCTTCCTCGCTCTTGCCCTCTCTTCCTCGCTGTCTTGCTCTCTCTTCCTCGCTCTCTTGCCCTCTCTTCCTCGCTCTCTTGCCCTCTCTTCCTCGCTCTCTTGCCCTCTCTTCCTCGCTCTCTTGCCCTCTCTTCCTCGTTCTCTTGCCCTCTCTTCCTCGTTCTCTTGCCCTCTCTTCCTCGTTCTCTTGCCCTCTCTTCCTCGCTCTCTTTCCCTCTCTTCCTCGCTCTCTTGCTTTCTCTTCTTCGCTCTCTTGCTCTCTCTTCCTCGTTCTCTTGTCCTCTCTTCCTCGCTCTCTTGCTCTCTCTTGCCCTCTCTTCCTCGTTCTCTTGCCCTCTCTTCCTCGTTCTCTTGCCCTCTCTACCTCGCTCTACTGTTCTCTCTTCCTCGCTCTCTTGCCCTCTCTTCCTTGTTCTCTTGCCCTCTCTACCTCGCTCTCTTGTTCTCTCTTCCTCGCTCTCTTGCCCTCTCTTCCTTGTTCTCTTGCCCTCTCTTCCTCGCTCTCTTGCCCTCTCTTCCTCGCTCTCTTGCTTTCTCTTCTTCGCTCTCTTGCCCTCTCTTCCTCGCTCTCTTGCCCTCTCTTCCTCGCTCTCTTGCTTTCTCTTCTTCGCTCTCTTGTCCTCTTCCTCGCTCTCTTGCTCTATCTTCCTTGCTCTCTTGCTCTCTCTTCCTCGTTCTCTTTCTCTCTCTTCCTCATTCTCTTGCCCTCTCTTCCTCGCTCTCTTGCTCTCTCTTGCCCTCTCTTCCTCGTTCTCTTGCCCTCTCTTCCTCGTTCTCTTGCCCTCTCTGCCTCGCTCTCTTGCCCTCTCTTCCTCGCTCTCTTGCTTTCTCTTCTTCGCTCTCTTGCCCTCTCTTCCTCGCTCTCTTGCCCTCTCTTCCTCGCTTTCTTGCTTTCTCTTCTTCGCTCTCTTGCCCTCTTCCTCGCTCTCTTGCTCTCTTTTCCTTGCTCTCTTGCTCTCTCTTCCTCGTTCTCTTTCTCTCTCTTCCTCGTTCTCTTGCCCTCTCTTCCTCGCTCTCTTGCTCTCTCTTCCTCGTTCTCTTGCCCTCTCTTCCTCGCTCTCTTGCCCTCTCTTCCTCGCTCTCTCTTCCTCGCTCTCTTGCCCTCTCTTCCTCGCTCTCTTGCTCTCTCTTGCTCTCTCTTCCTTGTTCTCTTGCTTTCTCTTCCTCGCTCTCTTACCTTCTCTTCCTCGCTTTCTTGCCCTCTCTTCCTCGTTCTCTTGCTCTCTCTTCCTCGCTCTCTTGCCCTCTCTTCCTCGCTCTCTTGCCCTCTCTTCCTCATTCTCTTGCCCTCTCTTCCTTGTTCTCTTGCCCTCTCTTCCTCGTTCTCTTGCCCTCTCTTCCTCGTTCTCTTGCCCTCTCTTCCTCGTTCTCTTGCCCTCTCTTCCTCGTTCTCTTGCCCTCTCTTCCTCGTTCTCTTGCTCTCTCTTCCTCGCTCTCTTGCTCTCTCTTCCTTGTTCTCTTGCTTTCTCTTCCTCGCTCTCTTGCTTTCTCTTCCTCGTTCTCTTGCCCTCTCTTCCTCGCTCTCTCTTCCTCGCTCTCTTGTCCTCTCTTCCTCGCTCTCTTGCCCTCTCTTCCTCGCTCTCTTGCTCTCTCTTCCTCGCTCTTGCCCTCTCTTCCTCGCTCTCTTGCCCTCTCTTCCTCGCTCTCTTGCCCTCTCTTCCTCGCTCTCTTGCCCTCTCTTCTTTGCTCTCTTGCTTTCTCTTCTTCTCTCTCTTGCCCTCTTCCTCGCTCTCTTGCCCTCTCTTCCTCGTTCTCTTGCCCTCTCTTCCTCGTTCTCTTGCCCTCTCTTCCTCGTTCTCTTGCCCTCTCTTCCTCGTTCTCTTGCCCTCTCTTCCTCGTTCTCTTGCCCTCTCTTCCTCGTTCTCTTGCCCTCTCTTCCTCGCTCTCTTGCCCGCTCTTCCTCGCTCTCTTGCTTTCTCCTCCTCGCTCTCTTGCTCTCTCTTCCTCGCTCTCTTGCCCTCTCTTTCTCGTTCTCTTGCTCTCTTCCTCGTTCTCTTGCCCTCTCTTCCTCGCTCTCTTGCCCTCTCTTCCTTGCTCTCTTGCCCTCTCTTCCTCGTTCTCTTGCCCTCTCTTCCTCGTTCTCTTGCCCTCTCTTCCTTGTTCTCTTGCCCTCTCTTCCTCGCTCTCTTGCCCTCTCTTCCTCGCTCTCTTACCCTCTCTTCCTCGCTCTCTTGCCCTCTCTTCCTCGTTCTTTCTCTCTCTTCCTCGTTCTCTTGCCCTCTCTTCCTCGTTCTCTTGCCCTCTCTTCCTCGCTCTCTTGCCCTCTCTTCCTCGCTCTCTTGCCCTCTCTTCCTCGCTCTCTTGCCCTCTCTTCCTCGTTCTCTTGCCCTCTCTTCCTCGCTCTCTTGCCCTCTCTTCCTCGCTCTTGCTTTCTTTTCTTCGCTCTTGTATAACAGCAAAAACCTGCAACCAGGTAGATAATGCCCAATAGTCCAATTCACACAAGATAATGGCAAGGACTAAAACTTAACTTTTAATAATCCAGATAAAATTGTCAATATTACATAATAGTGCAGTAAAAATTGCCAAATGGCTATAAATTGAAGTGGTCTCACCCAGATGTTCTCCAGGGACAGAAGGACACACCGATCCAGGGTTGATCACAAGCGAAAAAGGCCAGTGTAAAGCATTGGGAGATGGTAAGATATAAACCCTGTCGTGCCCCGTGCCAATGCTTCCGCCCTGACAAGGGCAGCGCCCAAATGAGCTGTCTGCCCCACAACCAAACAAAGAAAAAGCGTTCTCCCAACGCGTTTCCCTCCAAGTAGAAAGAGTTCTTCAGGGGAGAATAGAGAATCAGTTGATCAACCTGCAGTGGCAGGGATCAAAGGTAAAGGCTATGTGTCCAAATACAGGGTGGTGCATTTGCATTTGCATCTTCTTCGCTCTTGCCCTCTCTTCCTCGCTCTCTTGCCCTCTCTACCTCGCTCTCTTGCCCTCTCTTCCTCGCTCTCTTGCTCTCTCTTCCTCGCTCTCTTGCTCTCTCTTCCTCGCTCTCTTGCCCTCTCTTTCTCGTTCTCTTGCCCTCTCTTCCTCGCTCTCTTGCTCTCTCTTCCTCGCTCTCTTGCTCTCTCTTCCTCGCTCTCTTGCCCTCTCTTCCTCGTTCTCTTACCCTCTCTTCCTCACTCTCTATTCCTCGCTTTCTCTTGCTCTCTTCCTTGCTCTCTTGCTTTCTCTTCCTCGCTCTCTTGCTTTCTCTTCCTCGCTTTCTTGCCCTCTCTTCCTCGTTCTCTTGCCCTCTCTTCCTCGCTCTCTCTTCCTCCCTCTCTTGCTCTCTCTTCCTCGTTCTTTTGCCCTCTCTTCCTTAATCTCTCTTTCTTGTTCTCTTGCTCTCTCTTCCTCGCTCTTGCCCTCTCTTCCTCGCTCTCTTGCCCTCTCTTCCTCGCTCTCTTGCCCTCTCTTCCTCGCTCTCTTGCCCTCTCTTCCTCGCTCTCTTGCCCTCTCTTCCTCGTTCTCTTGCCCTCTCTTCCTCGTTCTCTTGCCCTCTCTTCCTCGCTCTCTTGCCCTCTCTTCCTCGCTCTCTTGCTTTCTCTTCTTCGCTCTCTTGCCCTCTCTTCCTCGCTCTCTTGCTCTCTCTTCCTCGCTCTCTTGCTCTCTCTTCCTCGTTCTCTTGCCCTCTCTTCCTCGCTCTCTTGCTCTCTCTTGCCCTCTCTTCCTCGTTCTCTTGCCCTCTCTTCCTCGTTCTCTTGCCCTCTCTACCTCGCTCTCTTGTTCTCTCTTCCTCGCTCTCTTGCCCTCTCTTCCTTGTTCTCTTGCCCTCTCTTCCTCGTTCTCTTGCCCTCTCTTCCTCGTTCTCTTGCCCTCTCTTCCTCGTTCTCTTGCCCTCTCTGCCTCGCTCTCTTGCCCTCTCTTCCTCGCTCTCTTGCTTTCTCTTCTTCGCTCTCTTGCCCTCTCTTCCTCGCTCTCTTGCCCTCTCTTCCTCGCTCTCTTGCTTTCTCTTCTTCGCTCTCTTGCCCTCTTCCTCTCTCTCTTGCTCTCTCTTCCTTGCTCTCTTGCTCTCTCTTCCTCGTTCTCTTTCTCTCTCTTCCTCGTTCTCTTGCTCTCTCTTCCTCGCTCTCTTGCTCTCTCTTGCCCTCTCTTCCTCGTTCTCTTGCCCTCTCTTCCTCGTTCTCTTGCCCTCTCTGCCCCACTCTCTTGCCCTCTCTTCCTCGCTCTCTTGCTTTCTCTTCTTCGCTCTCTTGCCCTCTCTTCCTCGCTCTCTTGCCCTCTCTTCCTCGCTCTCTTGCTTTCTCTTCTTCGCTCTCTTGCCCTATTCCTCGCTCTCTTGCTCTCTCTTCCTTGCTCTCTTGCTCTCTCTTCCTCGTTCTCTTTCTCTCTCTTTCTCGTTCTCTTTCTCTCTCTTCCTCGTTCTCTTGCCCTCTTCCTCGCTCTCTTGCTCTCTCTTCCTCGTTCTCTTGCCCTCTCTTCCTCGCTCTCTTGCCCTCTCTTCCTCGCTCTCTCTTCCTCGCTCTCTTGCCCTCTCTTCCTCGCTCTCTTGCTCTCTCTTCCTTGTTCTCTTGCTTTCTCTTCCTCGCTCTCTTGCCTTCTCTTCCTCGCTCTCTTGCCCTCTCTTCCTCGTTCTCTTGCTCTCTCTTCCTCGCTCTCTTGCCCTCTCTTCCTCGCTCTCTTGCCCTCTCTTCCTCATTCTCTTGCCCTCTCTTCCTTGTTCTCTTGCCCTCTCTTCCTTGTTCTCTTGCCCTCTCTTCCTCGTTCTCTTGCCCTCTCTTCCTCGTTCTCTTGCCCTCTCTTCCTCGTTCTCTTGCCCTCTCTTCCTCGTTCTCTTGCTCTCTCTTCCTCGCTCTCTTGCTCTCTCTTCCTTGTTCTCTTGCTTTCTCTTCCTCGCTCTCTTGCTTTCTCTTCCTCGTTCTCTTGCCCTCTCTTCCTCGCTCTCTTGTCCTCTCTTCCTCGCTCTCTTGCCCTCTCTTCCTCACTCTCTTGCTCTCTCTTCCTCGCTCTTGCCCTCTCTTCCTCGCTCTCTTGCCCTCTCTTCCTCGCTCTCTTGCCCTCTCTTCCTCGCTCTCTTGCCCTCTCTTCCTCGCTCTCTTGCCCTCTCTTCCTCGCTCTCTTGCCCTCTCTTCTTCGCTCTCTTGCCCTCTTCCTCGCTCTCTTGCCCTCTCTTCCTCGTTCTCTTGCCCTCTCTTCCTCGTTCTCTTGCCCTCTCTTCCTCGCTCTCTTGCCCTCTCTTCCTCGCTCTCTTGCTTTTTTTTCTTCGCTCTCTTGCCCTCTCTTCCTCGCTCTCTTGCCCTCTCTTCCTCGCTCTCTTGCTCTCCATTCCTCGTTCTCTTGCCCTTTCTTCCTCACTCTCTTGCTCTCTCTTGCCCTCTCTTCCTCGTTCTCTTGCCCTCTCTTCCTCGTTCTCTTGCCCTCTCTACCTCGCTCTCTTGCCCTCTCTTCCTCGTTCTTTTGCCCTCTCTTCCTCGTTCTCTTGCTCTCTCTTCCTCGCTCTCTTGCTCTCTCTTCCTTGTTCTCTTGCTCTCTCTTCCTCGCTCTCTTGCTCTCTCTTCCTTGTTCTCTTGCTTTCTCTTCTTCGCTCTCTTGCCCTCTCTTCCTCGCTCTCTTGCCCTCTCTTCCTCGCTCTCTTGCTTTCTCTTCTTCGCTCTCTTGCCCTCTTCCTCGCTCTCTTGCTCTCTCTTCCTTGCTCTCTTGCTCTCTCTTCCTCGTTCTCTTTCTCTCTCTTCCTCGTTCTCTTGCCCTCTCTTCCTCGTTTTCTTGCCCTCTCTTCCTCGCTCTCTTGCTCTCTCTTGCCCTCTCTTCCTCGTTCTCTTGCCCTCTCTTCCTCGTTCTCTTGCCCTCTCTACCTCGCTCTCTTGTTCTCTCTTCCTCGCTCTCTTGCCCTCTCTTCCTTGTTCTCTTGCCCTCTCTTCCTCGTTCTCTTGCCCTCTCTTCCTCGTTCTCTTGCCCTCTCTTCCTCGTTCTCTTGCCCTCTCTTCCTCATTCTCTTGCCCTCTCTGCCTTGTTCTCTTGCCCTCTCTTCCTCGCTCTCTTGCTTTCTCTTCCTCGCTCTCTTGCTTTCTCTTCTTCGCTCTCTTGCCCTCTCTTCCTCGCTCTCTTGCCCTCTCTTCCTCGCTCTCTTGCTCTTTCTTCCTTGTTCTCTTGCTTTCTCTTCCTCGCTCTCTTGCCTTCTCTTCCTCGCTCTCTTGCCCTCTCTTCCTCGTTCTCTTGCTCTCTCTTCCTCGCTCTCTTGCCCTCTCTTCCTCGCTCTCTTGCCCTCTCTTCCTCATTCTCTTGCCCTCTCTTCCTCGTTCTCTTGCCCTCTCTTCCTCGTTCTCTTGCCCTCTCTTCCTCGTTCTCTTGGCCTCTCTTCCTCGTTCTCTTGCCCTCTCTTCCTCGTTCTCTTGCCCTCTCTTCCTCGCTCTCTTGCTCTCTCTTCCTTGTTCTCTTGCTTTCTCTTCCTCGCTCTCTTGCTTTCTCTTCCTCGTTCTCTTGCCCTCTCTTCCTCGCTCTCTTGTCCTCTCTTCCTCGCTCTCTTGCCCTCTCTTCCTCACTCTCTTGCTCTCTCTTCCTCGCTCTTGCCCTCTCTTCCTCGCTCTCTTGCCCTCTCTTCCTCGCTCTCTTGCCCTCTCTTCCTCGCTCTCTTGACCTCTCTTCCTCGCTCTCTTGCCCTCTCTTCCTCGCTCTCTTGCCCTCTCTTCCTCGCTCTCTTGCCCTCTCTTCCTCGCTCTCTTGCCCTCTCTTCCTCGCTCTCTTGCCCTCTCTTCTTCGCTCTCTTGCCCTCTCTTCTTCGCTCTCTTGCCCTCTTCCTCTCTCTCTTGCCCTCTCTTCCTCGTTCTCTTGCCCTCTCTTCCTCGTTCTCTTGCCCTCTCTTCCTCGCTCTCTTGCCCTCTCTTCTTCGCTCTCTTGCCCTCTTCCTCTCTCTCTTGCCCTCTCTTCCTCGTTCTCTTGCCCTCTCTTCCTCGTTCTCTTGCCCTCTCTTCCTCGCTCTCTTGCCCTCTCTTCCTCGCTCTCTTGCCCTCTCTTCCTCGCTCTCTTGCTCTCCATTCCTCGTTCTCTTGCCCTTTCTTCCTCACTCTCTTGCTCTCTCTTGCCCTCTCTTCCTCGTTCTCTTGCCCTCTCTTCCTCGTTCTCTTGCCCTCTCTACCTCGCTCTCTTGCCCTCTCTTCCTCGTTCTCTTGCCCTCTCTTCCTCGTTCTCTTGCTCTCTCTTCCTCGCTCTCTTGCTCTCTCTTCCTTGTTCTCTTGCTCTCTCTTCCTCGCTCTCTTGCTCTCTCTTCCTTGTTCTCTTGCTTTCTCTTCTTCGCTCTCTTGCCCTCTCTTCCTCGCTCTCTTGCCCTCTCTTCCTCGCTCTCTTGCTTTCTCTTCTTCGCTCTCTTGCCCTCTTCCTCGCTCTCTTGCTCTCTCTTCCTTGCTCTCTTGCTCTCTCTTCCTCGTTCTCTTTCTCTCTCTTCCTCGTTCTCTTGCCCTCTCTTCCTCGCTCTCTTGCTCTCTCTTGCCCTCTCTTCCTCGTTCTCTTGCCCTCTCTTCCTCGTTCTCTTGCCCTCTCTACCTCGCTCTCTTGTTCTCTCTTCCTCGCTCTCTTGCCCTCTCTTCCTTGTTCTCTTGCCCTCTCTTCCTCGTTCTCTTGCCCTCTCTTCCTCGTTCTCTTGCCCTCTCTTCCTCGTTCTCTTGCCCTCTCTTCCTCGTTCTCTTGCCCTCTCTGCCTTGTTCTCTTGCCCTCTCTTCCTCGCTCTCTTGCTTTCTCTTCCTCGCTCTCTTGCTTTCTCTTCTTCGCTCTCTTGCCCTCTCTTCCTCGCTCTCTTGCTTTCTCTTCCTCGCTCTCTTGCTTTCTCTTCTTCGCTCTCTTGCCCTCTCTTCCTCGCTCTCTTGCCCTCTCTTCCTCGCTCTCTTGCTTTCTCTTCCTCGCTCTCTTGCTTTCTCTTCTTCGCTCTCTTGCCCTCTTCCTCGCTCTCTTGCTCTCTCTTCCTTGCTCTCTCTTCCTCGTTCTCTTTCTCTCTCTTCCTCGTTCTCTTGCCCTCTCTTCCTCGCTCTCTTGCCCTCTCTTCCTCGCCCTCTCTTCCTCGCTCTCTTGCCCTCTCTTCCTCGCTCTCTTGCTTTCTCTTCCTCGCTCTCTTGCTCTCTCTTCCTCGCTCTCTTGCCCTCTCTTTCTCGTTCTCTTGCTCTCTTCCTCGTTCTCTTGCCCTCTCTTCCTCGCTCTCTTGCCCTCTCTTCCTTGCTCTCTTGCCCTCTCTTCCTCGTTCTCTTGCCCTCTCTTCCTCGTTCTCTTGCCCTCTCTTCCTCGTTCTCTTGCCCTCTCTTCCTCACTCTCTTGCCCTCTCTTCCTCGTTCTCTTGCTCTCTCTTCCTCGCTCTCCTGCCCTCTCTTCCTCGCTCTCTTGCTCTCTTCCTCGCTCTCTTGCCCTCTCTTCCTCGTTCTCTTGCCCTCTCTTCCTCGCTCTCTTGCTCTCTCTTGCCCTCTCTTCCTCGTTCTCTTGCCCTCTCTTCCTCGCACTCTTGCCCTCTCTACCTCGCTCTCTTACCCTCTCTTCCTCACTCTCTATTCCTCGCTTTCTCTTGCTCTCTTCCTTGCTCTCTTGCTTTCTCTTCCTCGCTCTCTTGCTTTCTCTTCCTCGCTTTCTTGCCCTCTCTTCCTCGTTCTCTTGCCCTCTCTTCCTCGCTCTCTCTTCCTCCCTCTCTTGCTCTCTCTTCCTCGTTCTTTTGCCCTCTCTTCCTTAATCTCTCTTTCTTGTTCTCTTGCTCTCTCTTCCTCGCTCTTGCCCTCTCTTCCTCGCTGTCTTGCTCTCTCTTCCTCGCTCTCTTGCCCTCTCTTCCTCGCTCTCTTGCCCTCTCTTCCTCGCTCTCTTGCCCTCTCTTCCTCGCTCTCTTGCCCTCTCTTCCTCGTTCTCTTGCCCTCTCTTCCTCGTTCTCTTGCCCTCTCTTCCTCGTTCTCTTGCCCTCTCTTCCTCGCTCTCTTGCCCTCTCTTCCTCGCTCTCTTGCTTTCTCTTCTTCGCTCTCTTGCTCTCTCTTCCTCGTTCTCTTGTCCTCTCTTCCTCGCTCTCTTGCTCTCTCTTGCCCTCTCTTCCTCGTTCTCTTGCCCTCTCTTCCTCGTTCTCTTGCCCTCTCTACCTCGCTCTCTTGCCCTCTCTTCCTTGTTCTCTTGCCCTCTCTACCTCGCTCTCTTGTTCTCTCTTCCTCGCTCTCTTGCCCTCTCTTCCTTGTTCTCTTGCCCTCTCTTCCTCGCTCTCTTGCCCTCTCTTCCTCGCTCTCTTGCTTTCTCTTCTTCGCTCTCTTGCCCTCTCTTCCTCGCTCTCTTGCCCTCTCTTCCTCGCTCTCTTGCTTTCTCTTCTTCGCTCTCTTGTCCTCTTCCTCGCTCTCTTGCTCTCTCTTCCTTGCTCTCTTGCTCTCTCTTCCTCGTTCTCTTTCTCTCTCTTCCTCATTCTCTTGCCCTCTCTTCCTCGCTCTCTTGCTCTCTCTTGCCCTCTCTTCCTCGTTCTCTTGCCCTCTCTTCCTCGTTCTCTTGCCCTCTCTGCCTCGCTCTCTTGCCCTCTCTTCCTCGCTCTCTTGCTTTCTCTTCTTCGCTCTCTTGCCCTCTCTTCCTCGCTCTCTTGCCCTCTCTTCCTCGCTTTCTTGCTTTCTCTTCTTCGCTCTCTTGCCCTCTTCCTCGCTCTCTTGCTCTCTTTTCCTTGCTCTCTTGCTCTCTCTTCCTCGTTCTCTTTCTCTCTCTTCCTCGTTCTCTTGCCCTCTCTTCCTCGCTCTCTTGCTCTCTTCCTCGTTCTCTTGCCCTCTCTTCCTCGCTCTCTTGCCCTCTCTTCCTCGCTCTCTCTTCCTCGCTCTCTTGCCCTCTCTTCCTCGCTCTCTTGCTCTCTCTTGCTCTCTCTTCCTTGTTCTCTTGCTTTCTCTTCCTCGCTCTCTTACCTTCTCTTCCTCGCTTTCTTGCCCTCTCTTCCTCGTTCTCTTGCTCTCTCTTCCTCGCTCTCTTGCCCTCTCTTCCTCGCTCTCTTGCCCTCTCTTCCTCATTCTCTTGCCCTCTCTTCCTTGTTCTCTTGCCCTCTCTTCCTCGTTCTCTTGCCCTCTCTTCCTCGTTCTCTTGCCCTCTCTTCCTCGTTCTCTTGCCCTCTCTTCCTCGTTCTCTTGCCCTCTCTTCCTCGTTCTCTTGCCCTCTCTTCCTCGTTCTCTTGCTCTCTCTTCCTCGCTCTCTTGCTCTCTCTTCCTTGTTCTCTTGCTTTCTCTTCCTCGCTCTCTTGCTTTCTCTTCCTCGTTCTCTTGCCCTCTCTTCCTCGCTCTCTCTTCCTCGCTCTCTTGTCCTCTCTTCCTCGCTCTCTTGCCCTCTCTTCCTCGCTCTCTTGCTCTCTCTTCCTCGCTCTTGCCCTCTCTTCCTCGCTCTCTTGCCCTCTCTTCCTCGCTCTCTTGCCCTCTCTTCCTCGCTCTCTTGCCCTCTCTTCTTTGCTCTCTTGCTTTCTCTTCTTCGCTCTCTTGCCCTCTTCCTCGCTCTCTTGCCCTCTCTTCCTCGTTCTCTTGCCCTCTCTTCCTCGTTCTCTTGCCCTCTCTTCCTCGTTCTCTTGCCCTCTCTTCCTCGCTCTCTTGCCCTCTCTTCCTCGTTCTCTTGCCCTCTCTTCCTCGTTCTCTTGCCCTCTCTTCCTCGCTCTCTTGCCCTCTCTTCCTCGCTCTCTTGCTTTCTCCTCCTCGCTCTCTTGCTCTCTCTTCCTCGCTCTCTTGCCCTCTCTTTCTCGTTCTCTTGCTCTCTTCCTCGTTCTCTTGCCCTCTCTTCCTCGCTCTCTTGCCCTCTCTTCCTTGCTCTCTTGCCCTCTCTTCCTCGTTCTCTTGCCCTCTCTTCCTCGTTCTCTTGCCCTCTCTTCCTTGTTCTCTTGCCCTCTCTTCCTCGCTCTCTTGCCCTCTCTTCCTCGCTCTCTTCCTCGCTCTCTTGCCCTCTCTTCCTCGTTCTCTTTCCCTCTCTTCCTCGTTCTCTTGCCCTCTCTTCCTCGTTCTCTTGCCCTCTCTTCCTCGCTCTCTTGCCCTCTCTTCCTCGCTCTCTTGCCCTCTCTTCCTCGCTCTCTTGCCCTCTCTTCCTTGTTCTCTTGCCCTCTCTTCCTCGCTCTCTTGCCCTCTCTTCCTCGCTCTTGCTTTCTTTTCTTCGCTCTTGTATAACAGCAAAAACCTGCAACCAGGTAGATAATGCCCAATAGTCCAATTCACACAAGATAATGGCAAGGACTAAAACTTAACTTTTAATAATCCAGATAAAATTGTCAATATTACATAATAGTGCAGTAAAAATTGCCAAATGGCTATAAATTGAAGTGGTCTCACCCAGATGTTCTCCAGGGACAGAAGGACACACCGATCCAGGGTTGATCACAAGCGAAAAAGGCCAGTGTAAAGCATTGGGAGATGGTAAGATATAAACCCTGCCGTGCCCCGTGCCAATGCTTCCGCCCTGACAAGGGCAGCGCCCAAATGAGCTGTCTGCCCCACAACCAAACAAAGAAAAAGCGTTCTCCCAACGCGTTTCCCTCCAAGTAGAAAGAGTTCTTCAGGGGAGAATAGAGAATCAGTTGATCAACCTGCAGTGGCAGGGATCAAAGGTAAAGGCTATGTGTCCAAATACAGGGTGGTGCATTTGCATTTGCATCTTCTTCGCTCTTGCCCTCTCTTCCTCGCTCTCTTGCCCTCTCTACCTCGCTCTCTTGCCCTCTCTTCCTCGCTCTCTTGCTCTCTCTTCCTCGCTCTCTTGCTCTCTCTTCCTCGCTCTCTTGCCCTCTCTTTCTCGTTCTCTTGCCCTCTCTTCCTCGCTCTCTTGCTCTCTCTTCCTCGCTCTCTTGCTCTCTCTTCCTCGCTCTCTTGCCCTCTCTTCCTCGTTCTCTTACCCTCTCTTCCTCACTCTCTATTCCTCGCTTTCTCTTGCTCTCTTCCTTGCTCTCTTGCTTTCTCTTCCTCGCTCTCTTGCTTTCTCTTCCTCGCTTTCTTGCCCTCTCTTCCTCGTTCTCTTGCCCTCTCTTCCTCGCTCTCTCTTCCTCCCTCTCTTGCTCTCTCTTCCTCGTTCTTTTGCCCTCTCTTCCTTAATCTCTCTTTCTTGTTCTCTTGCTCTCTCTTCCTCGCTCTTGCCCTCTCTTCCTCGCTCTCTTGCCCTCTCTTCCTCGCTCTCTTGCCCTCTCTTCCTCGCTCTCTTGCCCTCTCTTCCTCGCTCTCTTGCCCTCTCTTCCTCGCTCTCTTGCCCTCTCTTCCTCGTTCTCTTGCCCTGTCTTCCTCGTTCTCTTGCCCTCTCTTCCTCGCTCTCTTGCCCTCTCTTCCTCGCTCTCTTGCTTTCTCTTCTTCGCTCTCTTGCTTTCTCTTCTTCGCTCTCTTGCCCTCTCTTCCTCGCTCTCTTGCTCTCTCTTCCTCGCTCTCTTGCTCTCTCTTCCTCGTTCTCTTGCCCTCTCTTCCTCGCTCTCTTGCTCTCTCTTGCCCTCTCTTCCTCGTTCTCTTGCCCTCTCTTCCTCGTTCTCTTGCCCTCTCTACCTCGCTCTCTTGTTCTCTCTTCCTCGCTCTCTTGCCCTCTCTTAATTGTTCTCTTGCCCTCTCTTCCTCGTTCTCTTGCCCTCTCTTCCTCGTTCTCTTGCCCTCTCTTCCTCGTTCTCTTGCCCTCTCTGCCTCGCTCTCTTGCCCTCTCTTCCTCGCTCTCTTGCTTTCTCTTCTTCGCTCTCTTGCCCTCTCTTCCTCGCTCTCTTGCCCTCTCTTCCTCGCTCTCTTGCTTTCTCTTCTTCGCTCTCTTGCCCTCTTCCTCTCTCTCTTGCTCTCTCTTCCTTGCTCTCTTGCTCTCTCTTCCTCGTTCTCTTTCTCTCTCTTCCTCGTTCTCTTGCTCTCTCTTCCTCGCTCTCTTGCTCTCTCTTGCCCTCTCTTCCTCGTTCTCTTGCCCTCTCTTCCTCGTTCTCTTGCCCTCTCTGCCCCACTCTCTTGCCCTCTCTTCCTCGCTCTCTTGCTTTCTCTTCTTCGCTCTCTTGCCCTCTCTTCCTCGCTCTCTTGCCCTCTCTTCCTCGCTCTCTTGCTTTCTCTTCTTCGCTCTCTTGCCCTATTCCTCGCTCTCTTGCTCTCTCTTCCTTGCTCTCTTGCTCTCTCTTCCTCGTTCTCTTTCTCTCTCTTTCTCGTTCTCTTTCTCTCTCTTCCTCGTTCTCTTGCCCTCTTCCTCGCTCTCTTGCTCTCTCTTCCTCGTTCTCTTGCCCTCTCTTCCTCGCTCTCTTGCCCTCTCTTCCTCGCTCTCTCTTCCTCGCTCTCTTGCCCTCTCTTCCTCGCTCTCTTGCTCTCTCTTCCTTGTTCTCTTGCTTTCTCTTCCTCGCTCTCTTGCCTTCTCTTCCTCGCTCTCTTGCCCTCTCTTCCTCGTTCTCTTGCTCTCTCTTCCTCGCTCCCTTGCCCTCTCTTCCTCGCTCTCTTGCCCTCTCTTCCTCATTCTCTTGCCCTCTCTTCCTTGTTCTCTTGCCCTCTCTTCCTCGTTCTCTTGCCCTCTCTTCCTCGTTCTCTTGCCCTCTCTTCCTCGTTCTCTTGCCCTCTCTTCCTCGTTCTCTTGCCCTCTCTTCCTCGTTCTCTTGCTCTCTCTTCCTCGCTCTCTTGCTCTCTCTTCCTTGTTCTCTTGCTTTCTCTTCCTCGCTCTCTTGCTTTCTCTTCCTCGTTCTCTTGCCCTCTCTTCCTCGCTCTCTTGTCCTCTCTTCCTCGCTCTCTTGCCCTCTCTTCCTCACTCTCTTGCTCTCTCTTCCTCGCTCTTGCCCTCTCTTCCTCGCTCTCTTGCCCTCTCTTCCTCGCTCTCTTGCCCTCTCTTCCTCGCTCTCTTGCCCTCTCTTCCTCGCTCTCTTGCCCTCTCTTCCTCGCTCTCTTGCCCTCTCTTCTTCGCTCTCTTGCCCTCTTCCTCGCTCTCTTGCCCTCTCTTCCTCGTTCTCTTGCCCTCTCTTCCTCGTTCTCTTGCCCTCGCTTCCTCGCTCTCTTGCCCTCTCTTCCTCGCTCTCTTGCTTTTTTTTCTTCGCTCTCTTGCCCTTTCTTCCTCGCTCTCTTGCCCTCTCTTCCTCGCTCTCTTGCTCTCCATTCCTCGTTCTCTTGCCCTTTCTTCCTCACTCTCTTGCTCTCTCTTGCCCTCTCTTCCTCGTTCTCTTGCCCTCTCTTCCTCGTTCTCTTGCCCTCTCTACCTCGCTCTCTTGCCCTCTCTTCCTCGTTCTCTTGCCCTCTCTTCCTCGTTCTCTTGCTCTCTCTTCCTCGCTCTCTTGCTCTCTCTTCCTTGTTCTCTTGCTCTCTCTTCCTCGCTCTCTTGCTCTCTCTTCCTTGTTCTCTTGCTTTCTCTTCTTCGCTCTCTTGCCCTCTCTTCCTCGCTCTCTTGCCCTCTCTTCCTCGCTCTCTTGCTTTCTCTTCTTCGCTCTCTTGCCCTCTTCCTCGCTCTCTTGCTCTCTCTTCCTTGCTCTCTTGCTCTCTCTTCCTCGTTCTCTTTCTCTCTCTTCCTCGTTCTCTTGCCCTCTCTTCCTCGTTCTCTTGCCCTCTCTTCCTCGCTCTCTTGCTCTCTCTTGCCCTCTCTTCCTCGTTCTCTTGCCCTCTCTTCCTCGTTCTCTTGCCCTCTCTACCTCGCTCTCTTGTTCTCTCTTCCTCGCTCTCTTGCCCTCTCTTCCTTGTTCTCTTGCCCTCTCTTCCTCGTTCTCTTGCCCTCTCTTCCTCGTTCTCTTGCCCTCTCTTCCTCGTTCTCTTGCCCTCTCTTCCTCGTTCTCTTGCCCTCTCTGCCTTGTTCTCTTGCCCTCTCTTCCTCGCTCTCTTGCTTTCTCTTCCTCGCTCTCTTGCTTTCTCTTCTTCGCTCTCTTGCCCTCTCTTCCTCGCTCTCTTGCCCTCTCTTCCTCGCTCTCTTGCTCTTTCTTCCTTGTTCTCTTGCTTTCTCTTCCTCGCTCTCTTGCCTTCTCTTCCTCGCTCTCTTGCCCTCTCTTCCTCGTTCTCTTGCTCTCTCTTCCTCGCTCTCTTGCCCTCTCTTCCTCGCTCTCTTGCCCTCTCTTCCTCATTCTCTTGCCCTCTCTTCCTCGTTCTCTTGCCCTCTCTTCCTCGTTCTCTTGCCCTCTCTTCCTCGTTCTCTTGGCCTCTCTTCCTCGTTCTCTTGGCCTCTCTTCCTCGTTCTCTTGCCCTCTCTTCCTCGTTCTCTTGCCCTCTCTTCCTCGCTCTCTTGCTCTCTCTTCCTCGTTCTCTTGCTTTCTCTTCCTCGCTCTCTTGCTTTCTCTTCCTCGTTCTCTTGCCCTCTCTTCCTCGCTCTCTTGTCCTCTCTTCCTCGCTCTCTTGCCCTCTCTTCCTCACTCTCTTGCTCTCTCTTCCTCGCTCTTGCCCTCTCTTCCTCGCTCTCTTGCCCTCTCTTCCTCGCTCTCTTGCCCTCTCTTCCTCGCTCTCTTGACCTCTCTTCCTCGCTCTCTTGCCCTCTCTTCCTCGCTCTCTTGCCCTCTCTTCCTCGCTCTCTTGCCCTCTCTTCCTCGCTCTCTTGCCCTCTCTTCTTCGCTCTCTTGCCCTCTCTTCTTCGCTCTCTTGCCCTCTTCCTCTCTCTCTTGCCCTCTCTTCCTCGTTCTCTTGCCCTCTCTTCCTCGTTCTCTTGCCCTCTCTTCCTCGCTCTCTTGCCCTCTCTTCTTCGCTCTCTTGCCCTCTTCCTCTCTCTCTTGCCCTCTCTTCCTCGTTCTCTTGCCCTCTCTTCCTCGTTCTCTTGCCCTCTCTTCCTCGCTCTCTTGCCCTCTCTTCCTCGCTCTCTTGCCCTCTCTTCCTCGCTCTCTTGCTCTCCATTCCTCGTTCTCTTGCCCTTTCTTCCTCACTCTCTTGCTCTCTCTTGCCCTCTCTTCCTCGTTCTCTTGCCCTCTCTTCCTCGTTCTCTTGCCCTCTCTACCTCGCTCTCTTGCCCTCTCTTCCTCGTTCTCTTGCCCTCTCTTCCTCGTTCTCTTGCTCTCTCTTCCTCGCTCTCTTGCTCTCTCTTCCTTGTTCTCTTGCTCTCTCTTCCTCGCTCTCTTGCTCTCTCTTCCTTGTTCTCTTGCTTTCTCTTCTTCGCTCTCTTGCCCTCTCTTCCTCGCTCTCTTGCCCTCTCTTCCTCGCTCTCTTGCTTTCTCTTCTTCGCTCTCTTGCCCTCTTCCTCGCTCTCTTGCTCTCTCTTCCTTGCTCTCTTGCTCTCTCTTCCTCGTTCTCTTTCTCTCTCTTCCTCGTTCTCTTGCCCTCTCTTCCTCGCTCTCTTGCTCTCTCTTGCCCTCTCTTCCTCGTTCTCTTGCCCTCTCTTCCTCGTTCTCTTGCCCTCTCTACCTCGCTCTCTTGTTCTCTCTTCCTCGCTCTCTTGCCCTCTCTTCCTTGTTCTCTTGCCCTCTCTTCCTCGTTCTCTTGCCCTCTCTTCCTCGTTCTCTTGCCCTCTCTTCCTCGTTCTCTTGCCCTCTCTTCCTCGTTCTCTTGCCCTCTCTGCCTTGTTCTCTTGCCCTCTCTTCCTCGCTCTCTTGCTTTCTCTTCCTCGCTCTCTTGCTTTCTCTTCTTCGCTCTCTTGCCCTCTCTTCCTCGCTCTCTTGCTTTCTCTTCCTCGCTCTCTTGCTTTCTCTTCTTCGCTCTCTTGCCCTCTCTTCCTCGCTCTCTTGCCCTCTCTTCCTCGCTCTCTTGCTTTCTCTTCCTCGCTCTCTTGCTTTCTCTTCTTCGCTCTCTTGCCCTCTTCCTCGCTCTCTTGCTCTCTCTTCCTTGCTCTCTCTTCCTCGTTCTCTTTCTCTCTCTTCCTCGTTCTCTTGCCCTCTCTTCCTCGCTCTCTTGCTCTCTCTTCCTCGTTCTCTTGTCCTCTCTTCCTCGCTCTCTTGCCCTCTCTTCCTCGCTCTCTCTTCCTCGCTCTCTTGCCCTCTCTTCCTCACTCTCTTGCCCTCTCTTCCTTGCTCTCTTGCTCTCTCTTGCTCTCTCTTCCTTGTTCTCTTGCTTTCTCTTCCTCGTTCTCTTGCTTTCTCTTCCTCGCTCTCTTGCCTTCTCTTCCTCGCTCTCTTGCCCTCTCTTCCTCGTTCTCTTGCTCTCTCTTCCTCGCTCTCTTGCCCTCTCTTCCTCGCTCTCTTGCCCTCTCTTCCTCATTCTCTTGCCCTCTCTTCCTTGTTCTCTTGCTTTCTCTTCCTCGCTCTCTTGCCCTCTCTTCCTCGCTCTCTTGCCCTCATTTCCTCGCTCTCTTGCCCTCATTTCCTCGCTCTCTTGCCCTCTCTTCCTCGCTCTCTTGCCCTCTCTTCCTCGCTCTCTTGCCCTCTCTTCCTCGTTCTCTTGCCCTCTCTTCCTCGTTCTCTCCCTCTCTTCCTCGTTCTCTTGCTCTCTCTTCCTCGCTCTCTTGCTCTCTCTTCCTTGTTCTCTTGCTCTCTCTTCCTCGCTCTCTTGCTCTCTCTTCCTTGTTCTCTTGCTTTCTCTTCCTCGTTCTCTTGCCCTCTCTTTCTCGCTCTCTCTTCCTCGCTCTCTTGTCCTCTTTTCCTCGCTCTCTTGCCCTCTCTTCCTCGCTCTCTTGCTCTCTCTTCCTCGCTCTCTTGCTCTTTTCCTCGCTCTCTTGCTCTCTTCTTTGCTCTCTTGCTCCCTTCCTCGCTCTCTTGCTCTCTTCCTCACTCTCTTGCTCTCTCTTCATTGTTCTCTTGCTTTCTCTTCCTCGCTCTCTTGCTTTCTCTTCCTCACTCTCTTGCTCTCTCTTCCTCGCTCTCTTGCTCTCTTTTCCTCGCTCTCTTGCCCTCTCTTCCTCGCTCTCTTGCGCTCTTCTTCGTTCGCTTGCCCTCTCTTCCTCGCTCTCTCTTCCTCACGCTCTCACTTTGCCAGATCCTGTGTGATAGTAAATGAGATCCGTCTGTGCGGCAGCTTCGTGTACTCCAGAGCAGCGTTCGTCTTACATTTTTTTAGGCGATGGGCCGGGACGCTGCCAATTTCAGGTCAGCAAACACTGAGATGCCAGAGCGAGCGCGGCATTGTGGGTAATAAAAACACTCAGCGAAGGAACATGTGTTTCTGCTGCTGACTGGTTGAGGGAAATGGGCCTCATTGTGCGACCGCGCCGGACAAGGCGCTTCTGTTTGCCAGACGCCAGGGGCGACTCTGGGGAAACCTCAGTGCACAATCCTACAGAAGTAATGCGGATTAATGTATGGAAACAATCGGAGCGATTCCTGCGTTACTGTATCACCAATACCCTGCACAGGACACGGCCAAAAGTATGTGCAACCCCCCCATCCCCCCGACGCACCACTGCCATGGACCCCAGTAAGGAGCTAGCTCGCGTCTTTGATCTCCAGTCGCCTCTTTCCTCCATTTTTACACTTTTTTTGACATCTGTGTCTCGTTATCAGATTTCACGTGGAGCCTTTGGCCCGATTCAGTCACAGATCTTTTGATTTCTTCCATCTCCGCCTCGAGATTCTGAAAAATCAAAAGCGTCACAACTGTTCTCGTCCGACGTCTCACCCATGATCTCAGCGATGGCGCCACCACCTGGGCATTTCATGTCTTCAGCCTGGGACACCTTTCAGGATCTTTCTTTTGACCATTTCCAAATTCAGATTTCTTGGAAGTTTTTTTATCCGAGATTGAAATAAAGAAAAGAGCAACTATAAAAGTCCTCCTGAGACGTCTGCCTGCCCACATGCTGATGATGGGGCGTCCGCCTGCCCACATGCTGATGATGGGGCGTCCGCCTGTCCACATGCTGATGATGGGGCGTCCGCCTGTCCACATGCTGATGATGGGGCGTCCGCCTGTCCACATGCTGATGATGGAACGTCCAGCTGTCCATGTGCTGATGATGGAACCTCCAGCTGTCCACATGCTGAGGATGGGGCGTCCGCCTGTCCACATGCTGATGATGGGGCGTCCAGCTGTCCATGTGCTGATGATGGAACGTCCAGCTGTCCACATGCTGATGATGGGGCGTCCGCCTGCCCACATGCTGATGATGGAACGTCCAGCTGTCCATGTGCTGATGATGGAACGTCCAGCTGTCCACATGCTGATGATGGGGCGTCCGCCTGTCCACATGCTGATTATGGGACGTCCGCCTGTCCACATGCTGATGATGGGGCGTCCGCCTGTCCACATGCTGATGATGGGGCGTCCGCCTGTCCACATGCTGATGATGGGGCGTCCGCCTGTCCACATGCTGATGATGGGGAGTCCGCCTGCCCACATGCTGATGATGGAACGTCCAGCTGTCCATGTGCTGATGATGGAACGTCCAGCTGTCCACATGCTGATGATGGGGCGTCCGCCTGTCCACATGCTGATGATGGGGCGTCCGCCTGTCCACATGCTGATGATGGGGCGTCCGCCTGTCCACATGCTGATGATGGGGCGTCCGTCTGTCCATGTGCTGATGATGGGGCGTCCGCCTGCCCAGGTGCTGATGATGGGACGTCCCCCTGTCCACATGCTGATCATGGGGCGTCCGCCTGTCCACATGCTGATGATGGAACGTCCAGCTGTCCACATGCTGATGATGGAACGTCTAGCTGTCCACATGCTGATGATGGCGCGTCCGCCTGTCCACATGCTGATGATGGGGCGTCCGCCTGTCGACGTGCTGATGATGGGATATCTGCCTGTCCACATGCTGATGATGGGATGTCTGCCTGTCCACATGCTGATGATGGGGCGTCCGCCTGTCGACGTGCTGATGATGGGACGTCCGCCTGTCTACGTGCTGATGATGGGATGTCCGCCTGTCCATGTGCTGATGATGGGGCGTCCGCCTGTCCATATGCTGCTGATGGGACATCCGCCTGTCCACGTGGTGATGATGGCACTTCCGCCTGTCCATGTGCTGATGCTGGGACGTCCGCCTGCCCATGTGCTGAGGATGGGGCATCTGCCTGCCAATGTGCTGAGGATGGGACGTCCGCCTGTCTATGTGCTGAGGATGGGGCGTCCGCCTGTCCATGTGCTGAGGATGGGACGTCCGCTTGTCCATGTGCTGAGGATGGGGCGTCCGTCTGTCCATGTGCTGATGATGAGACCTCCGCCTGTCCATGTGCTGAGGATGGGAGATCCGTCTGTCCATGTGCTGAGGATGGGACGTCCGCTTGTCCATGTGCTGAGGATGGGGCGTCCGCCTGCCAATGTGCTGAGGATGGGACGTCCGCCTGTCTATGTGCTGAGGATGGGGCGTCCGCCTGTCCATGTGCTGATGATGGGACCTCCGCCTGTCCACGTGGTGATGATGGCACTTCCGCCTGTCCATGTGCTGAGGCTGGGACGTCCGCCTGTCTATGTGCTGAGGATGGGGCGTCCGCCTGTCCATGTGCTGAGGATGGGACGTCCGCTTGTCCATGTGCTGAGGATGGGGCGTCCGCCTGTCTATGTGCTGAGGATGGGACGTCCGCCTGTCCACGTGGTGATGATGGCACTTCCGCCTGTCCATGTGCTGAGGCTGGGACGTCCGCCTGTCTATGTGCTGAGGATGGGGCGTCCGTCTGTCCATGTGCTGATGATGGGACCTCCGCCTGTCCATGTGCTGATGATGGGAGATCCGTCTGTCCATGTGCTGATGATGGGACCTCCGCCTGTCCATGTGCTGATGATGGGGTGTCCGCTTGTCCATGTGCTGAGGATGGGACGTCCGCTTGTCCATGTGCTGAGGATGGGGCGTCCGCCTGTCTATGTGCTGAGGATGGGACGTCCGCCTGTCCATGTGCTGAGGATGGGACGTCCGCTTGTCCATGTGCTGAGGATGGGGCGTCCGTCTGTCCATGTGCTGATGATGGGAGATCCGTCTGTCCATGTGCTGATGATGGGACCTCCGCCTGTCCACGTGGTGATGATGGCACTTCCGCCTGTCCATGTGCTGAGGCTGGGACGTCCGCCTGTCTATGTGCTGAGGATGGGGCGTCCGTCTGTCCATGTGCTGATGATGGGACCTCCGCCTGTCCATGTGCTGATGATGGGAGATCCGTCTGTCCATGTGCTGATGATGGGACCTCCGCCTGTCCATGTGCTGATGATGGGGTGTCCGCTTGTCCATGTGCTGAGGATGGGGCGTCCGTCTGTCCATGTGCTGATGATGGGAGATCCGTCTGTCCATGTGCTGATGATGGGACCTCCGCCTGTCCATGTGCTGATGACAGGACTTGGCACCGCTGCCTATCAGATGTTCCTCTGTGATCCTTGGTCTCTCTCCAATCCTCGGACAGGAAATATTTTCGTAGATCTTTTGCCAATCTCTGGGAGGATCTTCTATTTATAAAATCTGCTTTGTCTGTTTCCAGTCATCCACCGGTCGGCACCATTGGCCCCTCAGGAGAAGGCAGACATAGGGCCAATTCCAGTGCCTCCAATATGAAGGCACGGCACAATGGGTGACCCCTCAATAACCCTCTGAGGGTCTCTGACATCCACCCTCCATGATGTAGGACCCCGTACAGACTCGGCAGACAGTCCCTTCTTCCTTCGTGCCCGCAGTGGCCGCCTCTGACCCATCACCGGCAGATCTATGATCTTTTTTTACTTTTGGACCATGGAAGACAATGGGCAGAAATTTGACATGGAGCGGGGGCTGTTTTTTGAAGTGTCTTCAGGTCCCCAATCCTGGGGACCCTACACGATTGCCTTCCCCCTATAATATTTGTACCAGGAGCGCAGGACTAGAATGGGTTCATATGTATCTGAATACAGAGAGGAAACAGTAGCCGGGATGTCGGCCCCTCGGTCCGGGGAACATCTGCCATCACTGGCGCCTTACACCAGATGTATGAGGTATTTCACAATCCGTATCAGCGCATGACGTCCCCCGGTGACTGACACTCGCCCTCCTCCATGGCGGCATGTGTTCAATCTTCATAACACAGCATCAATCACCGGAGACGCTGCCCCGAGGCCCAGAGCGAGCGCGAAGCCTCCCCAGATCTGCAATCAGTCCTATCACTGGGCTCATGTCTGATCATCCACTATAGATATAATTACAGGGTCCGGAACGCCAACTATGTCCATCTCCATCCAATTACACGACCCCCTCAGCACGGGATGTGTCACGGCCTGTGTAACTGGTGGCAACGGGCCAAGAACAGCTGAAGGCCCGAGCTACGAGCGAGAGAATACCATCATCATCCTCATAATGTCACCGAGGAGAGCGGCCGCATGTCTAGAAAGAGTCAGTGTATCATGTACAAGTCATCAACGCCCATACACCTCCATACAGGAGACATCACAACACAGCGCACCATAATAATACTGCCCCTATCTGCAAGAATACAACTACTATAATACTGCCCCTATGTACAGGAATATAACTGTTATAATACTGCCCCCTATGTACAAGAATACAACTACTATAATACTGCCCCTATCTGCAAGAATATAACTACTATAATACTGCCCCTATGTACAAGAATATAACTACTATAATACTGCCCCCTATGTACAGGAATATAACTGCTATAATACTGCCCCCTATGTACAAGAATATAACTACTATAATACTGCCCTTATGTACAAGAATACAACTACTATAATACTGCCCCTATGTACAGGAATATAACTGCTATAATACTGCCCCCTATGTACAAGAATATAACTACTATAATACTGCCCCTATCTGCAAGAATACAACTACTATAATACTGCCCCTATCTGCAAGAATATAACTACTATAATACTGCCCCTATGTACAAGAATATAACTACTATAATACTGCCCCCTATGTACAGGAATATAACTACTATAATACTGCCCCCTATGTACAGGAATATAACTGTTATAATACTGCCCCCTATGTACAAGAATATAACTACTATAATACTGCCCCTATCTGCAACAATACAACTACTATAATACTGCCCCTATCTGCAAGAATATAACTACTATAATACTGCCCCTATGTACAAGAATATAACTACTATAATACTGCCCCTATGTACAAGAATATAACTACTATAATACTGCTCCTATGTACAGGAATATAACTACTATAATACTGCTCCTATATACAAGAATATAACTACTATAATACTGCTCCTATATACAAGAATATAACTACTATAATACTGCCCCTATATACAAGAATATAACTACTATAATACTGCTCCTATATACAAGAATATAACTACTATAATACTGCCCCTATGTACAAGAATATAACTACTATAATACTGCCCCTATATACAAGAATATAACTACTATAATACTGCCCCCTATATACAAGAATATAACTACTATAATACTGCCTGTTGTGAATGTTAGTTATGTCTTGGCTGCTGGGAGGCTCCCTCTGGTGTCCAGGAAGGGTTTGGATAGAGACCAGGTGTGTTGTGCAGTGGGTGTTTCCTAACTCTCTGCTTATTTAAGTCCTGGTCTGATTGCAGGCTGTTGCCGGATGTCAGTTGTTCTTTGTATCTCCAGCCTGCTTAATCCTGCTCTACACCACATCTTCCCCAGATAAGTGCTTGCTCTTTATTTATTGTCTGGTTCTTTACTTATCTGGGTTTGTCATTTGTTGTGGTTGGTTTCAGTTTATTTCCTTCCAGGGATTTTCCCCCTCTGTGGATTGTTGAGGAACTCCCTGCAGTTCTGGGTGGAGTATAGCTCCTTTGGGTCCATGTGTTTGTGGCTTGTTGAATGTTATAATTCTTGTTTTCTGTTCATTGGTATGACAAGGGCACCTGGTATAGGACGGAGTTCAGATCGTGCGATCTGAGGGCCTTTTTGTACTATCAGGAAGTTGGTATTTTGCAGGGTTTTTCTCTGGCAACCATCAGTCCCTTTCCTGTCCTTTCCTATTTTAGTCAGCGGGGGCCTCACCTTTTGCTAATCCTGTCATCTACCTGTGTATTGTGTTTTTCCTATATCACCGCAGTCTTTGAATGTGGGGGGCTTGCTATTCTTGTCTATTTTCTGAGGCAGAGAGTTATTCATCTTTCCTACCTTTAGGATAGTTAGTTCTCCGGCTGGGTTCGCGGTGCACAGGATGTTAGTTCACCCCTCGGCTACTTCTAGTTGTGTTGGTTAGCAAGGGGATGGCGGCCAGATTAGTTGCCAATGCTCTTGTCACCTTTTTGCCAATGATTTGTGGTGGTCTTCCATGGTTCCGGATCATAACAGTACATCCGGCCAAACAAATTTAAAGGGTACTCTTAAGAAGGAAAAAAAAAAAAAAAAAGCTGCTGAGAATTTTTTTTTTGGTGTTTTTCCTCTTCTTCTTTGGGTTCTGTGGAAGATTCCTTTTTTCTAGCATGGATGAATTGGGTGAGCGTGTTGCTCATCTTGATGCTAAGGTTCGTCGTATAGAGTCTTATCTTGCACAGACTCCCCTTGCAGAGCCTAAGATTCCCGTTCCTGAATTTTTTTTCGGGAGATAGGTCGAGATTTTTGAGCTTCAGGAATAATTGTAAATTATTTTTTGACCTGCGCCCTAAGTCCTCAGGGAATCCCGTACAGCAGGTTAAGATTTTCATCTCCTTGCTGCGTGGTGACCCTCAGGACTGGGCCTTCTCTTTAGCGTCTGATCATCCGATTCTCAGTGATGTGGACTCCTTTTTCAGGCCTTGGGATTATTATATGACGAACCCAATATTGTGGACCAAGCGGAAAAGGTCTTGTTGTCCTTAACTCAGGGTTTGGATTCTGCAGAAACGTTTTGTCAGAAATTTCGAAAGTGGGCGGTCCTTACCAAATGGAATGATGATGCGCTTGCGGCTCTTTTTCGGAAGGGTATTGCGGATGCTGTGAAGGATGTAATGGTGGGATTTCCCGTCCCTTCTGGTCTTCATGCCTCTATGACCTTGGCCATTCAGATTGATAGCCGTTTACGTGAGCGCAGGAAGATACCTGCTGGTTTTGTGCCTGTGGAACAGCCTTTGGAGCCTATGGAGTGTGATAGGGTCCTTTCTAATGCTAGTCGGCAGGGGTTCAGACGGAAGAATAGACTGTGCTTATATTGTGGAGACGCTTCTCATAACATCTCTGTCTGCCCTAAACGTGAAAGGAGATTGGCTACTTCTGTTACTGTGGGTTCTTTGCAACCAAAGTTTCTTTTGTATGTAACACTGATTTGCTCATTGTCTTCCTTTTCTGCATTTGCCTTTGTGGACTCAGGGGCAGCGCTCAATTTGATGGGTTTTGGGTTTGCTAGGGATTGTGGTTTCCCCATGGTTCCTTTGCAAACTCCTATTCCTTTAAGGGGTATTGATGCTACCCCTTTGGCAGAACATAAACCCCAATTTTGGACCCATGTGCCTATGAGAGTTGCACCAGTGCATCAGGAAACTTGTACATTTTTAGTATTGCATAATCTACAGGATACCTTGGTACTGGGATTTCCGTGGTTGCAGACCCATAATCCGGTTCTTGACTGGAGATCCTTGTCGGTAGCTAGTTGGGGTTATCAAGGTGTGCATCAGGACCTTTCCGTGTCGTCCACGTCTGCTCAGGCAGTTGATGTTCCGGCTTTCTTGTCTGATTTCTGTGATGTATTTATTGACCAGGAATCTGATTCTCTGCCCCCCACACCGGGACTGTGACTGTGCCATTGAGTTGGTTGTCGCGGGCGGAGGAGGGGACGCTGCGCTCTCCCACTGCTCGGGGTCCGGCTGCTGCTGCGGCCTCTGCTGCTCGGTGGCTCGAGCGATGGGCCGGATCTCGGGGACTCGAGCGGCGCTCCTCGCCCGTGAGTGAAAAGGAAATTTGTTTTGGGGATTTATTGTCCGTGACGCCACCCACGGTTGTGGTGATTGTGTGGACACCACCGCTGCTCTGTATGGGGATCCCAGGAGTGGTGGTATGGAGCAGCTAGATGTTGGCCCTCCCCTCCGTGGGTAGGGGGTTGGTGGTCCCGGGGCCCGATGATGGGGAGTTAGGATGGTTGACAGGCGGGTTATGGGGCCTGTGGAGGTGCAGGGACGTTGGGGGCAGCGCTGTGCCGCACGGCACGGAGGTACTCACTCAGCCCAAGGATGATGACACAGTTCACGGTAAACAAGCGGCTGGTTGGACGTGTCCCTCGGACGGCTGCGGTGTTGATGTTCCCTGCAAGTTAGTGGTGACTGTCTCTTCCCTGCACCTAAATACGGTTGTTGGTAGCGATGGATTCCCACCGGTAACCCGCTCCCCAGCTTGGATATGAGCCGGAGGAGCCCCTCTTTTGCCCGCAGGCGCTGGCCCTGAGAAACTTGTGCCTTGGCGGTGGCGGTGTTTCTCCAATATGGTTGGACGGTTGCCTTCAATCGGGACTTTGCTGTTTAGAGACCCGGAGGTCCCCTTCACTGACGGATTTGGCAAATTGTACGGCGACTCCAAGCCTTGCCGGGATCCGAAAGGCCCCTGCCAATGGTGCTGGCTTCTCCTTGTATACCGCTCCGGTACCGCCGGGCCACCACCCGTCCACGGTCCTTTCGGCAACCTCCGATCAGCCTCTCCTGCAGACGGTCACCGCCGTCTGCCAACCTTGCTGTCTCAGTCCGGGGCACACACCCGGACCAACCTCAGGCTCTGTTGCTGTCACTTTCTCCTTCACTTCACCTCCTTTCACTTGCTCCTCTACCACTTCCCTCTCACTTCCTTCAACTCTCTCACTAAACTGCCTGGTTTTCCCGCCTCCAGGACTGTGAACTCCTCGGTGGGCGGAGCCTACCGCCTGGCCCACCCCCTGGTGTGGACATCAGCCCCTGGAGGAGGGCAACAAGGATTTTGTGTTCTGACCTTGGTGTGCCTGCAGGGAATGTGGGGTGCGTGGTGGTGTCATGACCTGTGACCCCTGGCTTGCCCAGGGCGTCACATTCCCCCTTAGCAAAACGCAGACCGTCCTCGGGCTGCCCGTCCAACACCTGTTTTATTTTCCTTTTTTTTTTTTTTTTTCTGAAAAGATAAGAAAAACGGTAACACATACAATTATAGTAACATCATCCCACAACGGGAGGCACTTTTATTAAACGTTACGGTAACGGTTGCGGCTGCCGCTCTCTCCCACCCAAGTAACCTGGCCCTGATGCTGCCCCTAAGAAACAGGCAGCACCCCTTGACCCCAGTCCTGAACCAAGTTACCCGAGCGGGATCTGTCCTTCCCCTCCAGAGGGTAGCCACCGGTTCCTGTGGTGACTGGGCCCCAGCCTGCTCCACTGCGGGCCCTCCCTCCAACCTGCCTCTCCGGAGGCGGTACGGTGGTAGCTGCAATAAACATTTTATTTACAAGCCACTAACGTTTGTGGTTGCCCTGCAAGTTCACGGGCTAGTTCATAGAGAGTTCCCTATGCATAATATGTGGATGGTCCCCACGGGGACAACGGTGGTGGCAACGACCGGTTTCGATCAAGTGCAGATAATCAGATGACTTTTCGGTTAATCATTTCTCTTATAACTTTCAACTTAAAACTTTCAAAACAAACACAGTGCTGGTCCCAACGGGGACTGTGACAACGGTGCTCCGCTGCCCTACTCAGAGTCCTCGGCATCACTTTGGGGAAGGGGTGCAGTGCTCACACGGGCCTCCTGGCTGCCCCTCAGCTTGGCATCCAGCGATAACCACCCCCTTTCCCCACAGTGCCGGGTGTACTGAACCAAGTCGCCTGGTATCAGGTTATGACCTCCGGGAGATGGGCATTCACATCCCGCCGGGCTAAGAACACTTCGGCCTCCAGGCCCGGTTCGTAAATGAATCCATAGCCCCGGCGGACATCAAACCGCCTCACCTGCCCTTCATACAACGGGCCCCGGACACGGAAAGTTGCCTGACGGAGATTCTCTTTTTCCCGGATTGCACGGGCCACCAACTCCGCCTTCTTTCTTTCCCTCGTCTCAATCTCCAGGCCCAACGGTACCGGCTCCCTGTCCCAGTACGGCGCTGCTGCGAGCTCAGGCGCACGGGTCGGGCCCCGCGAGACATTTTGGACGCTGCCCACTGTTAGGGATCTGGGCGGCAGGTCCCGCGGTGTCTTGGCCTTGGACGCCGCCTTGCAGCGGCAACCTGGCACAACCTCAGCCGAGGTGTGGGGGATGGGCACAGGGGCTTTCCTCTGCTGGGCCTTCGGCACGGAGCGGGCTATCGGCTCCAGCTTGGGGGACTTCTCGGGGGACGCCTCCGGTTCGGGCTTCGGGGTTTTCCACGGCAGCGCCTCCGGGCGGCTACCGGCTCCGGCTGCAGGTCGGCCCGCCGGGACGGGCATGCTGGGTATCGCTACCGGTTGCGGTGGCAGCGGGCCTAGTGGCGGGGTCACAGCTTCCAGGACGGGTGGCGAGGGAGGCAGCAGGGTGAGAGGGTTTAGACCGGGTCCCGCAGCCGCGATGACCGGCCCTTCAAGGGCATCGGGGCGTGGGTCACTCACCCTCCCTTCCGCAGCTTCCTCCTCGCGTCTCCGCACGGTCGCTATGACATCCGCCATGTCGGTCTCCCACTCCTCCAAGAGGAGTTGCATGTGGGCCTGCAGACGGTTACTCAGCGGGACGGTCCGGTCCCTCAACCACATCGCCGTGCCGGGCGCGGGGGCTTCCTCGTTGGGAGTTGGGTTATGCATCTTGGTAACGAGGTCTTCCAGGAACCCAATATCGCTGCAGAGTCCTGGCGTCCCTGCTTTTATAGCCGCGGCTACATGCGTCCAGTCGCCATTTCGTCCCCCTTAGCCTTTTTCCGGCTCCTCCTCTATCGGGGCGGGGTTTTGGCCTTCGCGCCTCCACTACTCGAGAAGACGCTCGAGCAGGAACTTTTCACGCCAAAGATGGCGGCTTCTGAAGTTTTCCGGCCGGACACCTCTGGCGGTAACAAGGCGCACCTCTACCAGACGGCAGAGCGGTAAGATCCTGTTCGTGACGCCAAGTTGTCGCGGGTGGAGGAGGGGACGCCGCGCTCTCCCACTGCTCGGGTCCGGCTGCCGCGGCCGCTGCTGCTCGGTGGCTCGAGCGATGGGCCGGATCCCGGGGACTCGAGCGGCGCTCCTCGCCCGTGAGTGAAAAGGGGATTGGTTTGGGGGATTTATTGTCCATGACGCCACCCACGGTTGTGGTGATTGTGTGGACACCACCGCTGCTCTGTATGGGGATCCCGGGAGTGGTGGTATGGAGCAGCTAGATGTTGGCCCTCCCCTCCGTGGGTAGGGGGTTGGTGGTCCCGGGGCCCGATGATGGGGAGTTAGGATGGTTGACAGGCGGGTTATGGGGCCTGTGGAGGTGCAGGGACGCAGGGGCAGCGCTGTGCCGCACAGCACGGAGGTACTCACTCAGCCCAAGGATGATGACACAGTTCACGGTAAACAAGCGGCTGGTTGGACGGGTCCCTCGGACGGCTGCGGTGTTGATGTTCCCTGCAAGTTAGCGGTGACTGTCTCTTCCCTGCACCTAAATACGGTTGTTGGTAGCGATGGATTCCCACCGGTAACCCGCTCCCCAGCTTGGATATGAGCCGGAGGAGCCCCTCTTTTGCCCGCAGGCGCTGGCCCTGAGAAACTGGTGCCTTGGCGGTGGCGGTGTCTCTCCAATATGGTTGGACGGTTGCCTTCAATCGGGACTTTGCTGTTTAGAGACCTGGAGGTCCCCTTCACTGACGGATTTGGCAAATTGTACGGCGACTCCAAGCCTTGCCGGGATCCGAAAGGCCCCTGCCAATGGTGCTGGCTTCTCCTTGTATACCGCTCCGGTACCGCCGGGCCACCACCCGTCCACGGTCCTTTCGGCAACCTCCGATCAGCCTCTCCTACAGACGGTCACCACCGTCTGCCAACCTTGCTGTCTCAGTCCGGGGCACACACCCGGACCAACTTCAGGCTCTGTTGCTGTCACTTTCTCCTTCACTTCACCTCCTTTCACTTGCTCCTCTACCACTTCCCTCTCACTTCCTTCAACTCTCTCACTAAACTGCCTGGTTTTCCCGCCTCCAGGACTGTGAACTCCTCGGTGGGCGGAGCCAACCGCCTGGCCCACCCCCTGGTGTGGACATCAGCCCCTGGAGGAGGGCAACAAGGATTTTGTGTTCTGACCTTGGTGTGCCTGCAGGGAATGTGGGGTGCGTGGTGGTGTCATGACCTGTGACCCCTGGCTTGCCCAGGGCGTCACATTGGTGCCCGGTTGTAAATTTCCCAAGGGGCGGATTTTCAACTTGTCTGTGCCCGAACATGATGCCATCAGAGAATCATTGGAGAAGGGGCACATTCGGCCCTCCTCTTCTCCTTTGGGTGCTGGCTTCTTCTTTGTTGCTAAGAAAGATGGTTCGTTGAGGCCTTGTATTGATTACCGTCTTCTTAATAAAATTACAGTTAAATATCAGTACCCTTTGCCTCTGATGTCTGATCTGTTTTCTAGAGTGCAGAGTGCCAAATGGTTTACGAAACTGGATCTTAAGGGTGCGTATAATCTCATCCGTATTAAGGAGGGTGATGAATGGAAGACTGCTTTTAATACTCCTGAGGGGCATTTTGAGTACCTAGTGATGCCTTTTGGGCTCACTAATGCACCCTCCGTCTTCCAGGCCTTCATGAATGATATTTTTCGGGACCTTATTGGTAAATTTTTGATTGTGTATTTGGATGACATCTTGATTTTTTCTGATGATTGGGACTCTCATGTGGGGCAAGTACGGGAGGTTTTTCAGATACTTAAGGATAATGCACTGTACGTTAAGGGGTCAAAGTGCCTCTTTGGGGTACAAAGGATTTCCTTTTTGGGCTTCATCCTGTCTCCCTCCGCTATTGAAATGGACCCGGTTAAGGTTCAGGCTATTTACGACTGGGTGCAACCGACTTCTCTAAAATCCCTGCAGCGGTTTTTGGGGTTTGCTAATTTTTACCGTAAATTTATAGCCAATTTTTCTGCCATTGTCAAACCTCTGACAGATTTGACAAAGAAGGGAGCTGATGCTGAGCATTGGACCCCTGAGGCTATTGTGGCCTTCCAGGAGCTTAAAAGGCGATTCACTTCTGCCCCAGTCCTGCAGCAACCTGATGTGTCTCGCCCATTTCAAGTTGAGATCGATGCCTCAGAGATCGGAGCAGGTGCTGTTCTGTCTCAACGAGACGCTACTTTGGGTAAACTTAAGCCCTGTGCCTTTTTCTCTCGGAAATTTGCTCCTTCTGAACGGAATTATGATGTGGGGAACCGGGAATTATTGGCTATGAAGTGGGCATTTGAAGAGTGGAGGCATTGGTTGGAGGGGGCTAGGCATCAAGTGGTGGTGCTTACGGACCACAATAATCTCATCTATCTGGAATCGGCCAAGAGGTTGAATCCTCGGTGGGCCAGGTGGGCTTTGTTTTTTACCCGGTTTAATTTTGTGGTCTCTTTTTTGCCGGGCACCAAGAATGTTAAGGCCGATGCCCTTTCCAGGAGTTTCTGCGCTGACTCTTTGGAGGTTGTCGAACCGTCTACTATCCTGAATGATGGTGTCGTTTTCTCGGCTATTTCGCCTGATCTGCGGTTGGCACTGGCGGAATTTCAGGAGGATAAACCTGAGAGATGTCCTACAGGGAAACTGTTTGTCCCAGACCAATGGAGAGACCGAGTTGTCTCTGAGGTTTATTGCTCTGTTTTGGCGGGTCATCCTGGCATTTTTGGTACTCGGGATCTTGTGAGACGCTCTTTTTGGTGGCCTTCCCTGTCCCGGGATGTCCGTAGTTTTGTGCAGTCATGTGGAGTTTGTTCTAGGTCCAAGCCCTGTTGTTCACATTCTAGTGTGCTATTATTGCCTTTGCCTGTACCTAAGAAACCTTGGACGCACATCTCTATGGATTTTATTTCAGAGCTTCCCGTCTCTCAGAAAATGACTGTGATTTGGGTGATCTGTGACAGATTCTCCCAGATGGTCCACTTGGTTCCCCTATCTAAGTTGCCATCTTCATCAGAGTTGGTTTGTTTGTTTTTGCAACATGTTGTCCGTTTGCATGGTATTCCCGAAAACATTGTTTCTGACAGAGGGGTGCAGTTTGTATCCAGGTTTTGGAGGATTTTTTGCTCCAAATTGGGTGTTCAGCTGTCTTTCTCCTCGGCGTTTCATCCTCAGACCAACGGTCAGACTGAAAGGGCTAACCAGACCCTGGAGACCTATTTACGGTGTTTTGTTTCTGCGGGTCAGGATGACTGGGTTTCGTTTTTGCCTTTGGCTGAATTTGCCCTTCACAATAGAGCTAGCTCTACCACGTTGGTGTCCCCCTTTTTCTGCAATTTTGGGTATCACCCTAGGTTCCTCTCAGGGCAGCTTGAGGCGTCTGACTGTCCGGGGGTGGATTCAGTGGTCAACAGAATGCAGCAGATTTGGGGGCAGGTAGTGGATAAATTGTTTCAGTCCCAAGAAATTGCCCAAAAGTTTGCCCACCGGCGTCGGACTGTTGGTCCCCGGTTTAAAGTAGGGGACATGGTGTGGTTGTCCTATAAAAATATTCCTATGAGAGTTCCGTCTCCTAAATTTAAGCCCAGATTTATTGGACCTTATAAGATTTCGGAGATTATTAATCCTGTATCTTTCCGTTTGACTCTGCCTGCGTCATTTAAGATTCACAATGTCTTCCATAAGTCCTTGTTGAAGAAACATGTGGAGCCGGCAGTTCCTGTAGCAGCGCCTCCTGACCCTGTTTTGGTACAAGGGGATCTGGAGTATGAGGTTGAAAAAATTCTGGATTCCCGTCGCAGTAGGCGTCAGCTTCAGTACCTTGTGAAATGGAAGGGTTATGGGCAGGAGGATAACTCTTGGGTTGTGGCTTCTGACATTCATGCGGACAGGTTGGTTCGCGCCTTCCATCATGCTCATCCCGAGCGACCCGGTGGCGTGGGTGAGGGTTCGGTGACCCCTCCTCAAGGGGGGGTACTGTTGTGAATGTTAGTTATGTCTTGGCTGCTGGGAGGCTCCCTCTGGTGGCCAGGAAGGGTTTGGACAGAGACCAGGTGGGTTGTGCAGTGGGTGTTTCCTTTCCTAACTCTCTGCTTATTTAAGTCCTGGTCTGATTGTAGGCTGTTGCCGGATGTCAGTTGTTCTTTGTATCTCTAGCCTGTTTAATCCTGCTCTACACCACATCTTCCCCAGATAAGTGCTTGCTCTTTATTTATTGTCTGGTTCTTTTGTTTATCTGGGTTTGTCATTTGTTGTGGTTGGTTTCAGTTTATTTCCTTCCAGGGATTTTCCCCCTCAGTGGATTGTTGAGGAACTCCCTGCAGTTCTGTGTGGAGTATAGCTCCTTTGAGTCCATGTGTTTGTGGCTTGTTGACTTTGTTATGATTCTTGTTTTCTGTTCATTGGTATGACAAGGGCACCTGGTATAGGACGGAGTTCAGATCGTGCGATCTGAGGGCCTTTTTGTACTATCAGGAATTTGGTATTTTGCAGGGTTTTTCTCTGGCAACCATCAGTCCCTTTCCTGTCCTTTCCTATTTTAGTCAGCGGGGGCCTCACCTTTTGCTAATCCTGTCATCTACCTGTGTATTGTGTTTTTCCTATATCACCGCAGTCTTTGAATGTGGGGGGCTAGCTATTCTTGTCTATTTTCTGAGGCAGAGAGTTATTCATCTTTCGTACCTTTAGGATAGTTAGTTCTCCGGCTGGGTTCGCGGTGCACAGGATGTTAGTTCACCCCTCGGCTACTTCTAGTTGTGTTAGTTAGTAAGGGGATGGCGGCCAGATTAGTTGCCAATGCTCTTGTCACCTTTTTGCCAATGATTTGTGATGGTCTTCCATGGTTCCGGATCATAA
The DNA here is from genome assembly GCF_048569485.1 of Anomaloglossus baeobatrachus. Classification (NCBI taxonomy): domain Eukaryota; kingdom Metazoa; phylum Chordata; class Amphibia; order Anura; family Aromobatidae; genus Anomaloglossus; species Anomaloglossus baeobatrachus. Next base: position 964,517,884 of record NC_134353.1, read on the forward strand.
CAACTGCCCCTATGTACAAGAATATAACTACTATAATACTGCTCCTATGTACAGGAATTTAACTACTATAATACTGCTCCTATATACAAGAATATAACTACTATAATACTGCTCCTATATACAAGAATATAACTACTATAATACTGCCCCCTATATACAAGAATATAACTACTATAATACTGCCCCTATGTACAAGAATATAACTACTATAATACTGCTCCTATGTACAGGAATATAACTGCTATAATACTGCCCCCTATGTACAAGAATATAACTACTATAATACTGCTCCCTATGTACAAGAATATAACTACTATAATACTGCCCCTATATACAGGAATATAACTACTATAATACTGCCCCCTATATACAAGAATATAACTACTATAATACTGCCCCTATATACAAGAATATAACTACTATAATACTGCTCCTATGTACAGGAATATAACTACTATAATACTGCCCCCTATGTACAAGAATATAACAACTATAATACTGCTCCTATGTACAAGAATATAACTACTATAATACTGCCCCTATGTACAGGAATATAACTACTATAATACTGCCCCCTATGTACAAGAATATAACTACTATAATACTGCCCCTATGTACAGGAATATAACTACTATAATACTGCCCCCTATGTACAAGAATATAACTACTATAATACTGCCCCCTATGTACAAGAATATAACTACTATAACACTGCCCCCTATATACAAGAATATAACTACTATAATACTGCTCCCTATGTACAGGAATATAACTGCTATAATACTGCCCCTATGGAGTAACGTGTTTATTTGTACAGTTAAAGGAAATGTGTTATCCTAAAATGATCTATTCTTTAAATCAGTTTTGTATTAGTTATTTTTGTTATCGGCTGATTAAGGGACATTTTGATCTTTCAAGGAGTGGATGGGCCATAGAAGTGAGCAAATGGGTGATGATGAGGAGCAGATGGGCAGCAGTGCGGAGTGTAGGGGCCGGAGAGGTGAGCGGATGGGTGGCGGTGAACAGCGGAGGGGCCGGGTGGTGGTGAGGAACAGAGGTGCTGGAGAGGTGAGCGAATGAGTGGCGGTGAGAAGTGAAGAAGCCAGAGAGGGGAGTGGACGGGTGGCAGTGAGGGGCCAGAGAGGTGAGGGGATGAGTGATGGTGAGCACCAGAGAGGCCGGGTGGCGGTGAGGAACGGAGGAGCTGGAGAGGTGAGCAGACGGGTGGCGGTGAGCAGCCGAGGGGCCACATGGTAGTGAGGAGCAGAGGGCCCAGAGAGTGAGCGGACGGGTGGCGGTGAGGAGCGGAGGGCTGGAGAGGGGAGCAGATGGGTGGCGGTGAGAAGCGGAGGGCTGGAGAGGGGAGCAGATGGGTGGCGGTGAGGAGCGGAGAAGCGACCCGTCTGCTCCCCTTTCTGGCTCCTATGCGCCTCACTGCCACCACCGCTGCTTACTGCCACCGATCTGCTCCCCTCTCCAGCTCTCCACTCCTCACCACCACCCGTCTGCTCACTCTCTCTGGGCCTTATGCTCCTCACTACCATGTGGCCCCTCCACTGCTCACTGCCACCTGTCTTCTCCCCTTTCTGCCAGTGAGGGGCCGTAGAAGTGAGCAGACAGGTGTCGGTGAGCAGCGGATGGGTGGCAATGAGGGGTTGGATCGGTGAGTGGACGGGTGGAGGTGAGTAGCGGAGGGGCTGGGTGGCGATGAGGAGTGGAGGAGCCAGAGGGGTGAGGAGGTGGGTGGCAGTGAGGAGCGGAGGAGCCGGAGAGGTGAGCAAATGAGTGGCGATGAGGAGCGGAGGGGCCAGATAGCTGAGCGGATGGGTGGCGGTGAGGAGCGGAGGGGCCAGATACCTGAGCGGATGGGTGGCGGTGAGGAGCTTTTTTTTATATATATATTACATATTACGCCCTGTGGTCTGGAGAGATCCCACAACATAATAAAGGACATTAAATAACTTCCCCGAATATTGAATTTCCAGTGAATAATCACATGAATTTGGCTTTGGTGTGATCCACTTACCTCCACGCTGGATTCTGTGCCTCCTCCGCTCACCTCCACGCTGGATTCTGTGCCTCCTCCGCTCACCTCCACGCTGGATTCTGTGCCTCCTCCGCTCACCTCCACGCTGGATTCTGTGCCTCCTCCACGCTGGATTCTGTGCCTCCTCCGCACACCTCCACGCTGGATTCTGTGCCTCCTCCGCTCACCTCCACGCTGGATTCTGTGCCTCCTCCACGCTGGATTCTGTGCCTCCTCCGCACACCTCCACGCTGGATTCTGTGCCTCCTCCGCTCACCTCCACGCTGGATTCTGTGCCTCCTCCGCTCACCTCCACGCTGGATTCTGTGCCTCCTCCGCTCACCTCCACGCTGGATTCTGTGCCTCCTCCGCTCACCTCCACGCTGGATTCTGTGCCTCCTCCGCTCACCTCCACGCTGGATTCTGTGCCTCCTCCGCTCACCTCCACGCTGGATTCTGTGCCTCCTCCACGCTGGATTCTGTGCCTCCTCCGCACACCTCCACGCTGGATTCTGTGCCTCCTCCGCTCACCTCCACGCTGGATTCTGTGCCTCCTCCACGCTGGATTCTGTGCCTCCTCCGCTCACCTCCACGCTGGATTCTGTGCCTCCTCCGCTCACCTCCACGCTGGATTCTGTGCCTCCTCCACGCTGGATTCTGTGCCTCCTCCGCACACCTCCACGCTGGATTCTGTGCCTCCTCCGCTCACCTCCACGCTGGATTCTGTGCCTCCTCCGCTCACCTCCACGCTGGATTCTGTGCCTCCTCCGCTCACCTCCACGCTGGATTCTGTGCCTCCTCCGCTCACCTCCACGCTGGATTCTGTGCCTCCTCCACGCTGGATTCTGTGCCTCCTCCGCACACCTCCACGCTGGATTCTGTGCCTCCTCCGCTCACCTCCACGCTGGATTCTGTGCCTCCTCCGCATACCTCCACCCTGGATTCTGTGCCTCCTCCGCTCACCTCCACGCTGGATTCTGTGCCTCCTCCGCTCAACTCCACGCTGGATTCTGTGCCTCCTCCGCTCACCTCCACGCTGGATTCTGTGCCTCCCCCACGCTGGATTCTGTGCCTCCTCCGCACACCTCCACGCTGGATTCTGTGCCTCCTCCGCTCACCTCCACGCTGGATTCTGTGCCTCCTCCGCATACCTCCATGCTGGATTCTGTGCCTCCTCCGCTCACCTCCACGCTGGATTCTGTGCCTCCTCCGCTCACCTCCACGCTGGATTCTGTGCCTCCTCCGCTCACCTCCACGCTGGATTCTGTGCCTCCTCCGCTCACCTCCACGCTGGATTCTGTGCCTCCTCCGCTCACCTCCACGCTGGATTCTGTGCCTCCTCCGCTCACCTTCACGCTGGATTCTGTGCCTCCTCCGCTCACCTCCACGCTGGATTCTGTGCCTCCTCCGCTCACCTCCACGCTGGATTCTGTGCCTCCTCCGCTCACCTCCACGCTGGATTCTGTGCCTCCTCCGCTCACCTCCACGCTGGATTCTGTGCCTCCTCCGCTCACCTCCACGCTGGATTCTGTGCCTCCTCCGCACACATCCACGCTGGATTCTGTGCCTCCTCCGCTCACCTCCACGCTGGATTCTGTGCCTCCTCCGCTCACCTCCACGCTGGATTCTGTGCCTCCTCCGCTCACCTCCACGCTGGATTCTGTGCCTCCTCCGCTCACCTCCACGCTGGATTCTGTGCCTCCTCCGCTCACCTCCACGCTGGATTCTGTGCCTCCTCCGCTCACCTCCACGCTGGATTCTGTGCCTCCTCCGCTCACCTCCACGCTGGATTCTGTGCCTTCTCCGCTCACCTCCACGCTGGATTCTGTGCCTCCTCCGCACACCTCCACGCTGGATTCTGTGCCTCCTCCGCTCACCTCCACGCTGGATTCTGTGCCTCCTCCGCTCACCTCCACGCTGGATTCTGTGCCTCCTCCGCACACCTCCACGCTGGATTCTGTGCCTCCTCCGCTCACCTCCACGCTGGATTCTGTGCCTCCTCCGCTCACCTCCACGCTGGATTCTGTGCCTCCTCCGCTCACCTCCACGCTGGTTTCTGTGCCTCCTCCGCTCCCCTCCACGCTGGATTCTGTGCTTCCTCCGCTCACCTCCACGCTGGATTCTGTGCTTCCTCCGCTCACCTCCACGCTGGATTCTGTGCCTCCTCCGCTCACCTCCACGCTGGATTCTATGCCTCCTCCGCTCACCTCCACGCTGGATTCTGTGCCTCCTCCGCTCACCTCCACGCTGGATTCTGTGCCTCCTCCGCTCACCTCCACGCTGGATTCTGTGCCTCCTCCGCTCACCTCCACGCTGGATTCTGTGCCTCCTCCGCTCACCTCCACGCTGGATTCTGTGCTTCCTCCGCTCACCTCCACGCTGGATTCTGTGCCTCCTCCGCTCACCTCCACGCTGGATTCTGTGCCTCCTCCGCACACCTCCACGCTGGATTCTGTGCCTCCTCCGCTCACCTCCACGCTGGATTCTGTGTCTCCTCCGCTCACCTCCACGCTGGATTCTGTGCCTCCTCCGCTCACCTCCACGCTGGATTCTGTGCCTCCTCCGCACACCTCCACGCTGGATTCTGTGCCTCCTCCGCACACATCCACGCTGGATTCTGTGCCTCCTCCGCTCACCTCCACGCTGGATTCTGTGCCTCCTCCGCTCACCTCCACGCTGGATTCTGTGCCTCCTCCGCTCACCTCCACGCTGGATTCTGTGCCTCCTCCGCTCACCTCCACGCTGGATTCTGTGCCTCCTCCGCTCACCTCCACGCTGGATTCTGTGCCTCCTCCGCTCACCTCCACTCTGGATTCTGTGCCTTCTCCGCTCACCTCCACGCTGGATTCTGTGCCTCCTCCGCACACCTCCACGCTGGATTCTGTGCCTCCTCCGCTCACCTCCACGCTGGATTCTGTGCCTCCTCCGCTCACCTCCACGCTGGATTCTGTGCCTCCTCCGCTCACCTCCACTCTGTATTCTGTGCCTTCTCCGCTCACCTCCACGCTGGATTCTGTGCCTCCTCCGCTCACCTCCACGCTGGATTCTGTGCCTCCTCCGCTCACCTCCACGCTGGATTCTGTGCCTCCTCCGCTCACCTCCACGCTGGATTCTGTGCCTCCTCCGCTCACCTCCACGCTGGATTCTGTGCCTCCTCCGCACACCTCCACGCTGGATTCTGTGCCTCCTCCGCTCACCTCCACGCTGGATTCTGTGCCTCCTCCGCTCACCTCCACGCTGGATTCTGTGCCTCCTCCGCTCACCTCCACGCTGGATTCTGCGCCTCCTCCGCACACCTCCACGCTGGATTCTGCGCCTCCTCCGCTCCCCTCCACGCTGGATTCTGCGCCTCCTCCGCACACCTCCACGCTGGATTCTGCGCCTCCTCCGCTCCCCTCCACGCTGGATTCTGTGCCTCCTCCGCACACCTCCACGCTGGATTCTGCGCCTCCTCCGCACACCTCCACGCTGGATTCTGCGCCTCCTCCGCTCACCTCCACGCTGGATTCTGCGCCTCCTCCGCACACCTCCACGCTGGATTCTGTGCCTCCTCCGCACACATCCACGCTGGATTCTGTGCCTCCTCCGCTCACCTCCACGCTGGATTCTGTGCCTCCTCCGCTCACCTCCACGCTGGATTCTGTGCCTCCTCCGCACACCTCCACGCTGGATTCTGTGCCTCCTCCGCTCACCTCCACGCTGGATTCTGTGCCTCCTCCGCTCACCTCCACGCTGGATTCTGTGCCTTCTCCGCTCACCTCCACGCTGGTTTCTGTGCCTCCTCCGCTCCCCTCCACGCTGGATTCTGTGCTTCCTCCGCTCACCTCCACGCTGGATTCTGTGCTTCCTCCGCTCACCTCCACGCTGGATTCTGTGCCTCCTCCGCTCACCTCCACGCTGGATTCTGTGCCTCCTCCGCTCACCTCCACGCTGGATTCTGTGCCTCCTCCGCTCACCTCCACGCTGGATTCTGTGCCTCCTCCGCTCACCTCCACGCTGGATTCTGTGCCTCCTCCGCTCACCTCCACGCTGGATTCTGTGCCTCCTCCGCTCACCTCCACGCTGGATTCTGTGCCTCCTCCGCTCACCTCCACGCTGGATTCTGTGCCTCCTCCGCTCACCTCCACGCTGGATTCTGTGCCTCCTCCGCTCACCTCCACGCTGGATTCTGTGCCTCCTCCGCTCACCTCCACACTGGATTCTGTGCCTCCTCCGCTCACCTCCACGCTGGATTCTGTGCCTCCTCCGCTCACCTCCACGCTGGATTCTGCGCCTCCTCCGCACACCTCCACGCTGGATTCTGCGCCTCCTCCGCTCACCTCCACGCTGGATTCTGTGCTTCCTCCGCTCACCTCCACGCTGGATTCTGTGCCTCCTCCGCTCACCTCCACGCTGGATTCTGTGCCTCCTCCGCACACCTCCACGCTGGATTCTGTGCCTCCTCCGCACACATCCACGCTGGATTCTGTGCCTCCTCCGCTCACCTCCACGCTGGATTCTGTGCCTCCTGCGCTCACCTCCACGCTGGATTCTGTGCCTCCTCCGCTCACCTCCACGCTGGATTCTGTGCCTCCTCCGCTCACCTCCACGCTGGATTCTGTGCCTCCTCCGCTCACCTCCACGCTGGATTCTGTGCCTCCTCCGCTCACCTCCACGCTGGATTCTGTGCCTCCTCCGCTCACCTCCACTCTGGATTCTGTGCCTTCTCCGCTCACCTCCACGCTGGATTCTGTGCCTCCTCCGCTCACCTCCACGCTGGATTCTGTGCCTCCTCCGCACACCTCCACGCTGGATTCTGTGCCTCCTCCGCTCACCTCCACGCTGGATTCTGTGCCTCCTCCGCTCACCTCCACGCTGGATTCTGTGCCTCCTCCGCTCACCTCCACTCTGGATTCTGTGCCTTCTCCGCTCACCTCCACGCTGGATTCTGTGCCTCCTCCGCTCACCTCCATGCTGGATTCTGTGCCTCCTCCGCTCACCTCCACGCTGGATTCTGTGCCTCCTCCGCTCACCTCCACGCTGGATTCTGTGCCTCCTCCGCTCACCTCCACGCTGGATTCTGTGCCTCCTCCGCTCCCCTCCACGCTGGATTCTGTGCCTCCTCCGCTCACCTCCACGCTGGATTCTGTGCCTCCTCCGCTCACCTCCACGCTGGATTCTGTGCCTCCTCCGCTCACCTCCACGCTGGATTCTGTGCCTCCTCCGCTCACCTCCACGCTGGATTCTGTGCCTCCTCCGCTCACCTCCACGTTGGATTCTGTGCCTCCTCCGCTCACCTCCACGCTGGATTCTGTGCCTCCTCCGCTCCCCTCCACGCTGGATTCTGTGCCTCCTCCGCTCCCCTCCACGCTGGATTCTGTGCCTCCTCCGCTCCCCTCCACGCTGGATTCTGTGCCTCCTCCGCTCACCTCCACGCTGGATTCTGTGCCTCCTCCGCTCACCTCCACGCTGGATTCTGTGCCTCCTCCGCTCACCTCCACGCTGGATTCTGTGCCTTCTCCGCTCACCTCCACGCTGGATTCTGTGCCTCCTCCGCACACATCCACGCTGGATTCTGTGTCTCCTCCGCTCACCTCCACGCTGGATTCTGTGCCTCCTCCGCTCACCTCCACGCTGGATTCGGTGCCTCCTCCGCTCCCCTCCACGCTGGATTCGGTGCCTCCTCCGCTCCCCTCCACGCTGGATTCTGTGCCTCCTCCGCACACGTCCACGCTGGATTCTGTGCCTCCTCCGCTCACCTCCACGCTGGATTCTGTGCCTCCTCCGCTCACCTCCACGCTGGATTCTGTGCCTCCTCCGCTCACCTCCACGCTGGATTCGGTGCCTCCTCCGCTCACCTCCACGCTGGATTCGGTGCCTCCTCCGCTCACCTCCACGCTGGATTCGGTGCCTCCTCCGCTCACCTCCACGCTGGATTCTGTGCCTCCTCCGCTCACCTCCACGCTGGATTCTGTGCCTCCTCGGGTTTAATGTGATCTAATCAGATTTTTGGATCCTTCTCAGATTCCTTCTATGAGACAAATGTCGGTGACTCAGGGTCTGGTCATGGTGTCAGTGAATGGAAGCTCCCAGGGCCCTCATTAACCCCGTGGCTCCAGGAGCGGCTCGTGTTCTGGCCACAGCTGGAGTCTAGGTCTTCATCCCTTGTGTCTTGGCCTCGTGCCCTGAGCAGCAGAGCAGACGTTGTGTTGTGCTGCAGGAATGGAGTATAATGCCGCCCACTAATAAGTATGTGACCCCCCCCGAGATATCCAGAGCCGCTGTGTGATATCGCATCATACACCGCAGAGTTGTGGATACGGACAGGTCTGCACCATCCCGGTGTCTCCATTCCTCACCATGTTTGCGGTCCCCTCTTAGTTCTTCAGTGGACGCCTTCACCATTCTAACACTCTGCTCTGTCCTCTGAAGTATTTATTGTTTCCCACTGTAACGACCCCTCAGCTGTTGGCAGGACTCGGCCAGTACAGGTGTTCAGAAGATCCTGGGAGTTGTAGTTGTGCATTTCTTGGCTCTCACATCTTTTCTCTGATCCACCCTGATATGTTCCACCAGTTCCAGACTACAATGCCCATTGCGGATTTGTCCGTGTTGGTGACGTTGGGGTGGTGCGGACCTCCGGCTTCCCTCCAGTGGTGTTTTGTGGGCGCCCCTTGACTGCTGTGGTCTGTGGGTCGGACCCTCTTTGTGGTTGGTCTACTGTGGTTATTGAGTAGCCCTGACTCACGGCTCCCTGTGGACAGCTCTGCTCGCCCCATACTGGGATATACGCGGCTCGTGGTGGTTTTCTAGATGTCGTCTGGTGCAAGCACCGCGGCCCGAGGAACATGAGATCTCCATCCACTCCATCCTTTATATCACACCAGAGAAGAGCAGCCAAGACGGTAGAAGCTCTGCACACCACGTCATATGAAGAACGGCTAAAAGGACTAGAGAGACGGCTGAGAGGAGACTTAATAGCGGTCTACAAATGTCTGAAAGGCGGTCACAGTGCAGAGGGAACCACCCTGTTCTCATTAGCACAAGGAAGTACAAGAAGCAATGGAGGAAACTAAAGGGAAGGAGATTCAGATTAGACATTAGAAAAAACCTTCTGACAGTGAGGGCGGTCAGAAAGTGGATCAGGCGGCCACGGGAGGCAGTGAGGGCAGTCAGAGAATAGAACAGACAGCCACGGGAGGTAGTGAGGGTAGTCAGAGAGTAGAACAGGCAGCTGCGGGAAGTAGTGAGGGCAGTCAGAGAGTGGAACAGGCTAGCACGGTAGATAGTGAGGGCAGTCAGAGAGTGGAACAGGCAGCTGCGGGAAGTAGTGAGGGCAGTCAGAGAGTGGGACAGGCTAGCACGGTAGATAGTGAGGGCAGTCAGAGAGTGGAACAGGCGGTCACGGGAGGTAGTGAGGGTAGTCAGAGAATAGAACAGGCAGCTGCGGGAAGTAGTGAGGGCAGTCAGAGAGTGGGACAGGCTAGCACGGTAGATAGTGAGGGCAGTCAGAGAGTGGAACAGGCGGCCACGGGAGGTAGTGAGGGCAGTCAGAGAGTGGAACTGGCTACCATGTGGTGCAGTGAGGGCAGTCAGAGAGAGGGACAGGCTACCACGAGAGGTGGTGAAGGCACTCAGAGAGTGGAAAAGGCAGCCACGGGAGGTAGTGATGACAGTCAGAGAGAGGGACAAGCTACCTTGGGAGGCAATGAGGGCAGTCAGAGAGTGGAACAGACGGCCATGGGAAGCAGTGAGGGCAGTCAGAGAGTGGAACAGGTGGCCACGGGAGGTAGTGAGGGCAGTCAGAGAATAGAACAGAGAGCCACGGGAGGTAGTGAGGGTAGTCGGAGAAAGTGGAACAGACAGCCACGGGAGGTAGTGAGGGTAGTCAAAGATGAGGAAGCCAGTGAAACATATAGTTGGGATGATTTAGGAAAACCTGCACTCTCAGGTTGGACCCGATGGCCCTGGAAGTCCCTTCCATCTCTTCCATTTTATTATCTATGTGTAACATGGGCAGCACCAATCTCCATATGTCATATGGTGGGCTCGCACATTCTCCACCTCACCTCACCTCAAAGGTCCTAAAAGTAAAACCAAATGTGGGACGTGTCCACTCACCTGACGTAATTGTGTCTTCATAAAGTTACAATTCGGGGCCTCCTATATCTCCACTCTAGGCCATTCCTATTCCTTTCTTCCTCCTCCCATTGTAAATTCAGCTCATGATTTTCAGACTTCTGTGCAGTCACTCAGTGTGGTTGGCTGACTACGAGCTCTGGCTGCGGCTTATCTCTGAGAATATTCACGGCTAAAGGATCTTCTTCCTATTCCGGGTATTTGATGGCCAGTCCAGGTATTTGATCAGCCTCACCTGCTATTTGATGAACCCGACTGGCTATTTAATGAGCCCGACCGGATATTTGATGAGCCAGTACGGGTATTTTTATGAGCCAGTGCGAGTATTTGATGAGACAGTCTGGGTATATGTTTGACCAGTCCGGGTATATGTTGGGCCAGTCCAGATATCTGATGAGCCAGTCAACGTATATGTTAGACCAGTCTGGGTTATGTTGGACCAGTCCGGTTATTCAATGAGGCAGTCCAGGTATTTGATGTGCCAGTCCAGGTATTTGATGTGCCAGTCCAGGTATTTGATGTGCCAGTCCAGGTATTTGATGTGCCAGTCCGGGTATTTGATGTGCCAGTCTGGGTATTTGATGTGCCAGTTCGGGTATTTGATGTGCCAGTCCGGGTATTTGATGTGCCAGTCTGGGTATTTGATGTGCCAGTTCGGGTATTTGTGTGCCAGTCCGGATATTTGATATTCCAGTCCGGGTATTTGATATCCCAGTCCGGATATATATGGTTAAACCCATTCCGAAGAAGCACTGCTGCAAAACGTGCGTCGGGGGTGCTGGTGTCTTTAGATGATTTCGTAATTATACATTAAGTGACTACTTCTCCATTGCTAGAGTGTTGAGATTTCTAAGATACAAGACTGTTATTTATATTTAGCAAGCGATTATTTATTGCATTAAGTACTATATTTCTTCTTTTTTTTTCCTTGCTGTGACTTTGAGAATTCAAAAATATCTGAGAACTCTTGTTGTAAATGTTTGTGATTTTTTCTTAGTCACAGCCAGCAGCAGTCATATATTAATTGATTGTAACCGGCTCTCCCTCTTGTGGTTATGTCCATTATTTGATCTTCTGGTAATAAAACACTTATTTCTGTATTTCTCTAATTGCTCGCACTTTGTACATCTTTATTTTACACAGCTTTTTGTATGTGGTGCGATTACAGTGGCAAAGTACTTGTATTATATAATATCACTCACATTCACTGCCATTGTCCCTTATGCCATATCCATGTGTCACTAGTCTGCAATATGCCACTATCTAACCCCCCCCCCCCTTTTTTTAATTGTTGTTTGTGTATCTATTCAGTAAAGCTTGATTTTTATTATTTCTTTTTGTAATTTTTGGGTAGTCCATAGAATTATAGGATTTGTACATTCTGGGTATATGTTGGACTAGTCCGGGTATATGAGGGGCAAGTCCGGGTATTTGAGGAGCCATTCCTGATACATGTTGGACCAGTCCTGGTATATATTGGGCCAGGCTGAGTATTTGAGGGGCCAATCTGGGTATCTGATCGGCCAGTCTGGGTATCTGATGGGCAACTCTAGGTATCTGATGGGCCAGTCCTTGTATTTGATGGACCAGTCTGGGTATTTGATGGGCAAATGCAGGTTTTTGATGGGCAAGTCCTGGTATATGTTGAACCAAACCATGTATTTCACAACCAGTCTGGGTATATGTTGGACAAATCCTGGTATTTGATGAGCCAGTCTGGGTGTATGTGGGACGCATCTGGTCCATCTGAAGGGCAATTCTGGGTATTTGATTGGCCAGTCCTGGTGTTTGATGAGCCAGTCCAGGTACCTGATGGGCCAGTCTGGGTATATGTTGAACCATTTTGGGTATTTGATGGGCCAGTCAGTGTATATACTGTACCTGTCCAGTTATTTGATGAGTGAGCCAGTCCTGATAAATGTTGGCCCAGTCTGGGTATATGTTGGACCAGTCCTGATAACTGATGAGCCAGTCCAGGAATCTGATGATCCAGTCCGGGTATTTTATGAGCCAGTCCATGTATTTGATGGGCCAGTCCGGGAATCTGGTGAGCCAGTCCAGGAATCTGATGAGCAGTCTGGGAATCTGATGGGCCAGTCTAGGTATTTGGTGGGCTAGTCCAGGTATTTGATGAGCCAGTCTGGGTATTTGTTGGACCAGTCCGGGCATATGTTGGGCTAGTCCTGGTATTTGATAAGCCAGTCTGGGTATTTGGTGGGCTAGTCCGGGTATTTGATGAGCCAGTCTGGGTATTTGGTGGGCTAGTCCGGGTATTTGATGAGCCAGTCTGGGTATTTGGTGGGCTAGTCCGGGTATTTGATGAGCCAGTCTGGGTATTTGGTGGGCTAGTCCGGGTATTTGATGAGCCAGTCTGGGTATATGTTGGCTAGTCCGGGTATTTGATGAGCCAGTCTGGGTATTTGTTGGACCAGTCTGGATATTTGGTGGGCCAGTCCGGGTATTTGATGAGCCAGTCTGGGTATTTGGTGGGCCAGTCCGGGTATATGTTGGGCTAGTCCGGGTATTTGATGAGCCAGTCTGGGTATTTGGTGGGCCAGTCCGGGTATTTGGTGGGCCAGTCCGGGTATTTGGTGGGCCAGTCCGGGTATTTGGTGGGCCAGTCCGGGTATTTGGTGGGCCAGTCCGGGTATTTGGTGGGCCAGTCCGGGTATTTGGTGGGCCAGTCTGGGTATTTGTTGGACCAGTCCGGGTATTTGGTGGGCCAGTCCAGGTATTTGATGTGCCAGTCTGGGTATTTGGTGGACCAGTCCGGCTATATGTTGGGCTAGTCCGGGTATTTGATGTGTCAGTCTGGGTATTTGTTGGACCAGTCCGGGTATTTGGTGGGCCAGTCCGGGTATTTGATGTGCCAGTCTGGGTATTTGTTGGACCAGTCCGGCTATATGTTGGGCTAGTCCGGGTATTTGATGTGTCAGTCTGGGTATTTGTTGGACCAGTCCGGGTATTTGGTGGGCCAGTCCGGGTATTTGATGTGTGTGATCTCCGGCATCTGATGAACATATTGACGACAGGGATTATTCCATCCAGTGCTGGAGATTCATAGCTTTCATGGGGGATTCTATTAGGGGGTGAATAATCCTGAGATGACAGGGGTCAGTAGGAGCTGTATTTTGTCCTGAATTTGGAGACATTCCTTGTGGTATTAGTTGGATTTTACATTTTTTTTTTGTAAACGGCAGAAAGTTTGTAAATGTTGCTAATAATCCGAATATGGGGGAGGGGTAACTTTGCCTGTATCTGTGTTTTCAGACCTGTAGAAGAGGGGACGTTCGCTCCTCTCGGGGTCCCTCTCTGCTTGGATGTTCGTAGAGTGCGGTTATATATGATCCCGTTATTTTTCAGGGTGGACAGGAACAACCCGGAGATCTGTCTGCAGGACGTCCGACATCCTAACCTGTGCTCCGTGAGGAACTCCAAGCTGTGGACGTCCTATCAGATGAACATTACGGAGGAGAACCCGCTGGGCTCCAGCTTCCGGATCCTGGAGTTCAATGTGCAGTCTATAGGTGAGGGGGGTCATCCGCGTATGATGCCGGGGGGCTTCTGCACAAGTCGTTACACAATTACTGACATTCATTCTTTTGTGCTGTAGTTAAGCCAGATCCTCCTGAGATCCTGTCAGCGGAGCCCGTTCCTCATGCCCCCAGACGGCTGCGGGTCACTTGGGCTTATCCATCCACGTGGCCCCAGGAGCCACATTTCCAGCTGAAGTTCCGTCTACAATACCGACCAGTACTGCACATGTTGTGGTCCACGGTAAGAACATGGTCCTGCATGTCGCTGGACAATACAGGTCAATGACTGCACATTCTCATTGGTCTCATGTTCCTCTGGGGCAGGTGGAGACAGCCAACCTGACGGACATCATCACAGACGCGTTCATGGGCCTGGAGCACATTGTGCAGGTCAGCGCCAGAGATTTCCTTGATGCCGGTAACTGGAGTGAATGGAGCATGGAAGCCAGGGCCACGCCGTGGACCAGTACAGAGACACCAGGTGAGGGCATAAGATGGCAACGTGATGGTGGCCACCAGCAGTCATCCTCAACCTGCCTAGTGGAGGTCCTGTAGATGGTCACACTAGCAGTGTAGCTGTGTAACACCATCACCTCCCATCATGAACCAATCAGACCATACAGATAACTTACTGCCCCACCCCCGAGGAACTTCCATATAAAGCCATAGAGGCTGCAGGAAGTGTAGAGACACCGTATCCAAAGAGGTCACGTAGGTCCTGGTTGCCCGGTGCCCTTTGGCCTTGGCACGGTCGGACCTCTTCCTACTCTGCACTACATCCCTGTGACTCTGTCTCTTCTCTGCTCCCCCCAGAGTCGGTCTCAGAGGTCAGTAATGAAACCACTACAGAAGAGCCGGAGCCTCAAGTGAAGGAACCGATCGGTAAGATCCTGGTTATTGCACCGGCTGCCGCCGTGATCGCGGCACGGAGATTTATTGAGATTACCCTTATTGCTAAGGGATGTTGGACTTGCTGATTGTCTCCTCTCCGTGTGCTCAGCAGATAAATGCAATCTATTGCTCTCTGCTATCTGCCATTCTAGTCTGGGAAGCGCTTGACTGTTGTGTTCTTCATGGGGGTACTCCCCTGTATTAATATGAAGGGGTCCGTATCCAGTGCAGCAACACACAGACATGGCACAAAGCGTCTCCTGACGTCAGAGACCACCAGTGAGGCTAGAGATGCGCTATACTGTGCACTGATTGCAGTCTTATCGCCCGCAGACCCCGTGGAGAAAGTGGCCGTCATGATCTCGCTGGGGATTTTCGCTTTCATCGTGCTTGTCGTCTTTTTAGCTATTGGCGCCCTCATCTGGTGAGTAGGAAGATTACAGCAGCGCTGCTGCTCCGCACATTAAGACAGATGCTTCTTCCTCTGTTCTCCATGTAGACTCTCCGCAGACTCTGGGGGTCTCTGTAATTTGTCAGTGCGGAGCGGACGCCTCTGTACATTCAGTTCTCAGGGTACTCTTTTACTAGGATTCTGCCAAAACTCAAACACAAGAAGAGTGAAAGGCAGAAATCACAGGCTGCACTGCTGTCATTGAGATAATTTATAGAAAGCAGAAACCACAGGCTGCACTGCTGTCACTGAGAGAATTTACAGGAGGCAGAAACCACAGGCTACACTGCTGTCACTGATAGAATTTATAGAAAGCACAAACCACAGGCTGCACTGCTGTCACTGAGAGAATTTACAGGAGGCAGAAACCACAGGCTACACTGCTGCCACTGACAGAATTTATAGAAAGCAGAAACCACAGGCTGCACTGCTGCCACTGAAAGAATTTATAAAAAGCAGAAACCACAGGCCGCACTGCTGCCACTGAGAGAATTTATAGAAAGCACAAACCACAGGCTGCACAGCTGCCACTGAGAGAATTTATATAAGGCAGAAACCACAGGCTGCACTGCTGCCACTGAGAGAATTTATAGAAAGCACAAACCACAGGCCGCACTGCTGCCACTGAGAGAATTTATATAAGGCAAAAACCACAGGCTGCACAGCTGCCACTGAGAGAATTTATATAAGGCAGAAACCACAGGCTGCACAGCTGCCACTGAGAGAATTTATATAAGGCAGAAACCACAGGCTGCACTGCTGCCACTGAGAGAATTTACAGGAGGCATAAATCACAGTCTGCACTGCTGCCCCTGAGAGAATTTACAGGAGGTAGAAACCACAAGCTGCACTGCTGCCACTGAGAGAATTTATATAAGACAGAAACCACAGGCTGCACTGCTGCCACTGAGAGAATTTACAGGAGGCATAAATCACAGTCTGCACTGCTTCCACTGAGAAAATTTGTAGAAAGCAGAAACCACAGGCTGCACTGCTGCCACAGAGAGAATTTATATAAGGCAGAAACCACAGGCTGCACTGCTGCCACTGAGAGAATTTATATAAGGCAGAAACCACAGGCTACACTGCTGCCACTGAGAGAATTTACAGGAGGCAGAAACCACAGGCTGCACAGCTGCCACTGAGAGAATTTATATAAGGCAGAAACTACAGGCTGCACTGCTGCCACTGAGAGAATTTACAGGAGGCATAAATCACAGTCTGCACTGCTGCCCCTGAGAGAATTTACAGGAAGTAGAAACCACAAGCTGCACTGCTGCCACTGAGAGAATTTATATAAGGCAGAAACCACAGGCTGCACTGCTGCCACTGAGAGAATTTACAGGAGGCATAAATCACAGTCTGCACTGCTGCCCCTGAGAGAATTTACTGGAGGCAGAAACCACAGGCTGCACTGCTGCCACTGAGAGAATTTATAGAAAGCAGAAACCACAGGCTGCACTGCTGCCACTGAGAGAATTTATAGAACGCAGAAACCACAGGCTGTACTGCTGCCACTGAGAGAATTTACAAGAGGCAGAAACCACAGGCTGCACTGCTGCCACTGAGAGAATTTACAGGAGGCAGAAACCACAGTCTGCACTGCTGCCACTGAGAGAATTTACAAGAGGCAGAAACCACAGGCTGCACTGCTGCCACTGAGAGAATTTACAGGAGGCAGAAACCACAGGCTACACTGCTGCCACTGAGAGAATTTACAGGAGGCAGAAACCACAGGCTACACTGCTGCCACTGAGAGAATTTACAGGAGGCAGAAACCACAGGCTGCACTGCTGCCACTGAGAGAATTTACAAGAGTCAGAAACCACAGGCTGCACTGCTGCCACTAAGAGAATTTACAAGAGGCAGAAACCACAGGCTGCACTGCTGCCACTGAGAGAATTTACAGGAGGCAGAAACCACAGGCTACACTGCTGCCACTGAGAGAATTTACAGGAGGCAGAAACCACAGGCTGCACTGCTGCCACTGAGAGAATTTACAAGAGGCAGAAACCACAGGCTGCACTGCTGCCACTGAGAGAATTTACAAGAGTCAGAAACCACAGGCTGCACTGCTGCCACTAAGAGAATTTACAAGAGGCAGAAACCACAGGCTGCACTGCTGCCACTGAGAGAATTTACAGGAGGCAGAAACCACAGGCTACACTGCTGCCACTGAGAGAATTTACAGGAGGCAGAAACCACAGGCTGCACTGCTGCCACTGAGAGAATTTACAAGAGGCAGAAACCACAGGCTGCACTGCTGCCACTGAGAGAATTTACAGGAGGCAGAAACCACAGGCTACACTGCTGCCACTGAGAGAATTTACAGGAGGCAGAAACCACAGGCTGCACTGCTGCCACTGAGAGAATTTACAGGAGGCAGAAACCACAGGCTACACTGCTGCCACTGAGAGAATTTACAGGAGGCAGAAACCACAGGCTACACTGCTGCCACTGAGAGAATTTACAGGAGGCAGAAACCACAGGCTACACTGCTGCCACTGAGAGAATTTGCAAGAGGCAGAAACCACAGGCTGCACTGCTGCCAGTGAGAGAATTTACAAGAGGCAGAAACCACAGGCTGCACTGCTGCCACTGAGAGAATTTACAAGAGGCAGAAACCACAGGCTGCACTGCTGCCACTGAGAGAATTTACAGGAGGCAGAAACCACAGGCTACACTGCTGCCACTGAGAGAATTTACAAGAGGCAGAAACCACAGGCTGCACTGCTGCCACTGAGAGAATTTACAGGAGGCAGAAACCACAGGCTACACTGCTGCCACTAAGAGAATTTACAGGAGGCAGAAACCACAGGCTGCACTGCTGCCACTGAGAGAATTTACAGGAGGCAGAAACCACAGGCTGCACTGCTGCCACTGAGAGAATTTACAGGAGGCAGAAACCACAGGCTTCACTACTGCCACTGAGAGAATTTACAGGAGGCAGAAACCACAGGCTTCACTGCTGCCACTGAGAGAATTTACAGGAGGCAGAAACCACAGGCTGCACTGTTGTCACTGAATTTACAGGAGGCAGAAACCACACATCTGTATAAAACAACACAAAGCTGTGAATAACATGGACACATGTGACATTTGTATAACTATAACTGAAGTAGTTATATTCTGTACATAGATCGCAGTATTATAGTAGTTATATTCTTGTATATAGGAGCAGTATTATAGTAGATGTTCATGTATGGCGTTATTGTTTATGGGGGCTGAGCGGTTATTTATGTCAGTGAGTGTGGTTTTTCTGTGACTCTTAGGGGTACTTTGCACGCTGCGACATCGCAAGCCGATGCTGCGATGCCGAGCGCGATAGTCCCCGCCCCCGTCGCAGCAGCGATATGTGGTGATAGCTGGCGTAGCGAACATTATCGCTACGGCAGCTTCACATGGACTCACCTGTCCTGCGACCGTTGCTCTGACCGGCGATCCGCCTTCTTGTTAAGGGGGCGGGTCGTGCGGCGTCATAGCGACGTCACACGCCAGGCGGCCAATCGGAGTGGAGGGGCGGAGATGAGTGGGATGTAAACATCCCGCCCACCTCCATCCTTCCGCATATCCTACGGAAGCCGCGGTGACGCCGGTAGGAGATGTTCCTCGACCCTGCGGCTTCACACACAGCGATGTATGCTGCCGCAGGAGCGAGGAACAACATCGGACCGTCGCGTCACTGTAATTATGGATTACGCCGACGCTGCACCGATGATACGATTACGACGCTTTTGCGCTCATTAATCGTATCATCTAGGCTTTACACACTACGATGTCGCATGCGATGCCGGATGTGCGTCACTTTCAATTTGACCCCACCGACATCGCAGCTGCGATATCGTAGTGTGCAAAGTGCCCCTTACTCCGGATGTCACTGCTTCATGATGAATTTTTACATCTGAGATATTTGAGAGTTTTTCATGATTATTTTGTGCAGTTTATCATCGGTTTTGACTCCTATTTCCTGATTTCTTGTCTTTCTTCTTCAGTGTAAGAGTTGGGAGGACGGTAAAAGATGGAGGGATAAAGACAAACTTCCTGACGGCCATCCACCTGAAGACCCTGCCCAGTAAGTGTTGTCTGCGGCACACGGACCCTCTTCAGTCCTCTATATCACGGATCCTCTGCGTCTCTCGTATGTTGCGGGTCTTTGTCATACAGTACAGACCAAAAGTTTGGACACACCTCATTCAAAGAGTTTTCTTTATTTTTATGACTCTGAAAATTGTAGATTCACATTGAAGGCATCAAAACTATGAATTACCACATGTGGAATGAAATACTGAACAAAAAAGTGTGAAACAACTGAAAATCTGTCTTCTATTCTAGGTTCTTCAGTCGCCACCTTTTGCTTTGATTCCTGCTTTGCACACTCTTGGCATTCTCTTGATGAGCTTCATGAGGTAGTCACCGGAAATGGTTTTCCAACAGTCTTGAAGGAGTTCCCAGAGATGCTTAGCATTTGTTGGCCCTTTTGCCTTCACTCTGCGGTCCAGCTCACCCCAAACCATCTCGATTGGGTTCAGGTCTGGTGACTGTGGAGGCCAGGTCATCTGGCGTAGCACCCCATCACTCTCCTTCTTAGTCACATAGCCCTTACACAGCCTGGAGGTGTGTTTGGGGTCATTGTCCTGTTTGAAAAATAAATGATGGTTCAACTAAATGCAAACCGGATGGAATAGCACGCCGCTGCAAGATGCTGTGGTAGCCATGCTGGTTCAGTATGCCTTCAATTTTGAAAAAATCCCCAACCGTGTCACCAGCAAAGCATCCCCCCCACACCGTCACACCTCCTCCTCCATGCTTCACAGTGGGAACCAGGCATGTAGAGTCCATTCGTTCATCTTTTCTACAAAGACACGGTGATTGGATCCAAAGATCTCAAATTTGGACTTATTAGTAGAGATGAGCGAACCGGTCCCGGTTCGGCTCGAGGTCGGTTCGCCGAACGGAGGTCCCGTTCGAGTTCGGCTCGTCGAACGTTCGACGAACCGAACTCGAGCCAATAGGCTATAATGGGAGGCAATCACAAACACATAAAAATGCATTATAAATGTACACAAACAGTTAATAAACATTGCCATAACACTTACCGGTCCTCGCGATCCCTTCTGCACTCTGTCTCCTGCCGCTATTCCATCCGATGATCGCTGAATCCCCCCGGTGACGGCACTGCCAGCAGAGATGCAGGACCTATCGTGACGTCAAAATAGCCATGTGACCAGTCACGTGGCTATTATCTCATTGGCTACAGACTGGTCACATGACTATGACACGTCATGTAGGACCTGCGAGTGCATCTCTCCGGTACACGGTGCACATATGTGTATCGCCGTGTACCGGCGACATGCTCTAGCACACGGTCGACTCCCCATTCCGTTAGGGACCGGCTGACACAGCCGGTCATTAACGGAGATCACCGTTGCCATAGCAACGCAGTTAGCGGTGACGTCACCGCTAACCGCGGCTCCGAGAGCACCGTTGCTATGGTAACGCGTCTGTCAGCGTTACCGCTGACAGCCAGCACTGATCACTCACGGAGTGAAGGCTGCACGCTGCTTCCCGATTGTAGTGAGGATTGTACTGAGGATGAGGTTCCCCAGCCCCAAGTGATGAGCTGGTGAACCTTATCCTCACTACAATCGTCACTACTACTACACTAGAAAGAAAGAAGACAGAAGAGCAGGATCGTGGAGGGCTGACAGGGGGTAATAAAGATGGAGTCTCTAATGTGTCTGTGTATTTATTTCTATTAAAGTATTTTTTCTCTGTGTGGTGTTTTTTTTTAACCCTTTATTGGAGATTCTTAATGGCCGGGTCAAACGTGCCTGACATTAAGAATCTCTGGCTTAATACTGGCTAGTAAAACAAAGCCAGTATTAACTCATGATTACCCAACAAGCCACCCGGCTCCAGGGCTGTTGGAAGAGTTGGATACAGCGCCAGATGATGGCGCTTCTATGAGAGCGCCATTTTCTGGGACGGCTGCGGACTGAAATCCGCAGCAGAGGCGCCCAGAAACCTCGGGCTAACCTGTGCTGCGGATTCCAATCCCCAGCTGCCTAGTTGTACCCGGCTGGACACAAAAATGGGGCGAAGCCCACGTCATTTATTTTTTAATTATTTCATGAAATAAGTGAAATAATTAAAAAAAAACGGGCTTCCCTATATTTTTGGTTCCCAGCCGGGTACAAATAGGCAACTGGGGGTTGGAGGCAGCCCGTGGCTGCCTGCTGTACCTGGCTAGCATACAAAAATATAGCGAAGCCCACGTCATTTTTTTGGTGGGCAAAAAAATTCTGCATACAGTCCTGGATGGAGTATGCTGAGCCTTGTAGTTCTGCAGCTGCTGTCTGCTCTTCTCCATACAGACAGACAGCAGCTGCAGAACTACAAGGCTCAGCATACTCCATCCAGGACTGTATGCAGAAGTTTTTTGCCCCCTGAAAAAATTATGTGGGCTTCGCCCTATTTTTGTATGCTAGCCAGGTACAGCAGGCAGGTACGGCTGCCCCCAACCCCCAGTTGCCTATTTGTACCCGGCTGGGAACCAAAAATAAAGGGAAGCCCTTTTTTTATTATTTCATGAATTTCATGAAATAATTAGAAAACAAATGACGTAGGCTTCGCCCCATTTTTGTGTCCAGCCAGGTACAACTAGGCAGCTGGAGATTAGAATCCGCAGCACAGGTTGGCCTGAGCTTTCTGGGCCCCACTGCTGCGAATTGCATTTTCATGGCATTTTCATAGAAGCGCCATCTTCTGGCGCTGTATCCAACTCTTCCAGCACCTGCCTGCTATACCTGGCTAGCATACAAAAAAATGGCGAAGCTCACGTCCTTTTTTTGTAGTTTTTTGGCAAAAAAAATAAAAAATGCTTCCCTGGATTTTCCATTGCCAGTGAAGGTAACACCAAGCAGTGGGGGTTAGCAGCCAGTAGCTGCTTGGATTACCCTTAGCTAGCAATACAAAAAATGCAGCGGGAGCCCATATATATTTTTTTTAATTATTTATTTAAATAACTAAAAATAAAATGGGCTTCCCTGTATTTTGATTGCTGGACATCACAGTGCTGTAAAAATAAATCTTTAAAAAAATGACGTAGCGCTCCGCGGTATTTTTGATTCTCAGCGCAGATAAAGCAGACAGCTATGGGTTGCCACCCCCATCTGCCTGCCGTTACCTTGGTTGGCAATCAAAATACAGGGAAGCCCATTAATTTTTTCTATTTAAAAAATAGTTAAAAAAAAAAATGACGTTGGGTCCCCCCATTTTTGATAGCCAGCTAGGGTAAAGCAGACGGCTGTAGCCTGAAAACCACAGCTGGCAGCTTTACCGTGGTTGGGGATCCAATGTGGAGGTCCCCTCAGGCTCTTTTTTATAATTATTTTATAAATATTAATAATTACACAATAAAAGTAGGGTCCCCCCCAAATTGGATCACCAGCCAAGGTAAAGCGGACAGCTGTGGTCTGGTATTCTCAGGGTGGGAAGGTCCATAGTTATTGGGCCTTCACAGCCTAAAAACAGCAGGCCGCAGGCACCCCAGACGTGGCGCATCCACTAGATGCGCCAATCCTGGCGCTTCACCCCAGCTCATCCCGTGCCCTGGTGCAGTGGCAAACGGGGTAATAAATCGGGTTGATACTAGCTGTAAAGTAACCTGAGATCAAGCCCAGCAGTTTGTGATGTCATGGCGTCTATTAGATACCCAACATCATAAACTGTCAGTACTAACAAAACAAAAAAAAATCGACAAAAGAAATTTATTTGAAAAAACAGTCCCCAAAACATTTCCTCTTTCACCAATTTATTGTAAGAAAAAAAATAAAGGGGTCCCACGACGACTCTGGACCGTCTAAAATATGGGGGGGAGACACTCAGGGAACGTATCCCCCATTTTCTAGGAGTGCGGACCCTTCATGTGAGGAGTGTGGGTGCAATGAATCTGCACTCACTCTTCTCGGGTCCACAGCAGCAGAGTCCATGTCGTAATGGTTGCTACCAAAGCTGCAATGCCCTGCTCATGAGGTAAGGGCATGCCTAATCAGGAGAACTACTGTAGAGGAAGCTCTGCTCACTGGTATATAGGTGCTCAGAGGTAATATTAGATAAAATTAGTGAGTAACCTCGGCACTCTAAATCTCCCAGACTAAGTCAGTAAGTCACAACGGATAGTAATGCAAAATCACTCTTTATTGGTCCGTATTAAGAAAAAAATTTTTTTCATAAGCATATATGTTTTTGTCCAAAACAAGTTACAAATGACGTTTCGGCCTGAGCCTTCGTCAGATTGGACTTATCTGCATGTAATCATGAAAAATGACAATAATCAGTATCACATAAGAGTGAGAGAACAATAACATAAACTCGAACAATGTAGAGGTACAATTGGGATGCAGCAAAAAAATTGCAACACAGCAAGAAATGAAACACATGATACAAATGTCATAATACAGTACAAGGACAATATAGTAATGACAAATATGGGGTCAGAGTAGACTTAGACAGCTCTGGTACGAAAGAGATGTCAATCATAAAGTAACATGTGCAGTAGGTGTAGAGCTACACTATGCATGGCAGAGCTAATGGGTAGACCGACCATAGAAAAAGAACGGAGAAAAAGTGGAGAAAAAAATGGAGAAAAAGTGGAGAAAAAGTGGAGTAAAAGTGGAGTAAAAGTGGAGAATAAGTGGAGAATAAGTGGAGAAAAAGTGGAGCACCCTTTGGTGCCTTTCATGTGGCACTAAGGGGTGCTTAGCTTTGTATTTAGCCAAAGAATGAAAAAAAAAAATGACGTAGGGTTCCCCCTAGTTTTGTAGCCAGCTAGGGTAAAGCAGACGGCTGCAGCCTGCAGACCACAGCTGGCAACCTCACCTTGGCTGGTAATCCAAAACTGAGGGCACCCCACGCTGTTATTTTAAATTAAATAAATAATTAAAAAAAAAAAAACACGTAGGGGTCCCCCAAAATTGGATCACCAGCCAAGGTAAAGCAGACAGCTGGGGCCTGATATTCTCAGACTAGGGAGGTCCATGGTTATTGGACTCTCCCCAGCCTAAAAATAGCAGGCCGCAGCCGCCCCAGAAGTGGCGCATCCATTAGATGCGCCAATCCTGGTGCTTCGCCCCAGCTCATCCCGCGCCCTGGTGCGGTGGCAAACGGGGTAATATATGGGGTTAATACCAGATGTGTAATGTCACCTGGCATCAAGCCCTGGGGTTGGTGAGGTCAGGCGTCTATCAGATACCCGACATCACCAACCCAGTCAGTAATAAAAAAAAATAGACGACAAACACATTTTTATTTGAAAAAACACTCCCCAAAACATTCCCTCTTTAACCAATTTATTAGAATGAAAAACAAATCCAGGTCTGGTGTAATCCAAGGGGTTGCCATGACGATTCACACTGTCCCAGTCAATGAAGAGCAGGATGTTCCCCATTGGCTGGGAGAGCAGTGCAGTGACCTGAGCTAACATCAATGGGTCAGCCCAGGTCACTGCAGGGCATGACAAGTGCTGCTGTCAGCGAGGTACATTACCTGCGCTGATCTCCAGCACTGCCGACAGCCCCTGTCACTGAGCTCAATGACCGGCGCCTTCACAGCCAAATATCGCGAGAGGCCCGTGACGTCACCGCTAGTCAGTCTCGGGTCGGAAGCGAGAGGTGATGTGACAAGCGGCGGCCATGGAGGACAGTGACAGCGCTGAGGTCGGTCGGGATGGCGGGACTTCATCAGCGCAGGTAAGCCGAGCGGGGCCATGTGTGCAGAGAGTGTGTGTGTGTGTGTGTGTGTGTGTGTGTGTGTGTGTGTGTGTGTGTGTGTGTGAATGTGTACATGCCGCGGGCAGGAGGGGGCGGAGCGAGCTGAGCGGGGAAGTGTGGGCTTCCTGCACGTAACTAGGATAAACATCGGGTTACTAACCAAAGCGCTTTGGTTGGATACCCGATGTTTATCTTGGTTACCAGCTTCTGGCAGGCTGCCAGCGATGGCTCCTGCACACTGTAGCTGTAAAAAGCCCTGCTTTTTGCTGCTAGAACCGTTCTCGAACGTATCTAGAACTATCGAGCTTTTGCAAAAAGCTCGAGTTCTAGTTCGATCTCGAACAGCCCCCAAAATCACTCGAGCTTAGAACTGGAGAACCTCGAACCGCGCTCAACTCTACTTATTAGACCAAAGCACAGATTTCCACTGGTCTAATGTCCATTCCTTGTGTTCTCTTCTGCTTGTTGCCTGTCCTTAGCAGTGGTTTACTAGCAGCTATTTTAGCATGAAGGCTGCTGCACAAAGTCTCCTTCTTAACAGTTGTTCTAGAGATGTGTCTGTTGCTAGACCTCTGTGTGGCATTGACCTGGTCTCTAATCTGAGCTGCTGTTAACCTGAGATTTCTGAGGCTGGTGACTCGGATAAACTTATCCTCCGCAGCAGAGGTGACTCTTGGTCTTCCTTTCCTGGGGCGATCCTCATGTGAGCCAGTTTCTTTGTAGCATTTGATGGTTTTTGCCACTGCACTTGGGGACACTTTCAAAGTTTTCCCAATTTTTCGGACTGACTGACCTTCATTTCTTAAAGTAATGATGGGCATTCGTTTTTCTTTACTTAGCTGCTTTTTTCTTGCCATAATACAAATTCTAACAGTCTATTCAGTAGGACTATCAGCTGCGTATCCACCAGACATCTGCACAACACAACTGATGGCCCCAACCCCATTTATCAGGCAAGAAATCCCACTTATTAAACCTGACAGGGCACACCTGTGAAGTGAAGACCATTTCCGGTGACGACAAACTCTTTGAATGAGAAGGTGTGTCCAAATATTTGGTCTGTACAGTATATTTGCCCCTCTCTGGTCATTTTTTTGTATACATTGGGGCAGAAGGAGACTGAATGTGGCATCCAATATTTGGGGTATAACACAGACTCTTTATAGGCCACATCCAGAATAAGTATGTTGTGGCCGTTGATGAATGTGGACGTGGAGCGCACGATCGTGGCTCTTATTTACTGTCACTGGCCTCCCTGCATTTAAGCCTCTCTTCTGGATAACAATTGGGGGGAAGGTCCATGACTTTGTATTTCCTTCTTTACAGAGAACCAGATTTTGTAGTCACCTTGAAAATCCGGAAATCGATCCCGTGTGGATTTGTGGCCAAACCGTCACGTACATTCAGCTCTTCTGAAACTCTACGACAATGCGCTGAAAATGGCGACTTCTGCCAGAATGAAGGAGCTGCAGTACATGGACTGTCCACCGGGGGCAGACACGGACCTTCTGCCAGGAGGGGACCCTGCACAGCGGGGATCAGAGCTTGCTCCACAGTTCCCCCTCTTCTTCAGATGGCAGCCAGGTTTTGATGAACTCTTCAGAGACCACCAGTGTTTTCCTGAATGCGGCGCCCCCTTCTGGCTGCTGCGATCAGGCTCAAGTTCAGTGAACACTTTTTTTGCTGCTATCACACAGACTTTTCTCCACCGGACGATCGCTCCACACCACCTGCACAGACCTTACGTCACGCAATACTTTGTGGCATTTGACCGTTCAGCACAATTTTCCTTTGTAGCTCGGTATGTTCATAGCGCTAATGAAGCAGTTCATGAAGCTACAGGGGCCGCCTGTGTCCTCCCAGCGCACATGCACGCTACCGGTGTCAGGACTGGACTGACGCCATGTTCCAAGGACAGCAATACACTGCCATGTAGTTACCCCCTATCAGAGTTAATGGGGGGTGTACTAAGACCCCTGGACTCCTCCATTTTTACGGCATTCATTTCTGTATCACCAGCCTGGTGTAAGCTCCCCATGTTGTATAATAGCAGTATTGTCCTGTACAGTGTGAATGTCCCATTATGTATGTCCATGTTGTGTTTTTGTCTCTACCCTGGACCTCCTCGGCCTCGTCTGACTCTTGTATCTCCTATACTCTCCTGCAGACATCAGATATTCATTGGTGGATCCTTTTGATTTTGCTTTGCAGATGTTTCTACGCCCGTGGCAGGCCATAGACATTACACTTGTGGCTGGTCCCACTGAAATTGGTTGGATCTGCCAATATCTTCCTAACATCTACTATCGTATTATTTCACGACTGCTTTGACTATATACAGTTGTTCGATTGTGCTGACTTTCCTCATTGTTTGACTGGATGGTCCTCCTTGTTCTCGTCTGGTTCCACCAACCGTTGTCCTCATGTCGTGAATTCATCTATGATCTTGTCTGGCCAAACCAACCTTGTCTGTGACTGGGACGACTTCTCTATCACTCCATGTAGAAAAGGAATTGGAAAAGATCTACCACTCGAACCAGAAACTGTGTCACACCAGGTCCAGGTGGATCCACACATATATCCCACAATCACCATAAGGTTCTATCTGACAAAAAAATTCTAGTGACTTGTGCTCATTTTTGTATTGACCTTCATGATGTTTTCTGGCTCTACCGACCTTCTGTATCACGTGAGACTGTGCTAATGCTCTTTATGTTGATCTCCTTGGTTTTGTCTAGCTGTATCGACTCACGGGACTATCCTAATCTCCTCTGTGTTGTGTGACTGTATGGACCTCCATGATTTTGTCTGGTTTTACTGGTTCTTGACATATGTGAGTGCCATAATCTCACCAGGTTGAGTTCCTGGATTGACCTCCTTGGTTTCGTCCGGCTGTACTGACTCTGTTTCATGGGACTATTCTGATCTCCTCTGTGTTGTGTGACTGGATGGACCTCCATGATCTTGTCTGGTTTTACTGATTTTTGACGTATGTGAGTGCTGTAATCTCAATTTGATTGAGTTCCTGGATTGACGACCTTTGTTTTGTCTAGCTGTACAGACTGTTTCACGGGACTATCCTGATCTCCTCTATGTTGTGTGACTGTAAGGACCTCCATGACCTTTCTGGTTTTACCAGCTCTTAACCTGCGGAGATTACGGCATTCACATATGTTGTGTTCCTAGATTGACCTCCTTAGTTTTGTCTAGCTGTATGGATTATGTTTCACGTGGCTCTCCTGATCTCCTCTGTGTTGTGTGACTGGATAGACATCCATGAGCTTGTCTGATTTTACTGACTCTTGACGTGTTTGAGTGCCGTTAACTTACCAGGTTGAGTTCCTGGTTCGACCTCCATGGTTTTGTCTATCTGCATTAACTCTGTGTCCTGAGATGGTCCAGATATCTTCTCTGAGTGGCTAGATTGACCTAAATGGACTTTTCTTTCTTTAGCAATTGAAGTACCTGGCCTGATTTCCTTCATATTGTGTGACCTCTATGGTCCAGTCATCTTGTTCTAGCTCTGTCTCATGTGACTCCTGACCTCCTCGATGTTCATTGACTCTTCCATGGCCATGTCTGGCTGTATTGACCCTCTGTCTTGGGGTGTCCCTGATCTTCCCAATGTTATATGATTAGGTTGACCTCCTGTATACTACCACAGTTGAGCAGCGACTGTGCTGTAAAATAGATGTATATATTTGGCTATTGTATATATGGACCATTTTGTGGAGCAGGTCATATTGTAGTGGATCTGTTCCTTTTATGAGGTTCTTCCCGCACTATGATACTGATTTCGCAGGGACTACACTGCCCCAAAGAGGTATTACTCCAGGTGTATATTGAAGCTCCTCAGTGTTGGTGGCATATCTCATAGATTAGAGCCAGAAGAGACAGAGGGGACTTACATTGGATAATACTCCACATAAAAGATCCGTAGGACTCCGGCCACAAGCAAACATCAGTAAAGGTTGGAATGTGGTGGAACTCGCCATGGCTGCCACATCACCGGGCCCTTGTGTCACAGAAAATAATCCTCTGTCTGTCAGAGATCTGTAGGTCAGTTATCCACTTATTATAAGTCCTACCTCCATCGCTGGTGAAGACTTATCTTTATATTCAGCCAAACTTCAATTTTATGGGATGTAAACGTCTTCTCTATACGCAATCAGGCTCCAGCTCTGTCATTATCCAATTTCTTTCTCCGTAGTCCTCCAGTCTCTTTCTCCGTAGTCCTCCAGTCTCTTTCTCCGTAGTCCTCCAGTCTCTTTCTCCGTAGTCCTCCAGTCTCTTTCTCCGTAGTCCTCCAGTCTCTTTCTCCGTAGTCCTCCAGTCTCTTTCTCCGTAGTCCTCCAGTCTCATTCTCCGTAGTCCTCCAGTCTCTTTCTCCGTAGTCCTCCAGTCTCATTCTCCGTAGTCCTCCAGTCTCATTCTCCGTAGTCCTCCAGTCTCATTCTCCGTAGTCCTCCAGTCTCATTCTCCGTAGTCCTCCAGTCTCATTCTCCGTAGTCCTCCAGTCTCATTCTCCGTAGTCCTCCAGTCTCATTCTCCGTAGTCCTCCAGTCTCATCTTCCGTAGTCGTCCAATCTGTTCCTCTGCAGTTGTCCAGTCTCGTCCTTTTCGCAGATCGCTGTTCTCCTCTGCAGATGACCTGTCTCTTAATTTGTAGACAGTCCATATCCTCCTCTGCAGCAGGCTAATCTCATTCTCTGCAGACTTTAAATCTCCTCCCTTATATTCATCTAATCTAATTCCTGTGCAGATCGGCTATAGCCTCCTGTGGAGACTACCTATCTCCTTCCCTGCAGGCCTCCAGTTTCTGCCCCTGCAGGTCTCCAGTCTCCTTCCCTGCAGGTCTCCAGTCTCTCCTCCTCTGCAGGTCTCCAGTCTCTCCTCCTCTGCAGGTCTCCAGTCTCTCCTCCTCTGCAGGTATCCAGGCTCCGCCCCTGCAGATCTTCAGACTCCTTCCCTGCAGGTCTCCAGTCTCTCCTCCCCTGCAGGTCTCCAGTCTCTCCTCCCCTGCAGGTCTCCAGTCTCTCCTCCCCTGCAGGTCTCCAGTCTCTCCTCCCCTGCAGGTCTCCAGTCTCTCCTCCCCTGCAGGTCTCCAGTCTCTCCTCCCCTGCAGGTCTCCAGTCTCTCCTCCCCTGCAGGTCTCCAGTCTCTCCTCCCCTGCAGGTCTCCAGTCTCTCCTCCCCTGCAGGTCTCCAGTCTCTCCTCCCCTGCAGGTCTCCAGTCTCTCCTCCCCTGCAGGTCTCCAGTCTCTCCTCCTCTGCAGGTCTCCAGTCTCTCCTCCTCTGCAGGTCTCCAGTCTCTCCTCCTCTGCAGGTCACCAGTCTCCTCCCCCTGCAGGTTTCCAGTCTCCTCCCCTGCAGGTCTCCAGTTTCCTCCCCTGCAGGTCTCCAGTTTCCTCCCCTGCAGGTCTCCAGTCTCCTCCCCTGCAGGTCTCTAGGCTCTGTCCATGCAGGTCTCTAGGCTCTGTCCATGCAGGTCTCCAGTCTCCTCCCCTGCAGGTCTCCAGTCTCCTCCCCTGCAGGTCTCCAGTCTCCTCCCCTGCAGGTCTCCAGTTTCCTCCCCTGCAGGTCTCTAGGCTCTGTCCATGCAGGTCTCCAGTCTCCTCCTCTGCAGGACTTAAGTCTTCACCCCTGCAGGACTCCATGTTCTGCCCCTGCAGGTCTCCAGTCTGCTCCTCTGCAGGTATCCAGGCTTCACCCCTCCAGTTCTCCATTCTCCTCCTCTGCAGAACTCCAGACTCCACCCCTGCAGTTCTCCAGTCTCCTCCTCTGCAGGTATCCAGTCTCCTCCTCTGCAGGTATCCAGGCTCCGCCCCTGCAGATCTTCAGACTCCTTCCCTGCAGGTCTCCAGTCTCTCCTCCCCTGCAGGTCTCCAGTCTCTCCTCCCCTGCAGGTCTCCAGTCTCTCCTCCCCTGCAGGTCTCCAGTCTCTCCTCCCCTGCAGGTCTCCAGTCTCTCCTCCCCTGCAGTACCCCAGTCTCTCCTCCCCTGCAGGACCCCAGTCTCCTCATCTGCAGGACCCCAGTCTCCTCCCCTGTAGGTCTCTAGGCTCTGTCCATGCAGGTCTCCAGTCTCCTCCTCTGCAGGACTCAAGTCTTCACCCCTGCAGGACTCCATGTTCTGCCCCTGCAGGTCTCCAGTCTTCTCCCCTGCAGGTATCCAGGCTTCACCCCTCCAGTTCTCCATTCTTCTCCTCTGCAGAACTCCAGACTCCACCCCTGCAGT
This sequence comes from Anomaloglossus baeobatrachus, assembly GCF_048569485.1. Taxonomy (NCBI): domain Eukaryota; kingdom Metazoa; phylum Chordata; class Amphibia; order Anura; family Aromobatidae; genus Anomaloglossus; species Anomaloglossus baeobatrachus. Next base: position 964,548,912 of record NC_134353.1, read on the forward strand.
TCTCCAGTCTCCTCCTCTGCAGGTATCCAGGCTCCGCCCCTGCAGATCTTCAGACTCCTCTCCTGCAGGACCCCAGTCTCTCCTCCCCTGCAGGACCCCAGTCTCTCCTCCCCTGCAGGACCCCAGTCTCTCCTCCCCTGCAGGACCCCAGTCTCTCCTCCCCTGCAGGACCCCAGTCTCTCCTCCCCTGCAGGACCCCAGTCTCTCCTCCCCTGCAGGTCTCCAGTCTCTCCTCCCCTGCAGGTCTCCAGTCTCTCCTCCCCTGCAGGTCTCCAGTCTCTCCTCCCCTGCAGGTCTCCAGTCTCTCCTCCCCTGCAGGTCTCCAGTCTCTCCTCCCCTGCAGGTCTCCAGTCTCTCCTCCCCTGCAGATTTCCAGTCTCTCCTCCCCTGCAGATTTCCAGTCTCTCCTCCCCTGCAGATTTCCAGTCTCTCCTCCCCTGCAGTTTTCCAGTCTCTCCTCCCCTGCAGTTTTCCAGTCTCTCCTCCCCTGCAGGTCTCCAGTCTCTCCTCCCCTGCAGGTCTCCAGTCTCTCCTCCCCTGCAGGTCTCCAGTCTCTCCTCCCCTGCAGGTCTCCAGTCTCTCCTCCCCTGCAGGTCTCCAGTCTCTCCTCCCCTGCAGGTCTCCAGTCTCTCCTCCCCTGCAGGTCTCCAGTCTCTCCGCCCCTGCAGTTCTCCAGTCTCTCCTCCCCTGCAGCTCTCCAGTCTCCTCCCCTGCAGGACCCCAGTCTCCTCATCTACAGGTATCCAGTCTCTCTGCGCCTGCAGTTCTCCAGTCTCTCTGCGCCTGCAGTTCTCCAGTCTCTCTGCGCCTGCAGTTCTCCAGTCTCTCTGCGCCTGCAGTTCTCCAGTCTCTCTGCGCCTGCAGTTCTCCAGTCTCTCTGCGCCTGCAGTTCTCCAGTCTCTCTGCGCCTGCAGTTCTCCAGTCTCTCTGCGCCTGCAGTTCTCCAGTCTCTCTGCGCCTGCAGTTCTCCAGTCTCTCTGCGCCTGCAGTTCTCCAGTCTCCGCCCCTGCAGTTCTCCAGTCTCCGCCCCTGCAGTTCCCCAGTCTTCTCCTCTCACCTCCTTACTCAACAGGTTGCTTCTTTGCACAGATTCCTCAGTGATTGTTACTAATTATGAGCAGTCAGTTAAGCTGTTGACAATAAGGGAATTCTCCTAACGTGAGTTACCGCGGGCATTACCTGTCACATGGGTTGTGATCAGTTATAGCTGTTATTAACCTGTCATTATAAGATCTGATCCTTATGTTTCATATCCTGGTGCTTCTGTCCTGATATTTAAAGCCCCATAGAAATGACATCAGATCCTCGGGGGTTGCACATCCCGACCTGACAATTGGGCGTTAGCCTCTGCTCCTATTCGCTATGTGTCTGTGTTTCTTTGGGTTTTTTGACCGTTGGGTCACGGTGATGCTAATCTGTCCGTGTGCATCTCATTAGTGGCTCTTTTATTTGGCGCGGTCATCTATATGTCTAATAATTACCTCCTTCGTTAGGAGCAGTAGTTTGGTAAAGCCGCCGGACTTTGTGGGTGACCAGCTCCTTATTGGAGGGACAGTATGGAGGGTCCAGATATCGCGGGCATCGATCCTGCTAGGTACATGCAGCATGCCTTAGTATGAGGGGCTGGAAGGAAGATCTGTGCCCACTATCTAACGTGTATGGGCTCCTTTATTCTCCAGTCACATCCAGAACTGCAGTTCTTTAGCATTTTAACCATGCTCTTCAGGTGGCAGGCTCGATGCAAACACTACATTTCCCACAATGACCACCGCTGGTGAACCTGAACCAGCAGGAGGCAGAAGTGAGAGGTGAAGTCGTGAAGCCAAAAAGCGAAGAAGAGACCAGTAGAAAGGGGAATGCAGCTCTGGATGTGACTAGAGTAGGACACACAATGCAATGAGAGTAAACACTTATTCCCCCATCTCCCACCCCGGTATATATAGCAGAGCTGCCGGTATATACATCGTGATAGATATGGACAGTATCTGTCCTCAGAATCTGTAGATCTCATCGCTTTGTCGCGGATTGGAGGTCACATCACGGTTACGTTGTGTCAGGTCCTCCTTTATTGTATGTTTGCTGCCTTATATCTCAGCGCGCCCCTCGTTATAATGTGTATTAACTCCTTGTCTTCTGTATAGATCATGGTTTTTTGCTTATTGTGTATCCAGAAAGCTGCCGACAATTTTATTTGTTAAAATAAACCCTTGATGATGATTGATAATGATGACCGGCATCATGACCTCTCGGGCTACAAAGACGAGACAGAAAGGCACCAAGTGCCAAGTACTCATTTACTCTAAGCCAGTAACGTAGTCTCGTCAGGTCCTGTATATATGTATCCACACAGAAATATTCTAGTATGATGCCCCACAGTACATTCCCCCCACACACAGTATAATGTCCCCACAATACATTCCCCCCACACACAGTATACTGTCCTCACAGTACATTCCCCCCACACACAGTATACTGTCCTCACAGTACATTCCCCCCACACACCGTATAATGTCCCCACAGTACATTCCCCCCACACACAGTATGATGTCCTCACAGTACATTCCCCCCACACACAGTATGATGTCCTCACAGTACATTCCCCCCACACACAGTATGATGTCCCCACAGTACATTCCCCCCACACACAGTATACTGTCCTCACAGTACATTCCCCCCACACACCGTATAATGTCCCCACAGTACATTCCCCCCACACACAGTATGATGTCCTCACAGTACATTCCCCCCACACACAGTATGATGTCCTCACAGTACATTCCCCCCACACACAGTATGATGTCCTCACAGTACATTCCCCCCACACACAGTATGATGTCCTCACAGTACATTCCCCCCACACACAGTATGTCCTCACAGTACATTCCCCCACACACAGTATGATGTCCTCACAGTACATTCCCCCCACACACAGTATGATGTCCTCACAGTACATTCCCCCCACACACAGTATGATGTCCTCACAGTACATTCCCCCCACACACAGTATGATATCCTCACAGTACATTCCCCCCACACACAGTATAATGTCCTCACAGAACATTCCCCCCACACACAGTATAATGTCCTCACAGTACATTCCCCCCACACACAGTATAATGTCCTCACAGAACATTCCCCCCACACACAGTATAATGTCCTCACAGTACATTCCCCCACACACAGTATGATGTCCTCACAGTACATTCCCCCACACACAGTATGATGTCCTCACAGTACATTCCCCCCACACACAGTATAATGTCCTCACAGTACATTCCCCCACACACAGTATAATGTCCTCACAGTACATTCCCCCACACACAGTATAATGTCCTCACAGTACATTCCCCCACACACAGTATAATGTCCTCACAGTACATTCCCCCACACACAGTATAATGTCCTCACAGTACATTCCCCCACACACAGTATGATGTCCTCACAGTACATTCCCCCACACACAGTATGATGTCCTCACAGTACATTCCCCCACACACAGTATGATGTCCTCACAGTACATTCCCCCCACACACAGTATGATGTCCTCACAGTACATTCCCCCCACACACAGTATGATGTCCTCACAGTACATTCCCCCCACACACAGTATGATGTCCTCACAGTACATTCCCCCACACACAGTATAATGTCCTCACAGTACATTCCCCCACACACAGTATAATGTCCTCACAGTACATTCCCCCACACACAGTATGATGTCCTCACAGTACATTCCCCCCACACACAGTATGATGTCCTCACAGTACATTCCCCCACACACAGTATGATGTCCTCACAGTACATTCCCCCACACACAGTATAATGTCCTCACAGTACATTCCCCCACACACAGTATGATGTCCTCACAGTACATTCCCCCACACACAGTATGATGTCCTCACAGTACATTCCCCCCACACACAGTATGATGTCCTCACAGTACATTCCCCCACACACAGTATGATGTCCTCACAGTACATTCCCCCACACACAGTATGATGTCCTCACAGTACATTCCCCCCACACATAGTATGATGTCCTCACAGTACATTCCCAGATTGGTCCTGTCCTGTGGGATCCGTGATGGTTTGGAGTATGACTTATTGTGTCTCTGACTTTTCTCCCTGACTTGCACATGTCGGCTGTGATATTGGTGCATCTATGGAAGCGTCACTGGGGCATCATCATGGGAATATCAGACAAATAAATGGATGGGAGTGAGCATGGAAGAGGGTCTGCAGATTTATGACCCAGTGGCAAGAAGACAGGTCTCCAATCCCCTCCAAGATGGCGGCTTCCTGTGGCTGGACCCAATGAGACACTCTGCAGAAGACCAGTGGAGGATGAGCAGTTTTATTATTTGCTTGTGATATAAAGTAGAAATACAGAATGTCCCAGTCCCCAGAGTTCACCATATACAAGACATTGGGCGTCTATACACACGGCTACAAGCGGCAGCCGGAGGCAACAAGTGGAAAACAAAGGAGGACTCCAATACGTGTCAGGCTTAGGAGACCCCCGGTACCAAACTGTGGTCCCACCGGGCGTCCGGTAATGGATGTTACAGGGACAGGAGCAGAGGATTCACTAACACTAGAAGAAGAAATGGAAGATTCTCACTGCGGTAATGTGCCACATAAATGATGAGGATGATGATGTTTGGTGATGATCTGGAGGACACAGACAGAATAGGCACCTGTGCTAGGATAACATATAGGCCGCTGTGCAGGAGTAGTATATGGTCCCTGTGCAAGGACACTATATGGGCGCTTGTGCAAGGACACTATATGGTCCTTGTGTAAGGACACTATATGGTCCCTGTGCAAGGACACTATATGGTTCCTGTGTAAGGTCAGTATATGGGCCCCTGTGCGAGGACACTATATGGCCCCTGTGCAAGGACACTATATGGGCGCTTGTGCAAGGACACTATATGGTCCCTGTGTAAGGACACTATATGGCCCCTGTGCAAGGACACTATATGGTCCCTGTGCAAGGACACTATATGGTCCTTGTGTAAGAACACTATATGGTCCCTGTGCAAGGACACTATATGGTTCCTGTGTAAGGACAGTATATGGGCCCCTGTTCGAGGACACTATATGGCCCCTGTGCAAGGACACTATATGGGCGCTTGTGCAAGGACACTATATGGTCCCTGTGCGAGGACACTATATGGTTCCTGTGTAAGGAATGTATATGGTTCCTGTGTAAGGACAGTATATGGGTCCCTGTGCGAGGACACTATATGGTCCCTGTGTAAGAACATTATATGAGTGCAGAGATCTGTAAATATTGGTTTTATCATATAGTTGCTGGTCTCATTTCTACTTGAAATCAGGGTATTGCGCCCCGGGAACCAGCGCTCCACGGTGCAGCACGATGCCGCGATACCGTGAGAGGCTGCAGGGACCGCCGGGACCATCAGGGCTGGTCAGGAGGTTTACGTCAGGAAAAAAAAAATAAGTCACATAATTGGGGTCAGCAGCTGTGTAAAAATATGGTGACTTTTGGCATTTACATGTCAGTCCTGGTGAGGCGAGGGTGGGACGCTCCAGGGTCTCCACTTATCACATTTATCATCAGCGGAATGGTGGCACACTCCAGAACAATTCTGGCAATGGCCCTCGCTGCATATCAGAGAGTGAGCATCAGTGAGCGCTTCATTAATACAGGTCTGCGCTGTATCAGTCCTATTGACTCGCCCCGGAAGACCCTGAAAGGGAATCTGTCAGGTGACAATACTAATGTAATCTGTACATGGGGCTTAAGGAGACCTTTCAGGATCACTACGTTTTATTGCTCTACCTTATCCTGTTACCCTGTTGTACGCTCCATGGAATTCAATGTTTCTGCACACTAGTGCAGTGTATGTAAACACGATTTGCACATTCACTGCTCCCCCCACCCTCCTCCCAGTACATTCACTATCACTGCGGAGAGGTGGGAGGGAGCATGGGTGGGGGCCACAGTGCAGATTCAGTTCAGATTTGCTTTCACTGATGGTAGCACTGAGATGGAGAAGTGGGGAGCAGGGCATATGCAGTTTTTATTTACATATACTAGATTAGTCACACTGAATTCTATGGAGCGTACAACAGGATAACAGGATAAGGTAGAGCAATAAAACGTAGTGATTCTGAAAGGTCTCCCTAAGCCCTATGTACAGATAACATCATATGTACAATAAAATAACTAGATAAGGTAGAGCTATGGAAGTTACTGATCCTGAAAGACCTCCTTAAGCCCTATGTTCAGATAACATCCTATGTACAATAAAATAACAGGATAAGGTAGAGCAATAAAACATAGTGATCCTGAAAGGTCTCCTTAAGCCCTATGTACAGATAACATCCTATGTACAATAAAATAACTGGATAAGGTAGATCTATGGGAGTTACTGATCCTGAAAGGTCTCCTTAAGCCCTATGTACAGATAACATCCTATGTACAATAAAATAACAGGATAAGGTAGAGCTATGGAAGTTACTGATCCTGAAAGACCTCCTTAAGCCCTATGTACAGATAACATCCTATGTACAATAAAATAACAGGATAAGGTAGAGCTATGGAAGTTACTGATCCTGAAAGGCCTCCTTAAGCCCTATGTACAGATAACATCCTATGTACAATAAAATAACTGGATAAGGTAGAGCTACGTAAGTTACTGATCCTGAAAGGCCTCCTTAAGCCCTATGTACAGATAACATCCTATGTACAATAAAATAACTGGATAAGGTAGAGCTACGTAAGTTACTGATCCTGAAAGGCCTCCTTAAGCCCTATGTACAGATAACATCCTATGTACAATAAAATAACTGGATAAAGTAGAGCTATGGAAGTTACTGATCCTGAAAGACCTCCTTAAATCCTTTTTAAAGATTACATTAGTATTCAACTAGAAAATCCCCTGACAGATTCCCTTCAATGACTTCTACACCTCCATGAGCTGCGCCAGAGATGCATTTCTGGAGTACAAAAGCCGGCACATCTGATGAATTTGACGACGGGGGGAGTCCCAGCCCTGCTTCATCTTCGTTTTCTGGGGTAAAAGCTTTGATGAATCGTCTCTAAAGTCTTTGGGAAAGATGCAGACGTTTCGATCGTACAGGGCATGGTGACCCCTCTAGGAGCCCCTTATGCACCCACACTAGACCCATATCCCAATGTTTTTGGCCCGGGAATCCTGATGGACACATGATGGGCGCTGAGTCCTTGTATAACGGCTCCATTAGATCGAGTGCAGCGGCTGTGCAGAGGTTGCCCGGTGTTGGATTTTCTTGGGCTATCATGGGCATTGTACCCCAATACCATCTGTGTGTCCCCCCAGTCTATGATGGAAATCATGGTGGAGGACACATTAGGTACTGCAGGTGAAGAGCTGGTCGTCGTCTTACTTGGCCTTTGGACGATGTTTCCGAACCCACTGCTGCAGGAAACGGTTATTGGGGTCCATACATTTCAGCTGGTTTTCCACCAGCAGCCTGTAGGGGGAAGCACCAGAGGTGAGAAAATCAGGGGTGAAGTACATGAAGAACAGGGGGTATGGTGAGTGTGAACTTGGGATGCTCCAGACTGGATACATACTAGACTGGGCACCTACTGGACTGGGCACCTACTGAACTGGACACATACTGGACTGGACACACATTCAGGCCTGGAAACATACTGGGCTTTCGTGCATAATGGTCTGGGAGCATACTTAACTAGACACGTGCTGGGCTGAGCACATGCTGAGTACATAATATCCCCCCACACACACTGCCCATCTGTATAATATCCCTCAAGTATGCTGCCCCTTTGTATAATATCCCCCCCACAAGCTGCCTTTCTTTACATATAAATCCTCCCACACCACACTGCCCTTCTGTATATCGCCCTATACACGCTTCCCCTCTGTATACTATCCCCCCACACACACATACTGCTGCACACTGGGCTGCGGGATGACGCGCTGGTGCCCTGCTCTGCTCCACTGACTTTGCTTCTGCTACATGGCTAATTTGTATGCGATGCCCTAGAAGGGCTTCACATGTAAATTAGTCGTGTGTAGTGGCCGAAGCGACATGGCCGACCCCTCTGCTGCAGCTGTGACTGGGACACGGTGAAGAAGGGGGCCCGGCCCGGTGCTTAATAAAGCTGAGTAATTACCCTGGGCTCCCCTCTCCACCGGGTCCCATACACCAGTCATGGTTGTCATGCACTGATGGTGGCCCTGGGTTCCCCTAGCAATAATCTACATTCAGGACTGGAGGAGAGATTAGCGGCCGCTCCTCGCACTCACACGATGGCCTTCAGGCTGCAGATCCCGTCCTTCTTCTGGAACTGGACTTTGGTCACTTTCTGCAGCAGGTTCTTTGGGATGCGCTTGGCAAGTTGGGTGCAGCAAGAAGCAGAAGAAAAAGGCAAACCTGAGGAGGAGACAAGTGGGAAGTGGTCAGGTATGGTCAAGTATGTGGGGGAAGTCAGGTATGTGGGGAGCAGTCAGGTATGTATGGGTTGGTCAGGTAACTGGGGGACGGTCAGGTATGTGGGGAGCGGTCAGGTATGTGGGGAGTGGTCAGGTATGTGAGGAGCGGTCAGGTATGTGGGGAGCGGTCAGGTATGTGGGGAGCGGTCAGGTATGTATGGGGTAGTCAGGTAACTGGGGGGCGGTCAGGTATGTGGGGAGCGGTCAGGTATGTGGGGAGTGGTCAGGTATGTGGGGAGTGGTCAGGTATGTGGGGAGCGGTCAGGTATGTGGGGAGTGGTCAGGTATGTGGGGAGTGGTCAGGTATGTGGGGAGCGGTCAGGTATGTGGGGAGTGGTCAGGTATGTGGGGACGGTCAGGTATGTGGGGAGCGGTCAGGTATGTAACGGGTGGTCAGGTAACTGGGGGGCAATCAGGTATGTGAGGAGAGGTCAGGTATGTTGGGAGCGGTGAGGTATGTGGGGGGTGGTCAGGCATGGTGGGAGTGGTCAGGTATGTACGGAGCAGTCAGGTATGTGGGGGGTGTTCAGGTATATGGGGAGCGGTCAGGTATGTGGGGAGAAGTCAGGTATGTGGGGGGTGGTCAGGTATGTGGGGCGCAGTCAGGTATATGGGGAGCAGTCAGGTATGTGGAGAGTGGTCAGGTATATAGGGAGCGGTCAGGTATGTGGGGAGCGGTCAGGTATATGGGGAGCGGTCAGGTATATGGGGAGCGGTCAGGTATGTGGAGGGCGGTCAGGTATGTGGGCAGTGGTCAGGTATGTGGGGAGTGGTCAGGTATGTGGGGAGCAGTCAGGTATGTGGGGAACGATCAGGTATGTGGGGAACGATCAGGTATGTGGGGAGCGGTCAGGTATGTATGGGGTGGTCAGGTAACTGGGGGGCGGTCAGGTATGTGGGGAGCGGTCAGGTATGTGGGGAGTGGTCAGGTATGTGGGGAGCGGTCAGGTATGTGGGGAGTGGTCAGGTATGTGGGGACGGTCAGGTATGTGGGGAGCGGTCAGGTATGTAACGGGTGGTCAGGTAACTGGGGGGCAATCAGGTATGTGAGGAGAGGTCAGGTATGTGGGGAGCGGTCAGACATATGGGGAGTGGTCAAGTATGTAGGGAGCGGTCAGGTATGTGGGGGGTGGTCAGGCATGTGGGAGTGGTCAGGTATGTAGGGAGCGGTCAGGTATGTGGGGGGTGGTCAGGTATGTAGGGAGCGGTCAGGTATGTGGGGGGTGGTCAGGCATGTGGAAGTGGTCAGGTATGTAGGGAGCAGTCAGGTATGTGGGTAGCGGTCAGGTATATGGGGAGCGGTCAGGTATGTGGAGAGTGGTCAGGTATATAGGGAGCGGTCAGGTATGTGGGGAGCGGTCAGGTATATGGGGAGCGGTCAGGTATGTGGAGGGCGGTCAGGTATGTGGGCAGTGGTCAGGTATGTGGGCAGTGGTCAGGTATGTGGGGAGTGGTCAGGTATGTGGGGAGCGGTCAGGTATGTGGAGAGTGGTCAGGTATATAGGGAGCAGTCAGGTATGTGGGGAGCGGTCAGGTATATGGGGAGCGGTCAGGTATATGGGGAGCGGTCAGGTATGTGGAGGGCGGTCAGGTATGTGGGGAGTGGTCAGGTATGTGGGGAGCAGTCAGGTATGTGGGGAGCGATCAGGTATGTGGGGAGTGGTCAGGTATGTATGGGGTGGTCAGGTAACTGGGGGGCAATCAGGTATGTGAGGAGAGGTCAGGTATGTTGGGAGCGGTCAGGTATGTGGGGGGTGGTCAGGCATGGTGGGAGTGGTCAGGTATGTACGGAGCAGTCAGGTATGTGGGGGGTGTTCAGGTATATGGGGAGCGGTCAGGTATGTGGGGAGAAGTCAGGTATGTGGGGGGTGGTCAGGTATGTGGGGCGCAGTCAGGTATATGGGGAGCGGTCAGGTATGTGGAGAGTGGTCAGGTATATAGGGAGCGGTCAGGTATGTGGGGAGCAGTCAGGTATGTGGGGAACGATCAGGTATGTGGGGAACGATCAGGTATGTGGGGAGCGGTCAGGTATGTATGGGGTGGTCAGGTAACTGAGGGGCGGTCAGGTATGTGGGGAGCGGTCAGGTATGTGGGGAGTGGTCAGGTATGTGGGGAGCGGTCAGGTATGTGGGGAGTGGTCAGGTATGTGGGGACGGTCAGGTATGTGGGGAGCGGTCAGGTATGTAACGGGTGGTCAGGTAACTGGGGGGCAATCAGGTATGTGAGGAGAGGTCAGGTATGTGGGGAGCGGTCAGACATGTGGGGAGTGGTCAAGTATGTAGAGAGCGGTCAGGTATGTGGGGGGTGGTCAGGCATGTGGGAGTGGTCAGGTATGTAGGGAGCGGTCAGGTATGTGGGGGGTGGTCAGGCATGGGAAGTGGTCAGGTATGTAGGGAGCAGTCAGGTATGTGGGTAGCGGTCAGGTATATGGGGAGCGGTCAGGTATGTGGAGAGTGGTCAGGTATATAGGGAGCGGTCAGGTATGTGGGGAGCGGTCAGGTATATGGGGAGCGGTCAGGTATGTGGAGGGCGGTCAGGTATGTGGGCAGTGGTCAGGTATGTGGGCAGTGGTCAGGTATGTGGGGGGTGGTCAGGCATGTGGAAGTGGTCAGGTATGTAGGGAGCAGTCAGGTATGTGGGTAGCGGTCAGGTATGTGGGGAGCGGTCAGGTATGTGGAGAGTGGTCAGGTATATAGGGAGCGGTCAGGTATGTGGGGAGCGGTCAGGTATATGGGGAGCGGTCAGGTATATGGGGAGCGGTCAGGTATGTGGAGGGCGGTCAGGTATGTGGGCAGTGGTCAGGTATGTGGGGAGTGGTCAGGTATGTGGGGAGCAGTCAGGTATGTGGGGAGCGATCAGGTATGTGGGGAGCGGTCAGGTATGTATGGGGTGGTCAGGTAACTGGGGGGCGGTCAGGTATGTGGGGAGCGGTCAGGTATGTGGGGAGTGGTCAGGTATGTGGGGAGCGGTCAGGTATGTGGGGAGTGGTCAGGTATGTGGGGACGGTCAGGTATGTGGGGAGCGGTCAGGTATGTAACGGGTGGTCAGGTAACTGGGGGGCAATCAGGTATGTGAGTAGAGGTCAGGTATGTGGGGAGCGGTCAGGCATGTGGGGAGTGGTCAAGTATGTAGGGAGCGGTCAGGTATGTGGGGGGTGGTCAGGCATGTGGGAGTGGTCAGGTATGTGGGGGGTGGTCAGGCATGTGGGAGTGGTCAGGTATGTAGGGAGCTTCAGGTATGTGGGGGGTGTTCAGGTATATGGGTAGCGGTCAGGTATATGGGGAGCGGTCAGGTATATGGGCAGTGGTCAGGTATGTGGGCAGTGGTCAGGTATGTGGGGAGTGGTCAGGTATGTGGGGAGCGGTCAGGTATGTGGAGAGTGGTCAGGTATATAGGGAGCGGTCAGGTATGTGGGGAGCGGTCAGGTATATGGGGAGCGGTCAGGTATGTGGGGAGTGGTCAGGTATATGGGGAGCGGTCAGGTATGTGGGGAGTGGTCAGGTATATAGGGAGCGGTCAGGTATGTGGGAAGTGGTCAGTTATATGGGGAGCGGTCAGGTATGTGGAGGGCGGTCAGGTATGTGGGCAGTGGTCAGGTATGTGGGGAGTGGTCAGGTATGTGGGGAGCAGTCAGGTATGTGGGGAGCGATCAGGTATGTGGGGAGCGGTCAGGTATGTATGGGGTGGTCAGGTAACTGGGGGGCGGTCAGGTATGTGGGGAGCGGTCAGGTATGTGGGGAGTGGTCAGGTATGTGGGGAGCGGTCAGGTATGTGGGGAGTGGTCAGGTATGTGGGGAGTGGTCAGGTATGTGGGGACGGTCAGGTATGTGGGGAGCGGTCAGGTATGTAACGGGTGGTCAGGTAACTGGGGGGCAATCAGGTATGTGAGGAGAGGTCAGGTATGTGGGGAGCGGTCAGGCATGTGGGGGGTGGTCAGGCATGTGGGAGTGGTCAGGTATGTAGGGAGCGGTCAGGTATGTGGGGGGTGGTCAGGCATGTGGGAGTGGTCAGGTATGTAGGGAGCAGTCAGGTATGTGGGGGGTGTTCAGGTATATGGGGAGCGGTCAGGTATATGGAGAGCGGTCAGGTATGTGGAGAGTGGTCAGGTATATGGGGAGCGGTCAGGTATGTGGAGGGCGGTCAGGTATGTGGGCAGTGGTCAGGTATGTGGGGAGCAGTCAGGTATGTGGGGAGCGATCAGGTATGTGGGGAGCGGTCAGGTATATGGGGAGCGGTCAGGTATATAGGGAGCAGTCAGGTATGTGGGGAGCGGTCAGGTATATGGGGAGCGGTCAGGTATGTGGAGGGCGGTCAGGTATGTGGGCAGTGGTCAGGTATGTGGGGAGCAGTCAGGTATGTGGGGAGCGATCAGGTATGTGGGGAGCGGTCAGGTATATGGGGAGCGGTCAGGTATATGGGGAGCGGTCAGGTATATGGGGAGCGGTGAGGTATGTGGAGAGTGGTCAGGTATGTGGGGAACGGTGATGTATGTGGAGAGTGGTCAGGTATGTGGGCAGTGGTCAGGTATGTGGGGAGCGGTCAGATATGTGGGGAGCGGTCAGGTATGTGGAGAGTGGTCAGGTATGTGGGGAGTGGTCAGGTATATGGGGAGCGTTCAGATATGTGGGGAGCAGTCAGGTATGTGGGCAGCGGTCAGGTATATGGGGAGTGGTCAGCTATGTGTGGACCGGTCAGGTATGTGGGGAGTGGTCAGGTATATGGGGAGCGGTCAGGTATGTGTGGAGCGGTCAGGTATGTTGGGGGCGGTCAGGTATGTAGGGAGCGGTCAGGTATGTGGAGAGTGGTCAGGTATGTGGGCAGTGGTCAGGTATGTGGGGAGTGGTCAGGTATGTGGGGAGCGGTGAGGTATGTGGAGAGTGGTCAGGTATGTGGGCAGTGGTCAGGTATGTGGAGAGTGGTCAGGTATGTGGGCAGTGGTCAGGTATGTGGGGAGTGGTCAGGTATGTGGGGAGCGGTGAGGTATGTGGAGAGTGGTCAGGTATGTGGGGAGCGGTGAGGTATGTGGAGAGTGGTCAGGTATGTGGGCAGTGGTCAGGTATATGGGGAGCGGTCAGATATGTGGGGAGCGGTCAGGTATGTGGGCAGTGGTCAGGTATGTGGGGAGTGGTCAGGTATGTGGGGAGCGGTCAGGTATGTGGGGAGCCTTCAGATATGTGGGGAGCGGTCAGGTATATGAGGAGTGGTCAGGTATGTGTGGAGCGGTCAGGTATATGAGGAGTGGTCAGGTATGTGTGGAGCGGTCAGGTATGTGGGCAGTGAAGAAAAAACACAAAAAGCCAGCACCAAATGTGCACTTCAGCACCAAACATTCCAAACTGTACTTCTAAAAATTTTGAGATTTTTGGCAAAAAATTGCAATTTCTTGAGCTGCCTCGCCACGTCACGGCAAATCTCATTGAGGCAGTCCTACACGGTCAGGTATATGGGGAGCGGTCAGGTATGTGTGGAGCGGTCAGGTATGTGGGGGGCGGTCAGGTATGTGGGGAGCGGTCAGGTATATGGGGAGCGGTCAGGTATGTGTGGAGCGGTCAGGTATGTGGGGGGCGGTCAGGTATGTGGGGAGCGGTCAGGTATGTGGGGAGTGGTCAAGTATGTGGGGAGTGGTCAGGTATGTGGGGAGCGGTCAGGTATGTGGGGGGCGGTCAGGTATGTGGGGAGTGGTCAAGTATGTGGGGAGTGGTCAAGTATGTGGGGAGTGGTCAGGTATGTGGGCAGTGGTCAGGTATTTGGGGAGCGGTCAGGTATGTGGGGAGCGGTCAGGTATGTGGGGGGCGGTCAGGTATGTGGGGAGTGGTCAGATATGTGGGGAGCGGTCAGGTATGTGGAGGGTGGTCAGGTATGTGGGGAGTGGTCAGATATGTGGGGGGCGGTCAGGTATGTGGGCAGTGGTCAGGTATGTGGGGAGCGGTCAGGTATGTGGGGAGCGGTCAGGTATGTGGAGGGTGGTCAGGTATGTGGGGAGCGGTCAGGTATGTGGAGGGTGGTCAGGTATGTGGAGGGTGGTCAGGTATGTGGGGAGTGGTCAGATATGTGGGGGGCGGTCAGGTATGTAGAGGGTGGTCAGGTATGTGGGGAGCGGTCAGGTATGTGGGAGGCAGCAACATCACATCATGGCCGGGGCAACACAGACTGGACAGTGCTAAAGGGGTTGTAACCTGATAGTGAGCAGAGCTGTGACCTGAGACAGTGGGAGGAGCTGTGACCTGAGACAGTGGGAGGAGCTGTGACCTGAGACAGTGGGAGGAGCTGTGACCTGAGATAGTGGGAGGAGCTGTGACCTGAGACAGTGGGAGGAGCTGTGACCTGAGATAGTGGGAGGAGCTGTGACCTGAGACAGTGGGAGGAGCTGTGACCTGAGACAGCGAAAGGAGCTGTGGAACTGGGAGGAGCTGTTACCTGAGATAGTGGGAGGAGCTGTGACCTGAGATAGTGGGAGGAGCTGTGACCTGAGACAGCAGAAGGAGCTGTGGAACTGGGAGGAGCTGTTACCTGAGATAGTGGCAGGAGTGTGACCTGAGATAGTGGGAGGAGCTGTGACCTGAGATAGTGGGAGGAGCTGTGACCTGAGACAGTGGGAGGAGCTGTGACCTGAGAAAGTGGGAGGAGCTGTGGAACTGGGAGGAGCTGTGACCTTGTAAGAGGGTGACCTAGGGTTGTCTACTGTTCCTGAAGACATCAGTGGTGTAAATGTGTGAAGTGTATTTTTATTGTTAAAGGGAATCTGTCTGCAGGTCTTTGCTCCCCTAACAATTTAGAGCCAGAGACCCTGATTCCAGTGTTGTCACTTACTGAGCTGTTTACTGTCATATTGATAAAATCCCTGTTTTCTCTGCTGCAGATGTAGCAGTTATTTGAATGTAGAGTAGGGTTATACAGAGCTCATGAATATGCTGGACTACCTGCAGTAGTCCTCTAATGATAATCTCCTGCTAATTAAACAGTGGTTTTATAAAAGCTACACTAAGCAGCCCAGGAGGTGACACATCACTGGAAAAGGTCTCTTTTCCTTCATCATGCTGCTCTCAGATTAAGTGGCAAAAACCTGCTGACAGAGTCCCTTTAAGCTATTGAAAGTAAATATTCCTTTTGTGTTGCAGTACTGCCCAGGGTCACAAGATGTCACTGTTTCCTGTCCCCTCCTGTACAGCACACAGAGGGTTTGGGATTTCTACCGCCTCCTTCACATTTGTTTAAAAAACGCACGTGTTGCATGGTCTGTTTTCTCCATCTATGTGTGATCCGTGTGTGATCCGTGAGTGATCCGTGTGTGATCTGTATGTGATCTGTATGTGATCCGTGTGTGATCTGTGTGTAATCCGTATGTCATCCATGTGTGGTCCGTGTGTGATCCGTATGTCATCCGTGTGTGGTCCGTGTGTGATCCGTATGTGATCCGTGTGTGGTCCGTGTGTGATCTGTGTGTCATTTGTGTGTGATCCGTATGTGATCCGTGTGTCATCTGTGTGTGATCCGTGTGTCATCCGTGTGTCATCTGTGTGTCATCTGTGTGTGATCTGTGTGTGATCCGTGTGTGATCCGTGTGTGATCTGTGTGTGATCTGTGTGTCATCTGTGTGTGATCTGTGTGTGATCTGTGTGTCATCTGTGTGTCATCTGTGTTACATGTGTGACATCTTTGTGTCATCTGTATTTCATCTGTGTGTCATCCGTGTGTGTCATCCGTGTGTCATCCATGTAATATCTGTGTGACATCCGTGTAACATCCATGTGACATTCATGTGTCATCCATGTGACATCTGTGTGTCATCCGTGTGACATCCGCGTGTTACCTATGTGTCATCTTGTGCTGGCACAAGGACGGCACAAGGACGGCACATGGATCTCTCATCCATGTGCTGTACGTGTTTTTCACAGACCCATTGACTTGCATGGGTCTGTGTGTTCGTGTGATCCACAGTGAGACATGGCCATTTTTATCTGGCAGCACAGACACACAGGCCATGTGAAGACACGGAGGAGTGAAGATCTCCATTGCTTTTCATTAACATGCTTGTGTACGTGGCACTGGTACGTGTGATAATGAATGTCACATCTACCGAAATCATGGAGGTGTGAAGGAGGCCTAACAGAAATAACAGGGATAGAGCCGGCAATAGGAGGGCGGAGTAGAGGAGATGTGGGAAGATGTAGTCTAGATGGAGGGTGGGAAGAACTGATTGGAGCAGACAAGGCTGGTGAGGGGCTGGAGAGAACCAGGGAGCAAGAACCGCAGGAAAGGCTGGTGAGGGGCTGGAGAGAACCAGGGAGCAAGAACCGCAGGAAAAGCTGGTGAGGGGCTGGAGAGAACCAGGGAGCAAGAACCGCAGGAAAAGCTGGTGAGGGGCTGGAGAGAACCAGGGAGCAAGAACCGCAGGAAAGGCTGGTGAGGGGCTGGAGAGAACCAGGGAGCAAGAACCGCAGGAAAGGCTGGTGAGGGTCTGGAGAGAACCAGGGAGCAAGAACCGCAGGAAAAGCTGGTGAGGGGCTGGAGAGAACCAGGGAGCAAGAACCGCAGGAAAAGCTGGTGAGGGGCTGGAGAGAACCAGGGAGCAAGAACCGCAGGAAAGGCTGGTGAGGGGCTGGAGAGAACCAGGGAGCAAGAACCGCAGGAAAAGCTGGTGAGGGGCTGGAGAGAACCAGGGAGCAAGAACCGCAGGAAAGGCTGGTGAGGGGCTGGAGAGAACCAGGGAGCAAGAACCGCAGGAAAGGCTGGTGAGGGGCTGGAGAGAACCAGGGAGCAAGAACCGCAGGAAAGGCTGGTGAGGGGCTGGAGAGAAGCAGGGAGCAAGAACCGCAGGAAAGGCTGGTGAGGGGCTGGAGAGAACCAGGGAGCAAGAACCGCAGGAAAGGCTGGTGAGGGGCTGGAGAGAACCAGGGAGCAAGAACCGCAGGAAAGGCTGGTGAGGGGCTGGAGAGAACCAGGGAGCAAGAACCGCATGAAAGGCTGGTGAGGGGCTGGAGAGAAGCAGGGAGCAAGAACCGCAGGAAAGGCTGGTGAGGGGCTGGAGAGAACCAGGGAGCAAGAACCGCAGGAAAGGCTGGTGAGGGGCTGGAGAGAACCAGGGAGCAAGAACCGCAGGAAAGGCTGGTGAGGGGCTGGAGAGAACCAGGGAGCAAGAACCGCAGGAAAGGCTGGTGAGGGGCTGGAGAGAACCAGGGAGCAAGAACCGCAGGAAAGGCTGGTGAGGGGCTGGAGAGAACCAGGGAGCAAGAACCGCAGGAAAGGCTGGTGAGGGGCTGGAGAGAACCAGGGAGCAAGAACCGCAGGAAAGGCTGGTGAGGGGCTGGAGAGAACCAGGGAGCAAGAACCGCAGGAAAGGCTGGTGAGGGGCTGGAGAGAACCAGGGAGCAAGAACCGCAGGAAAGGCTGGTGAGGGGCTGGAGAGAACCAGGGAGCAAGAACCGCAGGAAAGGCTGGTAAGGGGCTGGAGAGAACCAGGGAGCAAGAACCGCAGGAAAAGCTGGTGAGGGGCTGGAGAGAACCAGGGAGCAAGAACCGCAGGAAAGGTGACAATACGGACCACACAAGAGAGTGCGCGCCACCTGTATCAGAGACGTCTTCTACATCATTCACCCCAGTGTTCTAAGAGAAAGAATCTGCCCAGCTGGAAACACGGGAAGAGGGCATTGGCTCAGGAGGCCGCCTTCATAAGGACTCACTGTCTGTGGTAGTGGGCGGCGAACCCAGCAAAACATATTGACCCATGGGTTCTGGTGCCATAGAAAGAAAGAGGACTGATCTAACCTTCCTGGGTGTGGAGCCATAGCATTACACAGTGACCCGTGTGGTCCCACATGAAGGAGGAGGAGGAGGAGGTGACCCTCATTTGTCCATCAGTGCGCTGAACACAGGTAGAAACCACTAAGAGTGGCCCGAGGTGTGAGATAGAAGATAAAGCTGTCCTATGTGATGTACCCACGTTGTCTGCCCAGTAGCGTGCGCCTTGTCTATAACAACTCGTCTGTAGCCGTATACTGAAGATAAAGGGGCTGACATAGTGAGAGGAGGCATGTCCTGACATAGTGGGAGGAGCCATGTCCTGACATAGTGGGAGGAGCCATGCCCTGACATAGTGGGAGGAGCCATGCCCTGACATAGTGGGAGGAGTCATGTCCTGACATAGTGAGAGGAGGCATGTCCTGACATAGTGAGAGGAGGCATGTCTTGACATAGTGGGAGGAGCCATGTCCTGACATAGTGGGAGGAGCCATGTCCTGACAGTGGGAGGAGCCATGACCTGACAGTGGGAGGAGCCATGTCCTGACATAGTGAGAGGAGGCATGTCCTGGCATAGTGGGAGGAGCCATGTCCTGACAGTGGGAGGAGCCATGCCCTGACATAGTGGGAGGAGCCATGTCCTGACATAGTGAAAGGAGACATGTCCTGACATAGTGGGAGGAGCCATGTCCTGACATAGTGAGAGGAGACATGTCCTGACATAGTGGGAGGAGCCATGCCCTGACATAGTGGGAGGAGCCATGCCCTGACATAGTGGGAGGAGCCATGTCCTGACATAGTGAGAGGAGACATGTCCTGACATAGTGGGAGGAGCCATGTCCTGACATAGTGGGAGGAGCCACGTCCTGACATAGTGGGAGGAGCCATGTCCTGACATAGTGAGAGGAGACATGTCCTGACATAGTGGGAGGAGCCATGTCCTGACATAGTGAGAGGAGACATGTCCTGACATAGTGGGAGGAGCCATGTCCTGACATAGTGGGAGGAGCCATGTCCTGACATAGTGAGAGGAGCCATGTCCTGACATAGTGGGAGGTGCCATGTCCTGACATAGTGAGAGGAGACATGTCCTGACATAGTGGGAAGAGCCATGTCCTGACATAGTGAGAGGAGACATGTCCTGACATAGTGGGAGGAGCCATGTCCTGACATAGTGGGAGGAGCCATGTCCTGACATAGTGAGAGGAGACATGTCCTGACATAGTGAGAGGAGACATGTCCTGACATAGTGGGAAGAGCCATGTCTGGCATAGTGGGAGGAGCCATGTCCTGACATAGTGGGAGGAGCCATGTCCTGACATAGTGGGAGGAGCCATGTCCTGACATAGTGGGAGGAGCCATGTTCTGGCATAGTGGGAGGAGCCATGTCCTGGCATAGTGAGAGGAGCCATGTCCTGACATAGTGAGAGGAACCATGTCCTAACATAGTGGGAGGAGGCCATGTCCTGTCATAGTGGGAAGAGCCATGTCCTGACATAGTGGGAGGAGCCATGTCCTGACATAGTGAGAGGAGCCATGTCCTGACATAGTGGGAAGAGCCATGTCCCTGACATAGTGAGAGGAGACATGTCTGACATAGTGGGAGGAGCCATGTCCTGACATAGTGGGAGTAGCCATGTCCTGTCATAGTGGGAGGAGCCATGTTCTGGCATAGTGGGAGGAGCCATGTCCTGGCATAGTGAGAGGAGCCATGTCCTGACATAGTGAGAGGAACATGTCCTAACATAGTGGGAGGAGCCATGTCCTGTCATAGTGGGAAGAGCCATGTCCTGACATAGTGGGAGGAGCCATGTCCTGACATAGTGAGAGGAGCCATGTCCCTGACATAGTGGGAAGAGCCATGTCCTGACATAGTGAGAGGAGCCATGTCTGACATAGTGGGAGGAGCCATGTCCTGACATAGTGGGAGTAGCCATGTCCTGTCATAGTGGGAGGAGCCATGTCCCTGACAGTGGGAGGAGCCATGTCCTGTCATAGTGGGAGGAGCCATGTCCTGACATAGTGGGAGGAGCCATGTCCTGACATAGTGGGAGGAGCCATGCCCTAACATAGTGGGAGGAGCTATGCCTTGACATAGTGAGAGGAGACATGTCCTGACATAGTGGGAGGAGCCATGTCCTGACACAGTGAGGAGCCATGTCCTGACATAGTGGAGGAGCCATGTCATGTCATAGTGGGAGGAGCCATGTCCTAACATAGTGGGAGGAGTCATTGCCTGTCATAGTGGGAGGAGCAATGTCCTGACATAGTGGGAGGAGCCATGTCCTGTCATAGTGGAGGAGCCATATCCTGACATAGTAGGAGGTGCTGTAACTTTCAACAGTGGGAATATCTGTGACAGTAAGAGTAGTCATGACCTAAGAGAGTAGAAGGAGCTTTAGTCAGTGGGAGGAGCTGTGATCTGAGACAATGGGAAGAGGTGTGACCTGGGACAGTGGGAGGAGTGGTGACCTGAGAGAGTGGGAGGAGCTGTGACCTGGGACAGTGGGAGGAGCGGTGACCTGAGACAGTGGAAGGAGCGGTGACCTGAGACAATGGGAAGAGGTGTGACCTGAGACAGTGGGAGGAGCGGTGACCTGGGACAGTGGAAGGAGCTGTGAAATGGGACAGTGGGAGGAGCTGTGACCTGAGATAGTGGGAGGAGCGGTGACCTGGGACAGTGGGAGGAGCTGTGACCTGAGACAGTGGGAGGAGCTGTGACCTGAGACAGTGGGAGGAGCTGTGACCTGGGACAGTGGGAGGAGCTGTGACCTGAGACAGTGGGAGGAGCTGTGACCTGAGACAGTGGGAGGAGCTGTGACCTGAGACAGTGGGAGGAGCGGTGACCTGGGACAGTGGGAGGAGCTGTGACCTGAGACAGTGGGAGGAGCTGTGACCTGGGACAGTGGGAGGAGCTGTGACCTGAGACAATGGGAAGAGGTGTGACCTGGGACAGTGGGAGGAGCTGTGACCTGGGACAGTGGGAGGAGCTGTGACCTGAGATAGTGAGAGGAGCTGTGATCTGAGACAATGGGAAGAGGTGTGACCTGGGACAGTGGAAGGAGCTGTGACCTGAGACAGTGGGATGAGCTGTGACCTGGGACAGTGGGGAGGAGCTGTGACCTGAGACAGTGGGAGGAGCTGTGACCTGAGACAGTGGGAGAGCTGTGACCTGAGACAGTGGGAGGAGCGGTGACCTGGACAGTGGGAGGAGCTGTGACCTGAGACAGTGGGAGGAGCTGTGACCTGGGACAGTGGGAGGAGCTGTGACCTGAGACAATGGGAAGAGGTGTGACCTGGGACAGTGGGAGGAGCTGTGACCTGGGACAGTGGGAGGAGCTGTGACCTGAGACAGTGGGAGGAGCTGTGACCTGAGACAGTGAGAGGAGCTGTGATCTGAGACAATGGGAAGAGGTCTGACCTGGGACAGTGGGAGGAGCTGTGACCTGAGACAATGGGAAGAGGTCTGACCTGGGACAGTGGGAGGAGCTATGGCCTGGTATGTTGGGAGGAGTTGGGAGAGCAGGAGGAGCTATGACCTGAGAAAGTAGGAGGAGCTGGGAGAGAGGGAGGAGCTGTGCCCTTGAACATTTAGCCTAAGACAGTGGCAGGAGTCGTGGTGTGATGCAAGGAGCTATCGTGGTCCGCAGTGTAATTCTCCTCATTATATATCACTTCTATCACCCCCGACCCCCCACAGTTATGACTGTATATAAATATTGAGGTTTCCTACGATGACTCTACTCTGTGTCCTCTGGGGTCCTGTGCTCTGGACTCTGCTGTCTCTTACCTTGCTGGGTGACTGTGATGGAGGCCAGGAGGAGCAGCAGGAGACGAGGTCCCTGGAGGCCATGGCTCTTGTGCTGGGCGCTGAGATTCTGGATAAAGGTGCGGATTCTCCTTCATTTATATCTCCACAGACCCACCCTATGTCCTCAGGCAGCCGACAGGTGGAGACTTCTATAAAGGATCTATGAGAGCGAGAACGGCGGGGGGGAAAGAGGGGGGGAGAGGGGGCCTCCCCTGATCGCAAATTCTAATCGTTTCCTATAAACACTTTTTATATTACTTTTGTCTAATCCTTTCCCCTGAAGCTGTGCTGTTGCTGCTGCTGCTGTTGTGGGGTTTTCCGCAGTTACAGTAAAACACTTCGTATTCATACGATTTTCAAAAGATGACTTTGCTGCAACTACACAAAAGAAATAGGAACATGGCCGCAATGTGTGAATGCCGCCTGTGTTCTTATACTTGTGTCTCTCTGTGTTTCCTCTCGTGGCTTCATCTGGGGCTCCGGGACATGGAGCCGTCCTGCAGTCAGTGTCACCATGCTTCAGAGGCTCTCAGGATCCCTCCTTAGGGCTACAGATGTAATGAGTGGTTCCTTGATCTACGCAAGGTGAATATCGATACTCGGATACGGTGCTTTGCCCTGATAATTCTGTAGTTTACGTCACTCCTATAAATCTAGGCCTCAGTTTTGCTTCCCCGCCTGTGTCCCAGCCTGTGGACAGGACCGCGTGCTCTGTACAGAGTATACAGCTCCAGACATAGTCCGTGAGTTACACAGCCGAGCTATGGAAGAAGGGATATAGGGTACTCGGTTCCGGGAGGTATACGTCTTGGGAATGTCACGGTGGTGGCCATTACCCGGTTCTGTGCTCTGGGCCCTTTTTGTAATGGGGATATTTATAGGGGAGAATATGATAATGTTCACATGTGACGCCACTTGCGGTGTTGCGGCTAAGTGTAGGGAGCCGCTGCTGCAGAATGTGTCTACTGGGGCTGATGGTATTGGCAGCTAAAATAGTGGTCCCTCCGCAAGTAGGGATTTGCCCCAGAGGGTGTATGGTGCAGTGGGCGTCGGAAGAAGGTAGTCCACACAGATGTTCAGTGCAACTGGTTTACTCAATGCTGGTAGATGTTGACTGGTTGCCCGAGGCCGGCTGGTTTTGCCTCCAGGTCCCCTTCGTCCCAGTGCCAGTTTGGCTCTCTCGTACCTTCTTCCCCTGCACCTGTCTCTGGTAAGTGGGTCCCCGTAATATGGAACAACTGGGGGTCCCCGTTCTGTGGTTTGTCCACTTCTGTCCGCCTGACAGTAGCGTGAACCCTGTGGGGTTGGAGTCTCTGGTCCTGTCTCCGGTTCTCCATTTGCTACTGAGTCTTCGGATTCTTTTGGGTCAGCAAGGTCCTTGATGGGCCCCTTTGCTGTGCAGGTGTTAACATGTCGGTTGAAGCTCTTTCCTCTCCTAGGGTCCTGTACCCCATCGGTGCGTAGTTCCGGGAGTACTCCACCGTACTCCACCAGCAACCACTTCTCCTGGGTACCAGGTCACAGTCAACCCAAGTCAGGATGTCGCTTTTCTTCCACCTTCACTCCTCACCTGTCTGACAATTTCTCTGACTACTCTCCACAGTCCGCCCCTCCCACCTGGTCAACTAGTGGACTGGAGTGGCTCCACCTCTAGGCAGCCATCCATTGGTCCCACCCCAGCGGGTACCATTGTATGGGGGGATATTGGGGAAAACTGTGATTACCTGGGTTTTTGTTGGTACCGGCACTGGGGTTCTGGGTCCCTAAGGGGGTAGGCCCTGCATCCTTGTGAGGATGCAGAACCTTGTAGCACCCTGATGGTCTCAAGGGCGCTACAGGAGCAAGAAACACAAGAAGCATCAAAACGGCGAGATATACTAAACGTGGCCAAACACATAGACAGTCTCCTACCCACAGATATTCCTCTCATGATCACGTCTGCACGTGGACAATCAGATCAGTCAGCAAGAGGAGAATAAACCACTACGAGGAGCCATCATCCAATATGGACGATTCTGTCATCCACTCCTCATCCCCCTACTCCTCTCTTCACCCTCCCCGACTCATACTCCTCTGCTCCTCACCCCCTTCTGCTCCTCATCCTCCTCCTCTCCGCATCCCCCTCTGCCTGTTCCCCTCTCCTTCTCATCTCCTCTCGTCATTCCTCTCCTTTCCTCATCTCCTCCTCTCCTTGATCCCCTATCCTCCTCATCCCTCTCCCTTCCTCATCCCCCTCTTCTCATTCCTCTCATCACCCTCCTTTTCTTATCTCCTCCTCTCCTCATTCCCCTATTCTCTTCATCCATTCCTCACCCCCTCTCCTCTCCTCTCCTCATCCACTTCTCCACCCCTCCTTCTCCTCACCCCTCTCCTCCTCATCCATCTCCTTTAATCATCCCCTCTCTTATCCTCATTTCTCTCATTTTTCTCCTCTACTCATCCCCCTCCTCTTCTCATCTCCTCTCCTCATCCCACTCTTCTCTTCATTCCACTGTTCTTCTCATCTTATCATTCCCTCTCTTATCTTCTCTTCCTCCTCTTCCCCTCATTCCTCTCTACTCCTCATCCCCCTGCTCTCCTCATCCCCTCCTCTCCCCTTCCCCCTCTCCTCCTCATCCCCGCCTCTCCTCTTCCCCTCCTCTCCCCATCCCCTCCTCTCTTCATCCCCCTCCTTTTCTTATCCCCCTCCTTTTCTCATCCCCCTCGTCTCCACATTCCCTTCCCCCCCTCATCCTCTCCTCTCCCGGTGCCCCTCTCTTCCTCATCCCCTCTCCTCACCCCCCTCTTCTCCTCGTCCCCCTCTTCTCTGTGTTCCCTTCTTTTTCTCATCCCCACTTCTCCTCATCCTCCTCCACTCCTTGTCCCCCTCTTCTCCTCATTCTCCTCCACTTCTTTTCCCCCTCTTCTCCTCATCCCCCACCTCTCTTCCTCCCCCTCCTCTCATCATCCAACTCTTCTCTCTATCCCCTTCTTCTCCTCATGCCCCTCTTCTCATCACCCCCTTCCTCTCTAGTCCCCCTCTCCTCCTCATCCACTCTTCTCCTTATCACTCTCATTTCCACATCCCCCTCTTCTTCTCATTCCTCTCCTCATCTTTCTGCTCTACTCATCCACATCCTCTTCCCATCCCCTTCTTTTTTCATCCCCCTCTTCCCTCTCCTTTCCATCCCCTTCTACTCCCAAGCCCCTTTTCCTCCTCATCCACCTCCCCTCCTTGTCCCCCTCTCATCCTCCTCCCCCTCCTCTCCTCATCCTTTCTTTCCTCCTCATCCCCTCGCCTTTCCTCATCCCCCTCTTCTCCTCATTCCTCCTCATCCCCCTCATGCCATTCCTCTCATCCCCTCCTCTTCCTTTCTTCATCTCATCCCCATCCTCTCCTCATCCCCCACTTCTCCTCATCCCCCTCTCCGTCTCATCCCCCTACTCTCCCTGTCCTTCTCTCCTCCTCATCCCCTCTCCTTTTCTCATCCCCTCTTCCTCTCCTCATCCTCCTCCTTTCCTCCTCATCCCCTCTCCTTTCCTCATCCCTCTCCTTTTCTCATTCCTCCTCTTCCCTCTCCTTTCATGCCCCTCTTCTCCTCAGCCCCTTTTCCTCCTCATCCCCCTCCCCTCCTCGTCCCCCTTTCCTCCTCATACCTCTCTTCTCATTACTCCTCATCCCCCACTCCTCCTCATCCCCTCTCCTCCTCATTCCCTCCTCGTCCCCCTCTCCTGTTCTTTTCCTCATTCCTCCTCATCTCCCTCCACTTCAATCCCTTCTTCTCCTCATCCCCCCCTCTCCTTCTCATACCCATTTTCTCCTCAGCCTCTTCTCCTACTTATTTCCTTCTCCTCCTCATCCCTTTCTGCTCCTCCTCATCCCCAGCCCCTTTCCTCATCCCCTCTTCTCCTCATCCCCTCTCTGTGCCTCTCCCCTCCTTGTCCCCCTCTCCTCCTCATTCCTCTCTTATCCTCATTCCTTCTCCCCCACCTCTCCTCTTTATCCCACTCTACCACTCAGCCCCTTTTTCTCCTCATCCCTTTCTCCTCTTCATCCCCTTCTCCTCCTCATCCCCTTCTTCTTTCTATCCCCCTCTTCTCTTCATCCAATTCTCTCCTCATCTCCCTCCTTTCCTCATGTCTCCTCTTCCCTCTCCTTTCCATCCACCTCTCCTCATCCTCTCTTTTCATCCTCTCCTAATCATTCATGTCCCCCACATCTCTTTGCTCTTAAATCATCTCATCCCCCTCTTCTCCTCCTCCCCCTTTCTCCATCCCCCTCTCCTCTTCATCCCCCTCCTCTTCTCTCTATCCCCCTTTTCTCCTCATGCTTCTCTTCTCCTCAATCCATCATCTCATCCTCCTCTCCTCATTCCTCCTCTTCCATTTCCATCCCCCCCCTTCTCGTCCCCCTCTTCTCCTCGTTCCTCCTCATACCTCTCCTCTTCATCCCCTCCTAATTATTTGCACTCCTGATATGTCTTTGCTCTTGACTCGGCTCATCCCCCTCTCCTGTCCTCCTCTTCTAATCCCTGTCCTTCCCTCCTCATCCTTGTCTTCTTCTGAACAGCTCGCCTGGTGGTCATGTGCAGGATTGCAATTCACGATTCATTTCAATGTCCATCATTTTATTTCTTCGTGTGAGGGGGCAGCAGGGACCGTGTTTTGCAATGAATGATGTCCTTGTAGGTAGAAGTGCAGATTTTATTTGAGTAGATTCAGAAACGCAGAAGATGATGTTGCAGTTGATATGACGTCCAGGTGATCCTGCGGTGGTTAAAGGTGACCACCGGCTCCTGCGGTGAGTAGAGGTGACCCCCAGCTCCTGCGGTGAGTAGAGGTGACCACCAGCTCCTGTGGTGGATAAAGGTGACCCCAACTCCTGCGGTGGGTACAGCTGACCCCCGGCTCCTGTGGTGAGTAGAGGTGACCACCGGCTCCTGCAGTGAGTACAGGTGACCCCTGGCTCCTGTGGTGAGTAGAGGTGACCCCCGACTCCTGCGTTGAGTAGAGGTGACCCCCGTCTCCTGTGGTGAGTAGAGGTGACCCCTGGCTCCTGCGGTAGGGAGAGGTGACCCCGGCTCCTGCGGTGGGTTGAGGTGACCCCCAACTCCTGCGGTTGGTACAGGTGACCCCAGACTCCTGCGGTGGGTAGAGGTCACCCCGGCTCCTGCGGTGGGTAGAGGTGATCCCCGACTCCTGCCTTGAGTAGAGGTGACATTGGCTCCTGCGGTGAGTAGAGGTGACCCTCGGCTCCAGTAGTGGGTACAGGTGACCCCCGGATCCTGCGATGGGTAGAGGTGACCTCCGGCTCCTGCGGTGGGTACAGGTGACCCCCGGCTCATGCGTTGAGTAGAGGCTACCCCAGCTTCTGCGGTGAGTAGAGGCGACCCCCGGCTCCTGTGGTGGGTAGAGGTGACCCCTGGCTCCTGTGGTGAGTAGAGGTGACCCCCGGTTCCTGTGGTGGATAGAGGTGACCCCCGGTTCCTGTGGTGAGTAGAGGTGACCCCCGGCTCCAGTGGTGGGTAGAGGTGACCTCCGGCTCCTGCGGTGGGTACAGGTGGCCCCTGGCTCCTGCAGTGGGTACAGGTGACCCCTGGCTCCTGTGGTGAGTAGAGGTGACCCCCGGCTCCTGTGGTGGGTAGAGGTGACCCCGGCTCCTGCGGTGGGTACAGGTGGCTCCTGGCTCCTGCAGTGGGTACAGGTGACCCCTGGCTCCTGTGGTGAGTAGAGGTGACCGCCGGCTCCTGTGGTGGGTAGAGGTGACCCCCGGCTCCAGTGGTGGATAGAGGTGACCTCCGGCTCCTGCGGTGGGTACAGGTGACCCCTGGCTCCTGTGGTGAGTAGAGGTGATCCCCGGCTCCAGTGGTGGGTAGAGGTGACCCCCGGCTCCTGCAGTGGGTACAGGTGACCACCGGCTCCTGCGGTGAGTAGAGGTGACCCCCGGCTCCTGCAGTGGGTACAGGTGACCCCTGGCTCCTGTGGTGAGTAGAGGTGACCCCCGGCTCCTGTGGTGGGTAGAGGTGACCCCGGCTCCAGTTGTGGGTAGAGGTGACCTCTGGCTCCTGCGGTGGGTACAGGTGGCCCCTGGCTCCTGCAGTGGGTACAGGTGACCCCTGGCTCCTGTGGTGAGTAGAGGTGACCCCGGCTCCAGTTGTGGGTAGAGGTGACCCCTGGCTCCAGCAGTGGATAGAGGTGATCCCCGCCTCCTGTGGTGGATAGAGGTCACCCCGGCTTCTGTGGTGGGTAGAGGTGACCCCCGACTCTGTGTAGAGGGGAGGGGAGCCCTTCGGTTATTGCCTCTCCTGTCTCTTCTTCTCATAATGAAGTTATCACATGACAATGAAGACGCGCCGTCTGGTGGCTTCACGGGGCTGTCGTGGGCGATGTTGCTGCCCCGGGGCGCACACAGATACACTCAGCGCGCTGTGACTCGTTACATAAACAATGATCCAGTAATTATCAGACTGAAGGAATTACAAAGACGAATCGTTCCAGGTTCTGAGGATCTCGTGTCTGAGCAGGTCTGAGACTGAAGAGCGCTGCCCCCGGCGTCTCACCTGACGAGCCGTGCAACAAGCCCCCCCGGGACGAGGATTTCTATGTGTTAGTTTTAGTTTCTGTTTCCTTCCCTGAGATACATTTAGGGGAAACTCTGGGATTTTCCCATTTATTTCTGGAAATTCACAGTTACCTAATACAGAGCAGGCAATGCGGGGCTCTCAGCTCCAGACAGAGGGGCTGCGATCACCGGCCATTAAGAGAAGGACAGGGACATTGTATGGAGGGCGGCCCCCGAAGAATCGCACAGTTTTATTAAGGAATAGTAATAATTGTTCATCAATAAAGGAAAAAATAGAAGCGCGAAGAATAGAAAAAATACGAGTATTTTTGGATAGTGCAGAGGTGAATGGTGAGTTATGTGGTGCTGCCCCCCGCTGGTAGACGAATCTTATTACATCACATTTCAGGAGACCAAAAACTTTTCCAAAAGCCCCTGAAGAAGGAGCGTCCCCTGTACTGGTTTCCACTACAAAATTCCTCCTTTTCGCCTTCCTCCCCCCGCTCAAGGGCTCATGCAGTCCCTGCTGGGACTTTCCGTTGGGATTTGCAGGTGTAAAAGCTGCAGCGACGTAGATGAGATTTTACCTTCTTTTATATACGCGCTACAAAACCCTTCCCGTCCAGACGCAGAGCCGCGGTGACGCGCTTTTCTTACATCTGCTGGAAAATTTGAATAGAAGACGTCTAATCCCAGGCAGGACTCATGGGGGCTTCATCGCTGCCAGAGGGGGCTGGAAATATCGAATGATCAAGAGGAAGAGGATATACTGACAAAATACAAAGGGAACATCAGCAAGTCTCACGCCTGCGGACAAGACAAGCATTTGGGATGGGAGTAGAGCCTGTCTGCTGTAGACTTTCAGTCGAAGAGAGGCCGACATTAGTATAGGGTCCCATCAGAGAAAGGTCACCTTGCCGTGGTTGATGGTCACACAAGAATTGACCAATTTATGCGCTAACTACCTTCATTGTTCTAAAGTATATTCCATATAGCATTATGGAGCTTACATCTCATATATTCCATGTTTGCATTTATCTTGGCGCCTACAGAGGCGGCTGTATTCCTTTGTTTGTGTAATCATAGCAGCTGGCACCTGTTCACACTTGCTATGTTCTATTTTGAGATGCTGTTGGTTTTGTGCGCGTGTCTGTATGACCGTACCCTCTAGTATCAGCAGTAGTTGTATGACCGTACCCTCTAGTATCAGCAGTAGTTGTATAATCGTACCCTCTAGTATCAGCAGTAGTGGTATGACTGTACCCTCTAGTATCAGCAGTAGTATGACTGTACCCTCTAGTATCAGCAGTAGAATGACCATACCCTCTAGTATCAGCAGTAGTTGTATGACTGTACCCTCTAGTATCAGCAGTAGTATGACCATACCCTCTAGTATCAGCAGTAGCTGTATGACCGTACCCGCTAGTATCAGCAGTAGTTGTATGACCGTACCCTCTAGTATCAGCAGTAGTATGACTGTACCCTCTAGTATCAGCAGTAGTTGTATGACCGTACCCGCTAGTATCAGCAGTAGTTGTATGACCGTACCCTCTAGTATCAGCAGTAGTATGACTGTACCCTCTAGTATCAGCGGTAGTATGACTGTAACCTCTAGTATCAGCAGTAGTAGTATGACCGTACCCTCTAGTATCAGCAGTAGTTGTATGACTGTACCCTCTAGTATCAGCAGTAGTAGTATGACCGTACCCTCTAGTATCAGCAGTAGTTGTATGACTGTACCCTCTAGTATCAGCAGTAGTTGTATGACCGTACCCTCTAGTATCAGCAGTAGTATGACTGTACCCTCTAGTATCAGCAGTAGTATGACTGTAACCTCTAGTATCAGCAGTAGTAGTATGACCGTACCCTCTAGTATCAGCAGTAGTTGTATGACTGTACCCTCTAGTATCAGCAGTAGTAGTATGACCATACCCTCTAGTATCAGCAGTAGTATGACCGTACACTCTAGTATCAGCAGTAGTTGTATGACCGTACCCTCTAGTATCAGCAGTAGTTGTATGACCGTACCCTCTAGTATCAGCAGTAGTAGTATGACCGTACCCTCTAGTATCAGCAGTAGTAGTTGTATGACCGTACCCTCTAGTATCAGCAGTAGTGGTATGACTGTACCCTCTAGTATCAGCAGTAGTATGACTGTAACCTCTAGTATCAGCAGTAGTTGTATGACCGTACCCTCTAGTATCAGCAGTAGTTGTATGACCTTACCCTCTAGTATCAGCAGTAGTAGTATGACCGTACCCTCTAGTATCAGCAGTAGTAGTATCACCGTACCCTCTAGTATCAGCAGTAGTTGTATGACCATACCCTCTAGTATCAGCAGTAGTTGTATAACCGTACCCTCTAGTATCAGCAGTAGTAGTATGACCGTACCCTCTAGTATCAGCAGTAGTTGTATGACCTTACCCTCTAGTATCAGCAGTAGTAGTTGTATGACCTTACCCTCTAGTATCAGCAGTAGTAGTATGACCGTACCCTCTAGTATCAGCAGTAGTTGTATGACCGTACCCTCTAGTATCAGCAGTAGTTGTATGACCATACCCTCTAGTATCAGCAGTAGTAGTATGACCGTACCCTCTAGTATCAGCAGTAGTTGTATGACCGTACCCTCTAGTATCAGCAGTAGTAGTATGACCGTACCCTCTAGTATCAGCAGTAGTAGTTGTATGACCTTACCCTCTAGTATCAGCAGTAGTTGTATGACCGTACCCTCTAGTATCAGCAGTAGTTGTATGACCTTACCCTCTAGTATCAGCAGTAGTAGACCGTACCCTCTAATATCAGCAGTAGTTGTATGACCTTACCCTCTAGTATCAGCAGTAGTATGACCTTACCCTCTAGTATCAGCAGTAGTTGTATGACCTTACCCTCTAGTATCAGCAGTAGTTGTATGACCGTACCCTCTTGTATCAGCAGTAGTTGTATGACCGTACCCTCTAGTATCAGCAGTTGTATGACCGCACGCTCTAGTATCAGCAGTAGTTGTATGACCTTACCCTCTAGTATCAGCAGTAGTAGACCGTACCCTCTAATATCAGCAGTAGTTGTATGATCGTACCCTCTAGTATCAGCAGTAGTTGTATGACCGTACCCTCTAGTATCAGCAGTAGTATGACCGTACCCTCTAGTATCAGCAGTAGTTGTATAACCGTACCCTCTAGTATCAGCAGTAGTTGTATGACCGTACCCTCTAGTATCAGCAGTAGTGGTATAACCGTACCCTCTAGTATCAGCAGTAGTTGTATGACCGTACCCTCTAGTATCAGCAGTAGTTGTATAACCGTACCCTCTAGTATCAGCAGTAGTAGTTGTATGACCGTACCCTCTAGTATCAGCAGTAGTAGTTGTATGACCGTACCCTCTAGTATCAGCAGTAGTTGTATGACCGTACCCTCTAGTATCAGCAGTAGTATGACTGTAACCTCTAGTATCAGCAGTAGTTGTATGACCGTACCCTCTAGTATCAGCAGTAGTTGTATGACCTTACCCTCTAGTATCAGCAGTAGTAGTATGACCGTACCCTCTAGTATCAGCAGTAGTAGTATGACCGTACCCTCTAGTATCAGCAGTAGTTGTATGACCATACCCTCTAGTATCAGCAGTAGTAGTATGACCGTACCCTCTAGTATCAGCAGTAGTTGTATGACCTTACCCTCTAGTATCAGCAGTAGTAGTATGACCGTACCCTCTACTATCAGCAGTAGTTGTATGACCTTACCCTCTAGTATCAGCAGTAGTAGTATGACCGTACCCTCTAGTATCAGCAGTAGTAGTTGTATGACCGTACCCTCTAGTATCAGCAGTAGTAGTTGTATGACCTTACCCTCTAGTATCAGCAGTAGTAGTATGACCGTACCCTCTAGTATCAGCAGTAGTAGTTGTATGACCTTACCCTCTAGTATCAGCAGTAGTTGTATGACCGTACCCTCTAGTATCAGCAGTAGTAGTTGTATGACCTTACCCTCTAGTATCAGCAGTAGTTGTATGACCGTACCCTCTAGTATCAGCAGTAGTAGACCGTACCCTCTAATATCAGCAGTAGTTGTATGACCTTACCCTCTAGTATCAGCAGTAGTATGACCTTACCCTCTAGTATCAGCAGTAGTTGTATGACCTTACCCTCTAGTATCAGCAGTAGTTGTATGACCGTACCCTCTTGCATCAGCAGTAGTTGTATGACCGTACCCTCTAGTATCAGCAGTTGTATGACCGCACGCTCTAGTATCAGCAGTAGTTGTATGACCTTACCCTCTAGTATCAGCAGTAGTTGTATGACCGTACCCTCTAGTATCAGCAGTAGTAGACCGTACCCTCTAATATCAGCAGTAGTTGTATGACCTTACCCTCTAGTATCAGCAGTAGTATGACCTTACCCTCTAGTATCAGCAGTAGTTGTATGACCTTACCCTCTAGTATCAGCAGTAGTTGTATGACCGTACCCTCTTGTATCAGCAGTAGTTGTATGACCGTACCCTCTAGTATCAGCAGTAGTATGACCGTACCCTCTAGTATCAGCAGTAGTATGACCGTACCCTCTAGTATCAGCAGTAATTGTATAACCGTACCCTCTAGTATCAGCAGTAGTTGTATGACCGTACCCTCTAGTATCAGCAGTAGTGGTATAACCGTACCCTCTAGTATCAGCAGTAGTTGTATGACCGTACCCTCTAGTATCAGCAGTAGTTGTATAACCGTACCCTCTAGTATCAGCAGTAGTTGTATGACCGTACCCTCTAGTATCAGCAGTAGTAGTATCACCGTACCCTCTAGTATCAGCAGTAGTTGTATGACCTTACCCTCTAGTATCAGCAGTAGTAGTTGTATGACCTTACCCTCTAGTATCAGCAGTAGTAGTATGACCGTACCCTCTAGTATCAGCAGTAGTTGTATGACCGTACCCTCTAGTATCAGCAGTAGTTGTATGACCGTACCCTCTAGTAACAGCAGTAGTTGTATGACCATACCCTCTAGTATCAGCAGTAGTAGTATGACCGTACCCTCTAGTATCAGCAGTA
Source organism: Anomaloglossus baeobatrachus (assembly GCF_048569485.1). Taxonomy (NCBI): domain Eukaryota; kingdom Metazoa; phylum Chordata; class Amphibia; order Anura; family Aromobatidae; genus Anomaloglossus; species Anomaloglossus baeobatrachus. The sequence goes on from NC_134353.1 coordinate 964,582,505, forward strand.
GTTGTATGACCATACCCTCTAGTATCAGCAGTAGTAGTATGACCGTACCCTCTAGTATCAGCAGTAGTTGTATGACCTTACCCTCTAGTATCAGCAGTAGTAGTATGACCGTACCCTCTACTATCAGCAGTAGTTGTATGACCTTACCCTCTAGTATCAGCAGTAGTAGTATGACCGTACCCTCTAGTATCAGCAGTAGTAGTTGTATGACCGTACCCTCTAGTATCAGCAGTAGTAGTTGTATGACCTTACCCTCTAGTATCAGCAGTAGTAGTATGACCGTACCCTCTAGTATCAGCAGTAGTAGTTGTATGACCTTACCCTCTAGTATCAGCAGTAGTTGTATGACCGTACCCTCTAGTATCAGCAGTAGTAGTTGTATGACCTTACCCTCTAGTATCAGCAGTAGTTGTATGACCGTACCCTCTAGTATCAGCAGTAGTAGACCGTACCCTCAAATATCAGCAGTAGTTGTATGACCTTACCCTCTAGTATCAGCAGTAGTATGACCTTACCCTCTAGTATCAGCAGTAGTTGTATGACCTTACCCTCTAGTATCAGCAGTAGTTGTATGACCGTACCCTCTTGCATCAGCAGTAGTTGTATGACCGTACCCTCTAGTATCAGCAGTTGTATGACCGCACGCTCTAGTATCAGCAGTAGTTGTATGACCTTACCCTCTAGTATCAGCAGTAGTTGTATGACCGTACCCTCTAGTATCAGCAGTAGTAGACCGTACCCTCTAATATCAGCAGTAGTTGTATGACCTTACCCTCTAGTATCAGCAGTAGTATGACCTTACCCTCTAGTATCAGCAGTAGTTGTATGACCTTACCCTCTAGTATCAGCAGTAGTTGTATGACCGTACCCTCTTGTATCAGCAGTAGTTGTATGACCGTACCCTCTAGTATCAGCAGTAGTATGACCGTACCCTCTAGTATCAGCAGTAGTATGACCGTACCCTCTAGTATCAGCAGTAATTGTATAACCGTACCCTCTAGTATCAGCAGTAGTTGTATGACCGTACCCTCTAGTATCAGCAGTAGTGGTATAACCGTACCCTCTAGTATCAGCAGTAGTTGTATGACCGTACCCTCTAGTATCAGCAGTAGTTGTATAACCGTACCCTCTAGTATCAGCAGTAGTTGTATGACCGTACCCTCTAGTATCAGCAGTAGTAGTATCACCGTACCCTCTAGTATCAGCAGTAGTTGTATGACCTTACCCTCTAGTATCAGCAGTAGTAGTTGTATGACCTTACCCTCTAGTATCAGCAGTAGTAGTATGACCGTACCCTCTAGTATCAGCAGTAGTTGTATGACCGTACCCTCTAGTATCAGCAGTAGTAGTATGACCGTACCCTCTAGTATCAGCAGTAGTTGTATGACCATACCCTCTAGTATCAGCAGTAGTAGTATGACCGTACCCTCTAGTATCAGCAGTAGTTGTATGACCGTACCCTCTAGTATCAGCAGTAGTAGTTGTATGACCTTACCCTCTAGTATCAGCAGTAGTTGTATGACCGTACCCTCTAGTATCAGCAGTAGTTGTATGACCTTACCCTCTAGTATCAGCAGTAGTAGACCGTACCCTCTAATATCAGCAGTAGTTGTATGACCTTACCCTCTAGTATCAGCAGTAGTATGACCTTACCCTCTAGTATCAGCAGTAGTTGTATGACCGTACCCTCTAGTATCAGCAGTAGTAGTTGTATGACCTTACCCTCTAGTATCAGCAGTAGTTGTATGACCTTACCCTCTAGTATCAGCAGTAGTTGTATGACCGTACCCTCTAGTATCAGCAGTAGTTGTATGACCTTACCCTCTAGTATCAGCAGTAGTTGTATGACCGTACCCTCTAGTATCAGCAGTAGTTGTATGACCTTACCCTCTAGTATCAGCAGTAGTAGACCGTACCCTCTAATATCAGCAGTAGTTGTATGACCTTACCCTCTAGTATCAGCAGTAGTATGACCTTACCCTCTAGTATCAGCAGTAGTTGTATGACCGTACCCTCTAGTATCAGCAGTAGTTGTATGACCGTACCCTCTAGTATCAGCAGTAGTGGTATGACTGTAACCTCTAGTATCAGCAGTAGTAGTTGTATGACCTTACCCTCTAGTATCAGCAGTAGTAGTTGTATGACCTTACCCTCTAGTATCAGCAGTAGTAGTATGACCGTACCCTCTAGTATCAGCAGTAGTTGTATGACCTTACCCTCTAGTATCAGCAGTAGTTGTATGACCTTACCCTCTAGTATCAGCAGTAGTTGTATGACCGTACCCTCTAGTATCAGCAGTAGTAGACCGTACCCTCTAATATCAGCAGTAGTTGTATGACCTTACCCTCTAGTATCAGCAGTAGTATGACCTTACCCTCTAGTATCAGCAGTAGTTGTATGACCTTACCCTCTAGTATCAGCAGTAGTTGTATGACCGTACCCTCTAGTATCAGCAGTAGTATGACCTTACCCTCTAGTATCAGCAGTAGTTGTATGACCTTACCCTCTAGTATCAGCAGTAGTTGTATGACCGTACCCTCTTGTATCAGCAGTAGTTGTATGACCGTACCCTCTAGTATCAGCAGTAGTATGACCGTACCCTCTAGTATCAGCAGTAGTATGACCGTACCCTCTAGTATCAGCAGTAATTGTATAACCGTACCCTCTAGTATCAGCAGTAGTAGTATGACCGTACCCTCTAGTATCAGCAGTAGTAGTTGTATGACCTTACCCTCTAGTATCAGCAGTAGTTGTATGACCGTACCCTCTAGTATCAGCAGTAGTTGTATGACCTTACCCTCTAATATCAGCAGTAGTAGACCGTACCCTCTAATATCAGCAGTAGTTGTATGACCTTACCCTCTAGTATCAGCAGTAGTATGACCTTACCCTCTAGTATCAGCAGTAGTTGTATGACCTTACCCTCTAGTATCAGCAGTAGTTGTATGACCGTACCCTCTAGTATCAGCAGTTGTATGACCGCACGCTCTAGTATCAGCAGTAGTTGTATGACCTTACCCTCTAGTATCAGCAGTAGTAGACCGTACCCTCTAATATCAGCAGTAGTTGTATGATCGTACCCTCTAGTATCAGCAGTAGTTGTATGACCGTACCCTCTAGTATCAGCAGTAGTATGACCGTACCCTCTAGTATCAGCAGTAGTTGTATAACCGTACCCTCTAGTATCAGCAGTAGTTGTATGACCGTACCCTCTAGTATCAGCAGTAGTGGTATAACCGTACCCTCTAGTATCAGCAGTAGTTGTATGACCGTACCCTCTAGTATCAGCAGTAGTTGTATAACCGTACCCTCTAGTATCAGCAGTAGTAGTTGTATGACCGTACCCTCTAGTATCAGCAGTAGTAGTTGTATGACCGTACCCTCTAGTATCAGCAGTAGTTGTATGACCGTACCCTCTAGTATCAGCAGTAGTATGACTGTAACCTCTAGTATCAGCAGTAGTTGTATGACCGTACCCTCTAGTATCAGCAGTAGTTGTATGACCTTACCCTCTAGTATCAGCAGTAGTAGTATGACCGTACCCTCTAGTATCAGCAGTAGTAGTATCACCATACCCTCTAGTATCAGCAGTAGTAGTATGACCGTACCCTCTAGTATCAGCAGTAGTTGTATGACCGTACCCTCTAGTATCAGCAGTAGTTGTATGACCTTACCCTATAGTATCAGCAGTAGTAGTATGACCGTACCCTCTAGTATCAGCAGTAGTAGTTGTATGACCGTACCCTCTAGTATCAGCAGTAGTAGTTGTATGACCTTACCCTCTAGTATCAGCAGTAGTAGTATGACCGTACCCTCTAGTATCAGCAGTAGTAGTTGTATGACCTTACCCTCTAGTATCAGCAGTAGTTGTATGACCGTACCCTCTAGTATCAGCAGTAGTAGTTGTATGACCTTACCCTCTAGTATCAGCAGTAGTTGTATGACCGTACCCTCTAGTATCAGCAGTAGTAGACCGTACCCTCTAATATCAGCAGTAGTTGTATGACCTTACCCTCTAGTATCAGCAGTAGTATGACCTTACCCTCTAGTATCAGCAGTAGTTGTATGACCTTACCCTCTAGTATCAGCAGTAGTTGTATGACCGTACCCTCTTGTATCAGCAGTAGTTGTATGACCGTACCCTCTAGTATCAGCAGTTGTATGACCGCACGCTCTAGTATCAGCAGTAGTTGTATGACCTTACCCTCTAGTATCAGCAGTAGTTGTATGACCGTACCCTCTAGTATCAGCAGTAGTAGACCGTACCCTCTAATATCAGCAGTAGTTGTATGACCTTACCCTCTAGTATCAGCAGTAGTATGACCTTACCCTCTAGTATCAGCAGTAGTTGTATGACCTTACCCTCTAGTATCAGCAGTAGTTGTATGACCGTACCCTCTAGTATCAGCAGTAGTTTGACCGTACCCTCTAGTATCAGCAGTAATTGTATAACCGTACCCTCTAGTATCAGCAGTAGTTGTATGACCGTACCCTCTAGTATCAGCAGTAGTGGTATAACCGTACCCTCTAGTATCAGCAGTAGTTGTATGACCGTACCCTCTAATGTCAGCAGTAGTAGACCGTACCCTCTAGTATCAGCAGTAGTAGTATGACCGTACCCTCTAGTATCAGCAGTAGTTGTATAACCGTACCCTCTAGTATCAGCAGTAGTTGTATGACCGTACCCTCTAGTATCAGCAGTAGTGGTATGACCGTACCCTCTAGTATCAGCAGTAGTTGTATAACCATACTCTCTAGTATCAGCAGTGGTAGTTGTATAACTGTACCCGCTAGTATCAGCAGTAGTTGTATGACCGTACCCGCTAGTATCAGCAGTAGTTGTATGACCGTACCCGCTAGTATCAGCAGTGGTAGTTGTATGACCGTACCCTCTAGTATCAGCAGTAGTTGTATGACCGTACTCTCTAGTATCAGCAGTGGTAGTATGACCGTACCCTCTAGTATCAGCAGTAGTTGTATGACCGCACGCTCTAGTATCAGCAGTTGTATTTCCGTACTCTCTAGTATCAGCAGTGGTAGTTGTATGACCGCACGCTCTAGTATCAGCAGTAGTTGTATGACCGCACGCTCTAGTATCAGCAGTTGTATTTCCGTACTCTCTAGTATCAGCAGTGGTAGTTGTATGACCGCACGCTCTAGTATCAGCAGTTGTATGACCGCACTCTCTAGTATCAGTAGTTGTATGACCGCACGCTCTAGTATCAGCAGTAGTTGTATGACCGCACGCTCTAGTTTCAGCAGTAGTGGTATGACCGCACGCTCTAGTATCAGTAGTTGTATGACCGCACGCTCTAGTATCAGCAGTAGTGGTATGACCGCACGCTCTAGTATCAGCAGTAGTGGTATGACCGCACGCTCTAGTATCAGTAGTTGTATGACCGCACGCTCTAGTATCAGCAGTAGTGGTATGACCGCACGCTCTAGTATCAGCAGTAGTGGTATGACCGCACGCTCTAGTATCAGTAGTTGTATGACCGCACGCTCTAGTATCAGCAGTAGTTGTGGTACCCCAGAGTTGGGGACTATCATTGTGTTATATAGTCATTAGCAGCAGTTTTTTACATGAGGTGTACGTCGTACACTGGTACAGCAGAGCTTGTTACCGGGCAGAATAGTTTGGTGGGTGGAGTCTTAAGACACATAACTGCCATTACCTCAGGAGGCCTTGTTACTGGGCAAAATAGCTTGGTGGGCGGAGTCTTAGTACATAACTACCGTTACCTCAGGAGGCCTTGTTACTGGGCAGAATAGCCTGGAGGGCTGAGTCTTAGTGCACATAACTGCTGTTACCTCAGGAGGCCTTGTTACTGGGCAGAATATCCAGGTGGGTGGAGTCTTAGTGCATATAACTGCCGTTACCTCAGGAGGCCTTGTTACTGGGCAGAATATCCAGGTGGGTGGAGTCTTAGTGCACATAACTGCTGTTACCCCAGGAGGCCTTGTTACTGGGCAGAATATCCGGGTGGGTGGAGTCTTAGTGCATATAACTGCCGTTACCTCAGGAGGCCTTGTTACTGGGCAGAATATCCAGGTGGGTGGAGTCTTAGTGCATATAACTGCCGTTACCTCAGGAGGCCTTGTTACTGGGCAGAATATCCAGGTGGGTGGAGTCTTAGTGCACATAACTGCTGTTACCCCAGGAGGCCTTGTTACTGGGCAGAATATCCGGGTGGGTGGAGTCTTAGTGCATATAACGGCCGTTACCTCAGGAGGCCTTGTTACTGGGCAGAATATCCAGGTGGGTGGAGTCTTAGTGCATATAACTGCTGTTACCTCAGGAGGCCTTGTTACTGGGCAGAATATCCGGGTGGGTGGAGTCTTAGTGCACATAACTGCTGTTACCTCAGGAGGCCTTGTTACTGGGCAGAATATCCAGGTGGGTGGAGTCTTAGTGCATATAACTGCCGTTACCTCAGGAGGCCTTGTTACTGGGCAGAATATCCAGGTGGGTGGAGTCTTAGTGCATATAACTGCTGTTACCTCAGGAGGCCTTGTTACTGGGCAGAATATCCGGGTGGGTGGAGTCTTAGTGCATATAACTGCCCTTACCTCAGGAGGCCTTGTTACTGGGCAGAATATCCACGTGGGTGGAGTCTTAGTGCACATAACTGCTGTTACCTCAGGAGGCCTTGTTACTGAGCAGAATATCCAGGTGGGTGGAGTCTTAGTGCACATAACTGCCGTTACCTCAGGAGGCCTTGTTACTGGGCAGAATATCCGGGTGGGTGGAGTCTTAGTGTATATAACTGCTGTTACCTCAGGAGGCCTTGTTACTGGGCAGAATATCCGGGTGGGTGGAGTCTTAGTGCACATAACTGCTGTTACCTCAGGAGGCCTTGTTACTGGGCAAAATATCCGGGTGGGCGGAGTCTTAGTGTATATAACTGCCGTTACCTCAGGAGGCCTTGTTACTGGACAAAATATCCGGGTGGGCGGAGTCTTAGTGTATATAACTGCCGTTACCTCAGAGTTTAGTCAGAGTACAGTGAGAGCACTCACCAGAAACATGTCGGGAAATGGTAACCCTCACTCCAGCCAGCTGTATGGGAACGGACTGACCCGAAACCACAGGTAAGACCTCTGCACAGCGCCTTAGCCTACCCAAATCTCAAGCTGTGGATGCAAAAGTACAGGCCTAAAGGTGGGTCCCCCATACAGAAGATGGGTACACAGGAGAGCCGACTATACATGAAGGTCAGAGGGAGCAGGAACATGGGGTCTGCTGGGGACACCTCTCTCGCGGGATGAAGGCCGCCTCTATTGTGTCAGCTTGGTCAGCAGGATGGGCTCTGTTCACACTTGCTGTTATCTCGCCTCACGTGACTGTATCTCTGCATCCGTTTGCTATTTGCCTATCTGTGGAGCCGTGTCATCACTCGTGGCTGGGAACGTTCTTGACTGCTGAATAAGTAAAAAAATCCATCTGTTTTACTGTTGAACATGGCTCCCGACTCTCCTGTTTTTCCTGCACCAACATCGAGGGATACGCCATTGACCACCTAGCTGACAGGGAACAGAATAACGCTGGTGTAAACCCCCGCACGCCTACAGCCACGTGTTTTTCACTGTCACCAGAGCGCCAGGCATGGCCACCAACACTCTCATCACATGTCAGAGGATCCGACCCATGCCCAGTATCCTAGGTACACTGCGCTCCGTGTGTCACATAATCCTCAGTGATCAGAGTCCTGTAGATAATAATCTACAGGTCCAAAAACTACTGATAACTAACATTGAACAAAGGACTCAGATGACTGAGCACAAGTCATCTGGACACGATGTCAGTCATCAGAGGTCAGAGACATCTCTGGACCAGGCCTCAGTCAACAGATTCCTATGGAAACGGTGTCCGTCAACAGAGTCCTCTGGACGAGGCGTCAGTCAACAGAGTCCTCTGGATGCGGCGCCGATCACTGGTCATCAGGGTTCTCTGCATGTGGAGTCGCTCACCGATCATTAGGGTACTTTGCAGACTGCATTAGTCACCAGGATCCTCTGCAAGCAGCGTCAGTCAGCGGTCATCGGGTGGTCCTCTGCAGACAGTGTCAACCATTATGAAAGTCCTCTGCAGACTGCGTCAGTCACCAAGGTCATCTGCAAACTGTGTAGGTCACCAGTTATCAGGGTCCTCTGCAAACTGCGTCAGTCATCGGTCATCAGGGTGCTCTGTACATGGAGTTGGTCACCGGTCATCAGGGTACTTTGCAGACTGCCTCAGTCACTGCGTAGGTCACCAGGATCCTCTGCAAACAGCGTCACCGGTTATTGGGCAGTCCTCTGCAGACGGTGTCACCTGTCATGAAGTTCCTCTGCAGATAGCATCAGTCAACAAAGTCTTCTGCAAACTGCATAGGTCAGTCAACAGAGTCCTCTGGACGAGGAGTCAGTCAACAGTCCTCTGGATGCGGCACCGATTACCAGGGTTCTCTGCATATGGAGTCGCTCACCGGTCCCAAGGGTACTTTGCAGACTGCGTTAGTCACCAGAATTCTCTAAAAGCAGCGTCAGTCACCGGTCATTGGGCGGTTTTCTGAAGATGGTGTCACCCGTCAGGAAAGTCCTCTGTAGACTGGGTCAGTCACCAATTATCAAGGTCCTCTGCAGTCTGTGTCAGTCATCGGTCATCAGGGTCCTCTTCAGTCTGCATCAGTCACTAGTCATCAGAGTCCTCTGCAGTCTGCATCAGTCACTAGTCATCAGAGTCCTCTGCAGTCTGTGTCAGTCACTAGTCATCAGAGTCCTCTGCAGTCTGTGTCAGTCACCGGTCATCAGGGTCCTCTGCAGTCTGCATCAGTCACTAGTCATCAGAGTCCTCTGCAGTCTGTCAGTCACCGGTCATCAGGGTCCTCTGCAGTCTGTGTCAGTCACCGGTCATCAGGGTCCTCTGCAGTCTGTGTCAGTCACCGGTCATCAGGGTCCTCTGCAGTCTACATCAGTCACTAGTCATCAGAGTCCTCTGCAGTCTGTCAGTCACCGGTCATCAGGGTCCTCTGCAGTCTACATCAGTCACTAGTCATCAGAGTCCTCTGTAGTCTGCGTCAGTCAAAGGTCATCAGGATCCTCTGCAGTCTGCATCAGTCACCAATCATCAGGGTCTTCTGATGTCTGCATCAGTCACCAGTGAGTGATGAAAAGGAGATCATCACACCAGTGATCAGAGTCCTGGGCACACGATACCTGCTACAGAGCAATCAGAATCATCAGAACAAGGCACCAGGTATCAGAGATGCATCATCCATGCACCCAGTGACATCACTCACGCACCCAGTGACATCACTCACGCACCCAGTGACATCTCCCACGCACCCAGTGACATCACTCACGCACCCAGTGACATCACTCACGCACCCAGTGACATCACCCACGCACCCAGTGACATCACCCACGCACCCAGTGACATCACCCACGCACCCAGTGACATCACCCACGCACCCAGTGACATCACTCACGCACCCAGTGACATCACTCACGCACCCAGTGACACCACTCACGCACCCAGTGATGACACGATTACAAACCCGGCACTTTTATTAATACTGCAACAAAGTGTACGATAAGACAATTAATAAAGGCACATCACACAGTTACATTTACCAATACATTCCCTTTTGTAATGAAGCGATTGTTAATACTCTGTTTCTCGTCTTCGGAGGTTTTTGTGCGTTATCACCTATGACACTTCCCAGGTTTCAGGACACAGAGACCTGCTGTAAACACTTCAGATGCGGCAGCAGAAAGAGGACGGAAGACATTTCCTAATGAGATGTCGGGGATTTATACTCTGCTCCCGGGATCTCATGGATTAAACAAAACAAAAAAAAAAAATCAGTAGAAAAATCTATTTAGCTTATTACATTCCACCAGATAAGGTTTTCCTTTGGTAATTCACATTTACTATGGATTCAAGGCAAAAAAATAAAATATTCCCCGCGGCTCCTGGCACATCCCCCGCTCATGTATTAACCCTACAACCTACAAGGTGACATTATTCCCACATGTCCGAGATTCCCAGTATATGACGTATTGCGCAGGACGCGTCCATCCGGGGCCTCGGGTGTCACTTTTCCGGCACAGCCTTCCTTTTCTAACTTTTAATGCAATTTCTTTTAAAACACTTTCTAAAATTACGAGGCGTAAAAAGGCTGCAAATGACAAATCTGTCGCGGGCCGTGTCCGCTGGCTTTTGGTGCAAATTGAACTCTTTGTGGCTTTGTGCCACAGGATAGCGGATAACTTGCTGATCGCTGGCGGTCCATCCACTGGGACCCCCGAGACTCGAGCTCCGAAAAGCCCCTTCTAAACGAGGCTAAATCGAGCACGAACCCTCCGCTTCATTCATTCTGATCCCGACCGGGCGATTTTATGTTTTTCCTGCCCTCCTTTTTTTCGATTTCCTTCCATTCAGCCACATACAGGCCGGGATATTGAAGGGCGAGTTTTACTTTTGGATGACTATTTAAATTTTACCATTCAATGGACTGAAAAACGGGAGGAAAAGTTCTAATATTGTGGTGTTTTACGGCATTAATTTTATGGTAAAGACGACCAGACAAGATCCCGCAGGTCAGTGCGCGCAAGGCCACGCCGACCAGACAGGATCCCGCAGGTCAGTGCGCGCACGGCCACGCCGACCAGACAGGATCCCGCAGGTCAGTGCGCGCACGGCCACGCCGACCAGACAGGATCCCGCAGGTCAGTGCGCGCACGGCCACGCCGACCAGACAGGATCCCGCAGGTCAGTGCGCGCACGGCCACGCCGACCAGACAGGATCCCGCAGGTCAGTGCGCGCACGGCCACGCCGACCAGACAGGATCCCGCAGGTCAGTGCGCGCACGGCCACGCCGACCAGACAGGATCCCGCAGGTCAGTGCGCGCACGGCCACGCCGACCAGACTGCTTCATTTTTATATTTGACTGGTGAAAAAAAATTCAAACATTTGTTATGTTGCTATTTTCCAACTGTCACTTTTCGGTTGCTGGAGCCGGGCAAGGGCCGGCCTCTTGGAGAGCGGTCATTATTTTAATCCCATTTTGGAGGTAGGTGATGATCGTTTTGATCACTTTATAATTTATTTTTTTTTTGGCGCAATATTGTGGTGAATTAAAAAACTCTGGACTTTCAAGTTTTCTTTTTTCTTTGTGAGAATTACCGATTGGATTGATCAATTTAAGATTTTGATAAATTGGACTTTTACTGATTCAGCGATTTACATATTTATATTTTATGTTTAATGAGGGAAACAAAGGGCAGATGGGAGTTGGGGTAGAATTAAAATTTTTAAAAACTTTTTTTTTTTTTTACTTTGTTAGTCCCATTGAGACCTGAATCAGTGATCATCCAATCACTTATACTAGACACTGCGATACCAGATGTTTGCAGCATTTAGCAAAAAATTATGGTTTCCTATGAACGTCAGCCACAGGGTGGACTTCATAGGGGTCACATCCGGACGGGCATAAAAGAGTCTACAGCAGACCCCCAAGCTGCAGGTCAACCCATCCACACCCTGCAATTGGAGGGGGGTAATCAGGCCATTGATCAGCACCCCCAGTTCATCAACATTAAAGGCCACTGTCAGTGACTAACAGTAGAAGGCAAAGCTCTAGAGTGAATAACAGGCATGGTCTGCCGGGAATGAGCGGGCTCAGCTCCTGAGTCTGCACCTAAGGCCGGTGTCACACTTGCGAGTGCCTTGCGTGTATCTCGCGTTGCATCACCCGTCACGGACTTTCACACCCTGGACAGGAGCGTCTCAGCTGCATAGAGATGCACGCAAACGACCCGCTCCTGTCCGGAAAGTGAGAGTCCGTGACGGGTGATGCAACGCGAGATACACGCAAGTGTGACACCAGCCTCAGAATGGAACTTGACATGGCATAATATTAGGTCATATTGGAAAGGGGTTAATGGTTTTCTTCTCACCTGCTCACATTGAAAATAAATGCTTAACCCTCACCCCGTTTACACGGAGGTTCTCAGACCCCCATTCTCGGGATTGCTTGTGGTCTCAGAAGATGGACCCCCAGCGATCAGGAAGTTACTAGAGGTCAGCGATTTCGTCATATATATCCTGGTCCAAACCCTTCCAATGTCTCTGCCCTTTTTTATACATTCAAGTGACCAAAGCATTAATGGGTCCCACAATCTGGAGACTGGAAACCACCCCCGCCCCCCTACTTTTCTTAAATTCAGGTCTTTACCTACATGAGAATGACGGGACGATGGACTGCAAGAAAATAACCAAATGATCTTCTCCAAGGGTCGGATGGACCTTTACCCGGCACGCACCGGTCTGAGCTTCTTGTACAAGAATGGACACGCCGCGTCAGCCATGCTGCAGCTGAATACGGAGGGGTCCTACATCAGCTAAAATCTCCAAGAGGACATCTAAAAACGTAGAGACCTAGCCTGTACCCCAGCCAGGCAGTACACCCACCCTTCTCACTAGAGACTGTCGCAGATTACATCATAATGGACACAAAAAATAAGATTACAAGGAGCAGTCAGTGAATGAGGTCCGGCAGGTGCCAGCCGTGTCCATCACGGGACAGACCGGGTGCTGTGACCGGTGAGGGATTGGGGGCGCCTCAGGGCGAGCAGATGTGCGTCAGGGATCGGTCAGGAGGGGAGCCAAGACCCACAAAAAGCTCCAGATGCATCTGTCACACACCCCCCCGAGCCCCCGATTCACCTTTTGGCGATCTGCACCTGTCGGCTGATGACGCGCGACACGATGTGCTGTACAGGAAAGTGCAGAAGGTAAAGCCTCACTGTACAGAGGAACACAAAAAATGCTACACCATGGCCACATACCGATAGGTGGTAAAGGCTACACGCCGGGAAACTCTCACAACAGTCACCGACCTAAACCTGTAAGGCAGCGAGCAAGGATTGCACAACATCAAAAAACCGCGAGCAGCACCTGATGAGTATCCGAGCACTGCGGCTATAAGATGTTATGGCGGAGCGCCTCAATAAGCCATGACCCTATATCCATACATCATGCACAGACGAGGAGACGATTCTGTCCTGCATGGATCCATTTGGCACAAAGCTAATTACGAATTACACAAATTATGTAAACTCTGAAAGTTCTGAAGACGTTCGACCTCCAAACAACGAGTCCGATATAGAAAACGTCTCACCATAGAAAAATAAAACCTTACAGAAAATATTCTCAGAAATCTTTCACTGCATTAGCACCACGCCGTCCCCACAACATACCGACCCCACCACGCACCGTCCACACAGAGCGTCGTCCCCACCACGCACCGTCCACACAGAACGTCGCCCCCACCACGCACCATCCGCCCAGAGCGTCGTCCCCACCACGCACCGTCCGCCCAGAGCGTCGTCCCCACAACGCACCGTCCGCCCAGAGCGCCGTCCCCACCACGCACCGTCCACACAGAGCGCCGTCCCCACAACGCACCGTCCGCCCAGAGCATCGTCCCCACCACGCACCATCCTCCCAGAGCGTCGTCCCCGCAACGCACCATCCTCCCAGAGCGTCGTCCCCGCAACGCACCATCCTCCCAGAGCGTCGTCCCCGCAACGCACCATCCTCCCAGAGCGTCGTCCCCACAACGCACCATCCGCCCAGAGCGTCGTCCCCACCACGCACCATCCTCCCAGAGCGTCGTCCCCACCACGCACCATCCGCCCAGAGCGTCGTCCCCACCACGCACCATCCGCCCAGAGCGTCGTCCCCACCACGCACCATCCGCCCAGAGCGTCGTCCCCACAACGCACCATCCGCCCAGAGCGTCGTCCCCACCACGCACCATCCTCCCAGAGCGTCGTCCCCACAACGCACCATCCTCCCAGAGCGTCGTCCCCACAACGCACCATCCGCCCAGAGCGTCGTCCCCACAACGCACCATCCGCCCAGAGCGTCGTCCCCACAACGCACCATCCGCCCAGAGCGTCGTCCCCACAACGCACCATCCGCCCAGAGTGCCGTCCCCACCACGTGCCATCCCCACCACGCACCGTCCTCACAAAGCATCGTCCCCACAACGCACCATCCGCCCCGAGCGTCGTCCCAACGCACCATCCGCCCAGAGCGTCGTCCCCACAACGCACCATCCGCCCAGAGCGTCGTCCCCACAACGCACCATCCGCCCAGAGCGTCGTCCCCACAACGCACCATCCGCCCAGAGCGTCGTCCCCACAACGCACCATCCGCCCAGAGCGTCGTCCCCACAACGCACCATCCGCCCAGAGCGTCGTCCCCACAACGCACCATCCGCCCAGAGCGTCGTCCCCACAACGCACCATCCGCCCAGAGCGTCGTCCCCACAACGCACCATCCGCCCAGAGCGTCATCCCCACAACGCACCATCCGCCCAGAGCGTCGTCCCCACAACGCACCATCCGCCCAGAGCGTCATCCCCACAACGCACCATCCGCCCAGAGCGTCGTCCCCACAACGCACCATCCGCCCAGAGCGTCGTCCCCACAACGCACCATCCGCCCAGAGCGTCGTCCCCACAACGCACCATCCGCCCAGAGCGTCGTCCCCACCACGCACCATCCGCCCAGAGCGTCGTCCCCACCACGCACCATCCGCCCAGAGCGTCGTCCCCACAACGCACCATCCGCCCAGAGCGTCGTCCCCACAACGCACCATCCGCCCAGAGCGTCGTCCCCACAACGCACCATCCGCCCAGAGCGTCGTCCCCACAACGCACCATCCGCCCAGAGCGCCGTCCCCACCACGCACCGTTCTCACAAAGCATCGTCCCCACAACGCACTATCCCCAGGACTTCTTACTGTGCCATCACTGTAACCTCAACGCGCCGTCCGCACAATCTCACAATGCGCCATCTCAGTGACCTTACAACGTGCCAACCCCACAACCTTTTTGCACCAACTCCGCAGTCTTCCCACCCTCCATCCCAGAGATCTCACAGACCTACCATCCTTGCGATCTCACAGCCCCGCAATCTCTTCATACGACCCCTTAAGTCATGAAAACTTAAGATTCTCCCAATAATTACACCAACTGAACCACTAAATCCGGTGAACCTTGTTCTCACCCCCTTTATGTACACAAGCTCTGCACTCTGGTGCCCGGGTGAAGACCTCCATCTTTACGCAGCACCCCTTTCTATGTGTGAGGAGCACATCTACATGACTGGAGGAGGAAGATTTGCAGGAGCTGCAGATGTAAGAAACACCAAGCAGACGGGGGAGAACTGCAACAGAAAAACACACGGAAAAGCTAAAATTCTGGACAACCACGGCCCAATGAGAGAAAATAATTTCTAGTTTGGTCACACGGACGCTGTGGCTGTGCTACAGTTTCCAGAGCGGCCGGGCAGAAGCGCAGTCTGAACCAAGGCATAACGTGTGATATCCGCCACAAAATGAAAGACGCCGATGCATCGACTATCGGGGGGCAGCTCCACTCCAGCCACCGACGCATTTCACTGCCGGCCATTATTATATGCAGATATATATTATAATGGCTCCCGCTCTCTATTTCTGGGTGACACAGAATGGGGGAGTGCAGATCACCTCCCCCTCACAGAGGAGCGCGCTCCCCGAAAATGGAGAATCCGAGACAAACAGAAAAATTACCCGCTAGCCTTGAATAAAAAAAAGTGTCAATCATCCCGCCAAAGCAACACATTCTAAAAAAAACAAAAAAATAAAATTTTTGGTTTCTAAAAAAGTAGATTTACACAATTTTCTGATTTCCATTCAGTACTTGAGTATGAGGAATATACAATTCCCCACAATGCATCGCTTCTCCCTCCCTCCCCTGGGAGGAGCTTATCTGTCACATGACCTCCTTCTGATACGAATGTTCCCGCGGCGAAGATCCACCATCTATTACTACACAGGGATGGGAAGACTTCATATCGTGACGGTGAAGACCTCCGAGCACGCTATGGCGGAGGATTCGTGTATGGCTGGAGTATCCCTTTAAGTGTTTAGATCTTTTGCTATAATCATAACTGGTGCTAGCGGCGTCACGTACCACGTCATACACCTATAAGGCTGACAGATCCTTAGGTGTACGTTACCGTGAACCCAAAGACGATGAGATGACTGCCCATACCCGCGCCTCGCCCAAATTTAAAAAAAATATACAGCTAAAAAAACAGTTAAAGCTTCCGGTACTCGGAGGAGCGGTCCGTGCGGTTACTATGGCTTATTGTCTCAGTTTTTGACTCCACAATTCCCCTAGGGTCCTGTATCTACTTCTACAACACACAGCACCAGCACCCCCCGCAAGCAGCGAGGAAGGGGGGGGGTTGGGTCACAGCTTATAAAGTTAGGGGGTGTCGGGGTTCTTCCCTTCTTAGCATTACATAAAGTGCTTGGATTGAGTATCTGTCCCTATTCCCCGCAGACCAGTGCATCACTGTGGACCCGCCTCCGAGGAACCGGCCCAACAGAAAACAAGCAGAATTGTGCAGACAGGAAAGTCCTTAAAGGAAGACTCCACTTCGGAAGATCATTTCTATACATCGCAAAGTTCACGTCAAATTCGGGGCATAAACTCCAATCACAGCCGGAGCTGCATTCATCAGCAAGCAGTGCATTGTGGGAGTTCTAGAGTTATTAGGGCACATATCTGACAACTAGGTGGGGCTAGACTAGTCGCAGTCCAAGAGTAACCGGCAGATTTGTGACTGCGGCTCTGAAGGTTGCTATGAGTTGAGGATGAATAGAAGGAGACTGAGATGACGTTACAGGAGGAGCCGCACTGGAAGACATTGCTGTGCCGTTAGTCTTCTTGGAGGATGGTTAGTTCTCGATGATTTGCTGGTGCAAAGCTAAGAAGCTGCGATGTTACCACAACCGAAGATGTCCACTAAGACACCCAAGTGAAGTAAGCCACTTCGTCCAAGTCTACGGGGTAGTCGGTCAAGAGTATGGGAGTCCTCTGGTACAGTTCTCCTTTGTAGCTGCGCCACTTGCCGGCCGGAAGGTAGACATCACGTTCTTGCTTCCCTGGTTCCAGCACAGGGGCCACCATTAAGGTGTCTCCTATCAAAAACTGGGAGTCAATTTTATGGGCGGCTTCATCGTTCGGAGAAATCCACCAAATTGGCCGAATGATGGGATCTCCAGTGTCGGTGACTTCTCCAGCGAGTTCCAGTAAGAGAGGAGCGACAAGAGACTCGTGGATTTTGGTGAATTTCAGGGCAATATCAATGACCTCTTGATCAAAAAGCCAAGGAGGGATGGAGAACTGCATGGAGGGCATGAAGGCCGAGAGCTCCAGCCACCGGATATAAAGCTCCTTCATATCTTTGGTGAAGTTGGTGTAGGCGTTGCCACCGATCATATCTGGCAAGATGAAGGGGTAACCCAACATGCTGACGGTCAGGACGGTGGGGATCAGGGACTTTAGCCCCAGCTCGTATCCCCAGTGGGAATCCCGGTCAATGATTCGGAAGAAACATGATATGTTTTGAGATTGATAGCCGACACGGAGCTCGGCGAGGTCATAAAACTGATCTGCCATTTCTGTGTACCTCCTGCTGAACATGTTCGGATCGGACAAGGGCTGGTATGTGCTGAACTGACTGGGGAGGTAACTGGTCTCTCCAGCGTCAAACTTAAAGGATGAAATTCCGTATTTTGTCCTGAGCTGCCGTAGATTGTTCTGGAACCACTCCTTGGTACTGGGATTGGTAAAATCCAGGAGCGCCCCAATGCCATTCCACCACTGGACCATGGCCGGCAGCTGACCACTGGGCTCCTTAACAAATAGTCCCCGCTCAATGCCAACACCGAAGTTGGAGGAGTTATAGTTGACGAAAGGATAAATCCACAGGGTCACCTTGAAGCCGTCTTCTTTCAACTTTTTGAACATGGCCGGAGCATCAGGAAACTTCACAGGATCAAAGTCAAAGTCCCCGTAATACTCAGAGTACATGTCATCAATCTCTATGTGGCTGTAGTTAAAATCATATTTCTTGATGCTCTCGGTGAAGTTCAGAAGTTTCTCCTGGCTGATATTGGCTTTGTAGAGCGCCCACGTGGACCAGATCGGGAACTTGAAGGCACTTTCTGATGGGATTCTGCTTGGCTTATTGAAATATCTCCGCACCATGTACTTGTGAATGGAGGTGGCGTCAGACCCAACGCACACCCGGTAACTCAGCTCAGGGAAGGCAGGTTTTCCGGGAGGAGGCTTGTAAGGGGAATCTTTATACCTCGCCTCGAAGAAAAATACCTTTTCTGTGCTGTTCCACCCAAGATGGAAGGGGACAGATGCATTAATCTTAATGGCCGTTGCATTGGACGAGAGCCAGTAACTTTCTAAGATTCCACCGAAACCATCTCTGAAGGAGTAGACATCGCCGGTCACAAAAGGTTTAGGCTCTTGGTATCCGGATAACTTGATGGGCCAGTGTTGTGTGCGCATCTCCGCTCCTCCGTACCAGTAGGCGTTATCCCAATACATAGTGTGCAGGATGGACGTGTCGGCCACAAACTCCTCCCAGCGCACTCGGTAGCACATGACGGTGGCTTTGTCCTTGATCACAGTCTGAACGAAAAATTTCAAAGGCCCCTTTTCCGATCTAGTGCAGGATAAAATCTCCCCATATTTCGCACAGGAATCTAAATCCAGAACACCGGACTGGAAGGCCATTCTGAAGACCACCTTGCCCTGGTGGTTGTGTATGACGAATCCATCTTTCTTCAGGAACAGCAGCTCAGTCTTCAGTCGATCGGCTTTGCGTAGGGAGACGGAATAGAAGCACCAAGAGACCACGGCACTGATCACCAGGAGGATGCCCAGGAGGACCGCGCCAATCAACGGCTTCTGCTCTTTAGGTATCTTCTGCTTGACCGGAGTGATGTTCTCGGGCAGGAAGGTGTACATGGTGGACGGTGGTTAGGTCTGTTCCCTCTGCTATGGATGCTCCTTCATGCCTAGAGAATAAAAGAAAAGTAGGAAATCAGAACAGATTGCAAAAACTCAGAAAAAGTAGAACATTCGTGCATCTTGTTACCAAAATTTAAGAGTACGTGCCCACAAGGAGCGTTAGTCACGACACTTCGGAGCGGTGGCGTCAGGAACTTCACCACTTATCAGGGTCAATGGGTTTCGGAGCGCAGAGTGAGCCGGGAGTGGCTCCTGCTCAAAGTCTATGGAGCCTCGTTCTAAGGCTCCATAGACATTGATCCGGGAAATATAGTAACGTCCTGGGAAGTGATGGACGCAGACCTGGGAACTTTGCTTTTGGTGAATGAAGGACGGTGTCTTGTGTTTATTTCTCTTGTCTTTCAGGTCTCCATGTGTGGATTATGTTGGATTCCCAGGACTGCGGCAGATCTACATATATTTTTGTTTATAAAATGGTGTACCAGGAAAAGCGTGTGCACGTGTGCAGAGTAGTTTTTTTGCAATAAATTTTGTGCATGTTTTTGCTTTTTACTTACCAGGTTAGTAGTGGGGGTCTCTGATCGATGCCTCTCCATTACTGACCCCTGGGCTTAGCTGTCATCAACCCCACAAGTATCAAGTATTACCCAGATTGCCACCGCACCAGGGCAATCAGAAGAGCCAGGGAAAGGGCCAGAATTGCTGCATCACTTCTGGGGCAGCCACGGGCTGCTTTTCTTAGGTTGGGACCTCCCAGGATGATAATACCAGCTCCCAGCTGTCTGCTTTACCTGCGCTGATTACCAAAAAAATAGGGGGGAGCCCACACCATTTTTTTAAAAATTAAACCAGACTGAACCCCCTTCAGAGCCACATGAAAGTCTCTGCAGGGTGCAAGTGAATAATATGTGGGGGAGGGGGACAGTATATACCAGCAGGATATCTCCCTATTCTATGCGCTGTATCTTTGTATCTGTTGGGACGTGGGCGGTTATAGACGGTGTAATGAGATGGTGACGGTTATAATTATATGATTTTTACACCGCTATTATCTGTAATAACAGACTTGTTGCTTTGGGCAGCTACCTTTGTTTCAACCAACTTTATTGAGACAAAAATGCATCCTCCAAAACCGCATCAAAATGCAGAGAAACCAAAGGAGCCGAATTGGTGCAAAAACTGCAGCAGCAAAAATGCAAACACTGGTGTGAACGCGGCCTGAAGACGCCGGAGAGTCTCGCCCCGGCCTCGCTGCATCAATGACAGCCCAATAATAGAGGTGCGGGTCTCAGGAAGGGGAGACACAAATCGATTTATTTTGAGAAGTAAAAACTAGAAAAAAAGAGTCACGAATCTTCGGCCCCAGAACGTGAGATCTCTTCTGCCTTTTATACATCGGAGCTGCTGATAACAGAGGACAACAGCTCAGCCGCTAAGCTGCACTGAGGGTTAATTCTATCATCTCCTGTGACGGACGCGGCGCCAGCGCTGCCAGGAAAGTCATCGGACGCTCCGATCCTGGGAGCTGCGAGAGCGTGACAATGTGCCAGTCACCGAGCTATATATATACTGCGGGGGAGGGGAGGGCCATGCACACTGCGGGAGCCGGGGGACGGGCCGTGCACACTGCGGGAGCCGGGGGACGGGCCGTGCACACTGCGGGAGCCGGGGGACGGGCCGTGCACACTGCGGGAGCCGGGGGACGGGCCGTGCACACTGCGGGAGCCGGGGGACGGGCCGTGCACACTGCGGGAGCCGGGGGACGGGCCGTGCACACTGCGGGAGCCGGGGGACGGGCCGTGCACACTGCGGGAGCCGGGGGACGGGCCGTGCACACTGCGGGAGCCGGGGGACGGGCCGTGCACACTGCGGGAGCCGGGGGACGGGCCGTGCACACTGCGGGAGCCGGGGGACGGGCCGTATATACTGCGGGAGGCAGGGGACGAGGCAGGGGACGGGCCGTATATACCGCGGGAGGCAGGGGACGGGCCGTATATACCGCGGGAGGCAGAGACGGGCCGTATATACCGCGGGAGGCAGGGGACGGGCCGTATATACCGCGGGAGGCAGGGGACGGGCCGTATATACCGCGGGAGGCAGGGGACGGGCCGTATATACCGCGGGAGGCAGGGGACGGGCCGTATATACCGCGGGAGGCAGGGGACGGGCCGTATATACCGCGGGAGGCAGGGGACGGGCCGTATATACCGCGGGAGGCAGGGGACGGGCCGTATATACCGCGGGAGGCAGGGGACGGGCCGTATATACCGCGGGAGGCAGGGGACGGGCCGTATATACCGCGGGAGGCAGGGGACGGGCCGTATATACCGCGGGAGGCAGGGGACGGGCCGTATATACCGCGGGAGGCAGGGGACGGGCCGTATATACCGCGGGAGGCAGGGGACGGGCCGTATATACCGCGGGAGGCAGGGGACGGGCCGTATATACCGCGGGAGGCAGGGGACGGGCCGTATATACCGCGGGAGGCAGGGGACGGGCCGTATATACCGCGGGAGGCAGGGGACGGGCCGTATATACCGCGGGAGGCAGGGGACGGGCCGTATATACCGCGGGAGGCAGGGGACGGGCCGTATATACCGCGGGAGGCAGGGGACGGGCCGTATATACCGCGGGAGGCAGGGGACGGGCCGTATATACCGCGGGAGGCAGGGGACGGGCCGTATATACCGCGGGAGGCAGGGGACGGGCCGTATATACCGCGGGAGGCAGGGGACGGGCCGTATATACCGCGGGAGGCAGGGGACGGGCCGTATATACCGCGGGAGGCAGGGGACGGGCCGTATATACCGCGGGAGGCAGGGGACGGGCCGTATATACCGCGGGAGGCAGGGGACGGGCCGTATATACCGCGGGAGGCAGGGGACGGGCCGTATATACCGCGGGAGGCAGGGGACGGGCCGTATATACCGCGGGAGGCAGGGGACGGGCCGTATATACCGCGGGAGGCAGGGGACGGGCCGTATATACCGCGGGAGGCAGGGGACGGGCCGTATATACCGCGGGAGGCAGGGGACGGGCCGTATATACCGCGGGAGGCAGGGGACGGGCCGTATATACCGCGGGAGGCAGGGGACGGGCCGTATATACCGCGGGAGGCAGGGGACGGGCCGTATATACCGCGGGAGGCAGGGGACGGGCCGTATATACCGCGGGAGGCAGGGGACGGGCCGTATATACCGCGGGAGGCAGGGGACGGGCCGTATATACCGCGGGAGGCAGGGGACGGGCCGTATATACCGCGGGAGGCAGGGGACGGGCCGTATATACCGCGGGAGGCAGGGGACGGGCCGTATATACCGCGGGAGGCAGGGGACGGGCCGTATATACCGCGGGAGGCAGGGGACGGGCCGTATATACCGCGGGAGGCAGGGGACGGGCCGTATATACCGCGGGAGGCAGGGGACGGGCCGTATATACCGCGGGAGGCAGGGGACGGGCCGTATATACCGCGGGAGGCAGGGGACGGGCCGTATATACCGCGGGAGGCAGGGGACGGGCCGTATATACCGCGGGAGGCAGGGGACGGGCCGTATATACCGCGGGAGGCAGGGGACGGGCCGTATATACCGCGGGAGGCAGGGGACGGGCCGTATATACCGCGGGAGGCAGGGGACGGGCCGTATATACCGCGGGAGGCAGGGGACGGGCCGTATATACCGCGGGAGGCAGGGGACGGGCCGTATATACCGCGGGAGGCAGGGGACGGGCCGTATATACCGCGGGAGGCAGGGGACGGGCCGTATATACCGCGGGAGGCAGGGGACGGGCCGTATATACCGCGGGAGGCAGGGGACGGGCCGTATATACCGCGGGAGGCAGGGGACGGGCCGTATATACCGCGGGAGGCAGGGGACGGGCCGTATATACCGCGGGAGGCAGGGGACGGGCCGTATATACCGAGGGAGGCAGGGGACGGGCCGTATATACCGAGGGAGGCAGGGGACGGGCCGTATATACTGCGGGAGGCAGGGGACGGGCCGTATATACTGCGGGAGGCAGGGGACGGGCCGCATATACTGCGGGAGGCAGGGGACGGGCCGCACCAGGACATTATACGCCACCTACACACCAGGATCCGCAGCGGCCAGCGAGGAGTTAATGACCCAGTTAAAAAGTTACACATCACAGGATTCTATTTATACAAAGAGGAAACTTTCTTAAAGAGACAGAACGTATTTATCTATAAAATATAAGAGGAGACGTCTCTGCCCCGATATAAGAAGAGAAGAGCCCAGACATTACTCACAGCGACCACCGAGCGAAGAGGAGGACGAGGAGGAGGAGGGAGAAAACACCGGGTCACATGACTCCAACTGCACCCTGACCCCAGGGAAGAAGAACAACAACAATCCAGAGGAGGGGAGGGGTGCACAAACTTATCAGACTAGAGAAAAACAAACAGATCTCTGCACACAATGCCCCTCCACCTGTACACACAGCTCGTGCTGCACACAATGCCCCTCCACCCGTACATACAGCGCCTCCGTACACTCAGTGCCCCTCCACCCGTACATACGGCTCCTCCATACACTCAGTGCCCCTCCACCCGTACATACGGCTCCTCCATACACTCAGTGCCCCTCCACCCGTACACACGGCTC
Source organism: Anomaloglossus baeobatrachus (assembly GCF_048569485.1). Classification (NCBI taxonomy): domain Eukaryota; kingdom Metazoa; phylum Chordata; class Amphibia; order Anura; family Aromobatidae; genus Anomaloglossus; species Anomaloglossus baeobatrachus. The sequence goes on from NC_134353.1 coordinate 964,606,007, forward strand.
CGTGCTGCACTCAGTGCCCCTCCACCTGTACACACAGCTCGTGCTGCACACAATGCCCCTCCACCCGTACACACGGCTCCGTGCTGCACTCAGTGCCCCTCCACCCGTACATACGGCGCCTCCATACACTCAGTGCCCCTCCACCTGTACACACGGTTCCGTGCTGCACTCAGTGCCCCTCCACCTGTACACACGGCTCCGTGCTGCACTCAGTGCCCCTCCACCTGTACACACGGCTCCATGCTGCACTCAGTGCCCCTCCACCTGTACACACGGCTCCGTGCTGCACTCAGTGCCCCTCCACCTGTACATACGGCTCCTCCATACACTCAGTTCCCCTCCATACACTCAGTGCTCCTCCACCTGTACACACGGCTCCGTGCTGCACTCAGTGCCCCTCCACCTGTACACACGGCTCCGTGCTGCACTCAGTGCCCCTCCACCTGTACACACGGCTCCGTGCTGCACTCAGTGCCCCTCCACCTGTACACACGGCTCCGTGCTGCACTCAGTGCCCCTCCACCTGTACACACGGCTCCGTGCTGCACTCAGTGCCCCTCCACCTGTACACACGGCTCCGTGCTGCACTCAGTGCCCCTCCACCTGTACACACGGCTCCGTGCTGCACTCAGTGCCCCTCCACCTGTACACACGGCTCCGTGCTGCACTCAGTGCCCCTCCACCTGTACACACGGCTCCGTGCTGCACTCAGTAACCCTCCAACTGTACACACGGCTCCGTGCTGCACTCAGTAACCCTCCACCTGTACACACGGCTCCGTGCTGCCCTCAGCACCTCTCCACACGGCTCCGTGCTACACTCAGTGCCCCTCCACATGTACACACTGCTCCGTGCTGCACTCAGAAACCCTTCACCTGTACACATGGCTCCTCTGTATACTCAGTGCCCCTCCATCTGTACACACGGCTCCGTGCTACACTCAGTAAACCTCCACCTGTACAAACGGCTCCGTGCTACACTCAGTGCCCCTCCACATGTACACACCGCTCCGTGCTGCACTCAGTAACCCTTCACCTGTACACACGGCTTCGTGCTGCACTCAGTAACCCTCCACCTGTACACACGGCTCCATGTTGCACTCAGTAACCCTCCACCTGTACACACAGCTCTGTGCTGCACTCAGTAACCCTCCACCTGTACACACAGCTCCATGTTGCACTCAGTAACCCTCCACCTGTACACACAGCTCTGTGCTGCACTCAGTAACCCTCCACCTGTACACACAGCTCTGTGCTGCACTCAGTAACCCTCCATCTGTACACACGGCTCCGTGCTGCACTCAGTAACCCTCCATCTGTACATACGGCTCCGCGCTGCACTCAGTAACCCTCCATTTGTACACACGGCTACGTGCTGCACTCAGTGCCCCTCCACCTGTACACACGGCTACGTGCTGCACTCAGTGCCCCTCCACCTGTACACACGGCTCCGTGCTGCACTCAGTAACCCTCCATCTGTACACACGGCTCCGTGCTGCACTCAGTAACCCTCCATCTGTACACACAGCACCGTGCTGCACTCAGTAACCCTCCACCTGTGGTCACTTACCGCCGTCTCGTTCCAGTTTTCTCCAATGTTTTGCAGGAAATGCGGCCGCGACCAGAAGTGACAGACGCTCAGTGATTGGAGGAAGAGACTGTCAATCAGCGAGAAGGCGGGGCCGGCAGCCGAGGATTCTGGGAGATGTAGTTTCCTGTTATATAATACTGGTCCTGGAAGTAAAGAGAAAGAAACAGCAACAAAATCGCACCCTGTGTGATACTGTCTGCTGAGCTGTGTATCTAATCCTCTCCTGTGTGATACTGTCTGCAGAGCTGTGTATCTAATCCTCTCCTGTGTGATACTGTCTGCAGAGCTATGTATCTAATCCTCTCCTGTGTGATACTGTCTGCAGAGCTGTGTATCTAATCCTCTCCTGTGTGATACTGTCTGCTGAGCTATGTATCTAACCCTCTCCTGTGTGATACTGTCTGCTGAGCCGTGTATCTAATCCTATCCTGTGTGATACTGTCTGCTGAGCCGTGTATCTAATCCTCTCCTGTGTGATACTGTCTGCTGAGCTGTGTATCTAATCCTCTCCTGTGTGATACTGTCTGCTGAGCTGTGTATCTAATCCTCTCCTGTGTGATACTGTCTGCTGAGCTGTGTATCTAATCCTCTCCTGTGTGATACTGTCTGCTGAGCCGTGTATCTAATCTTTTCCTGTGTGGTACTGTCTGCTGAGCTGTGTATCTAATCCTCTCCTGTGTGATGCTGAGCTGTGTATCTAATCCTATCCTGTGTGATACTGTCTGCTGAGCTGTGTATCTAATCCTCTCCTGTGTGATACTGTCTGTTGAGCTGTGTATCTAATCCTCTCCTGTGTGATACTGTCTGCTGAGCTGTGTATCTAATCCTATCCTGTGTGATACTGTCTGCTGAGCTGTGTATCTAATCCTCTCCTGTGTGATACTGTCTGCTGAGCTGTGTATCTAATCCTCTCCTGTGTGATGCTGAGCTGTGTATCTAATCCTCTCCTGTGTGATACTGTCTGCTGAGCTGTGTATCTAATCCTCTCCTGTGTGATACTGTCTGCTGAGCTGTGTATCTAATCCTCTCCTGTGTGATACTGTCTGCTGAGCCGTGTATCTAATCTTTTCCTGTGTGGTACTGTCTGCTGAGCTGTGTATCTAATCCTCTCCTGTGTGATACTGTCTGCTGAGCTGTGTATCTAATCCTCTCCTGTGTGATACTGTCTGCTGAGCTGTGTATCTAATCCTATCCTGTGTGATACTGTCTGCTGAGCTGTGTATCTAATCCTCTCCTGTGTGATACTGTCTGTTGAGCTGTGTATCTAATCCTCTCCTGTGTGATACTGTCTGCTGAGCTGTGTATCTAATCCTATCCTGTGTGATACTGTCTGCTGAGCTGTGTATCTAATCCTCTCCTGTGTGATACTGTCTGCTGAGCTGTGTATCTAATCCTCTCCTGTGTGATGCTGAGCTGTGTATCTAATCCTCTCCTGTGTGATACTGTCTGCTGAGCTGTGTATCTAATCCTCTCCTGTGTGATACTGTCTGCTGAGCTGTGTATCTAATCCTCTCCTGTGGGATGCTGAGCTGTGTATCTAATCCTCTCCTGTGTGATACTGTCTGCTGAACTGTGTATCTAATCCTCTCCTGTGTGATACTGTCTGCTGAGCTGTGTATCTAATCCTCTCCTGTGTGATACTGTCTGCTGAGCTGTGTATCTAATCCTCTCCTGTGTGATACTGTCTGCTGAGCTGTGTATCTAATCCTCTCCTGTGTGATACTGTCTGCTGAACTGTGTATCTAATCCTCTCCTGTGTGATACTGTCTGCTGAACTGTGTATCTAATCCTCTCCTGTGTGATACTGTCTGCTGAGCTGTGTATCTAATCCTCTCCTGTGTGATTCTGTCTGCTGAGCTGTGTATCTAATCCTATCCTGTGTGAAACTGTCTGCTGAGCCGTGTATCTAATCCTCTCCTGTGTGATACTGTCTGCTGAGCCGTGTATCTAATCCTCTCCTGTGTGATACTGTCTGCTGAGCTGTGTATCTAATCCTCTCCTGTGTGATACTGTCTGCTGAGCCGTGTATCTAATCTTATCCTGTGTGGTACTGTCTGCTGAGCTGTGTATCTAATCCTCTCCTGTGTGATACTGTCTGCTGAGCTGTGTATCTAATCCTATCCTGTGTGATACTGTCTGCTGAGCTGTGTATCTAATCCTCTCCTGTGTGATGCTGAGCTGTGTATCTAATCCTCTCCTGTGTGATACTGTCTGCTGAGCTGTGTATCTAATCCTCTCCTGTGTGATAATGTCTGCTGAGCTGTGTATCTAATCCTCTCCTGTGTGATACTGTCTGCCGAGCTGTGTATCTAATTCTCTCCTGTGTGATACTGTCTGCTGAGCTGTGTATCTAATCCTCTCCTGTGTGATACTGTCTGCTGAGCTGTGTATATAATCCTCTCCTGTGTGATACTGTCTGCTGAGCTGTTCATCTAATCCTATCCTGTGTGATACTGTCTGCTGAGCCATGCATCTAAGCCTATCCTGTGTGATACTGTCTGCTGAGCCGTGTATCTAAGCCTATCCTGTGTGATACTGTCTGCTGAGCTGTGTATCTAATCCTATCGTGTTTATTCTGTTTACTGAGCTGTGTATCTAATCCTCTCCTGTGTGATACTGTCTGCTGAGCTGTGTATCTAATCCTCTCCTGTGTGATACTGTCTGCTGAGCCGTGTATCTAATCCTATCCTGTGTGATACTGTCTGCTGAGCCGTGTATCTAATCCTCTCCTGTGTGATACTGTCTGCTGAGCTGTGTATCTAATCCTCTCCTGTGTGATGCTGAGCTGTGTATCTAATCCTATCCTGTGTGATACTGTCTGCTGAGCTGTGTATCTAATCCTCTCCTGTGTGATGCTGAGCTGTGTATCTAATCCTCTCCTGTGTGATACTGTCTACTGAGCTGTTCATCTAATCCTATCCTGTGTGATACTGTCTGCTGAGCCGTGTATCTAAGCCTATCCTGTGTGATACTGTCTGCTGAGCCATGCATCTAAGCCTATCCTGTGTGATACTGTCTGTTGAGCCGTGTATCTAATCCTCTCCTGTGTGATACTGTCTGCTGAGCTGTGTATCTAATCCTATCCTGTGTGATACTGTCTGCTGAGCTGTGTATCTAATCCTCTCCTGTGTGATACTGTCTGCTGAGCTGTGTATCTAATCCTCTCCTGTGTGATGCTGAGCTGTGTATCTAATCCTCTCCTGTGTGATACTGTCTGCTGAGCTGTGTATCTAATCCTCTCCTGTGTGATACTGTCTGCTGAGCTGTGTATCTAATCCTATCCTGTGTGATACTGTCTGCTGAGCTGTGTATCTAATCCTATCCTGTGGGATACTGTCTGCTGAGCTGTGTATCTAATCCTCTCCTGTGTGATGCTGAGCTGTGTATCTAATCCTCTCCTGTGTGATACTGTCTGCTGAACTGTGTATCGAATCCTCTCCTGTGTGATACTGTCTGCTGAGCTGTGTATCTAATCCTATCCTGTGCGATACTGTCTGCTGAGCTGTGTATCTAATCCTATCCTGTGTGATACTGTCTGCTGAGCTGTGTATCTAATCCTCTCCTGTGTGATACTGTCTGCTGAACTGTGTATCTAATCCTCTCCTGTGTGATACTGTCTGCTGAGCTGTGTATCTAATCCTCTCCTGTGTGATACTGTCTGCTGAGCTGTGTATCTAATCCTATCCTGTGGGATACTGTCTGCTGAGCTGTGTATCTAATCCTTTCCTGTGGGATACTGTCTGCTGAGCTGTGTATCTAATCCTCTCCTGTGTGATACTGTCTGCTGAACTGTGTATCTAATCCTCTCCGGTGTGATACTGTCTGCTGAGCTGTGTATCTAATCCTCTCCTGTGTGATACTGTCTGCCGAGCTGTGTATCTAATTCTCTTCTGTGTGATACTGTCTGCTGAGCTGTGTATCTAATCCTCTCCTGTGTGATACTGTCTGCTGAGCTGTTCATCTAATCCTATCCTGTGTGATACTGTCTGCTGAGCCATGCATCTAAGCCTATCCTGTGTGATACTGTCTGCTGAGCCGTGTATCTAAGCCTATCCTGTGTGATACTGTCTGCTGAGCTGTGTATCTAATCCTATCGTGTTTATTCTGTTTACTGAGCTGTGTATCTAATCCTCTCCTGTGTGATACTGTCTGCTGAGCTGTGTATCTAATCCTCTCCTGTGTGATACTGTCTGCTGAGCCGTGTATCTAATCCTATCCTGTGTGATACTGTCTGCTGAGCCGTGTATCTAATCCTCTCCTGTGTGATACTGTCTGCTGAGCCATGCATCTAAGCCTATCCTGTGTGATACTGTCTGCTGAGCCGTGTATCTAAGCCTATCCTGTGTGATACTGTCTGCTGAGCTGTGTATCTAATCCTATCGTGTTTATTCTGTTTACTGAGCTGTGTATCTAATCCTCTCCTGTGTGATACTGTCTGCTGAGCTGTGTATCTAATCCTCTCCTGTGTGATACTGTCTGCTGAGCCGTGTATCTAATCCTATCCTGTGTGATACTGTCTGCTGAGCCGTGTATCTAATCCTCTCCTGTGTGATACTGTCTGCTGACCCGTGTATCTAATCCTATCATGTGTGATACTCTCTGCTGAGCTGGGTATCTAATCCTCTCCTGCGTGATACTGTCTGCTGAGCTGTGTATCTAATCCTATCCTGTGTGATACTGTCTGCTGAGCTGTGTATCTAATCCTCTCCTGTGTGATACTGTCTGCTGAGCTGTGTATCTAATCCTATCCTGTGTGATACTGTCTGCTGAGCTGTGTATCTAATCCTCTCCTGTGTGATACTGTCTGCTGAGCTGTGTATCTAATCCTATCCTGTGTGATACTGTCTGCTGAGCTGTGTATCTAATCCTATCCTGTATGATTCTGTCTGCTAAGCTGCGTATCTGATCCTATCCTGTGTGATACTGTCTGCTGAGCTGTGTATCTAATCCTATCCTGTGTGATACTGTCTGCTGAGCCGTGTATCTAATCCTCTCCTGTGATACCGTGTGCTGAGCTGCGTATCTGATCCTATCCTGTGTGATACTGTCTGCGGTGTTTACTGTAGACTGTTATGGCAGTATCTGGCGCTGTTCACACCACAGACTCTGACGCTCCACACTGGGGTTTCTGAGTTGCACAGACAGGCTCAGGCGTTGACCAGCTGTGTGCTCATCAGTGATCGGGCTGGCAGGGGTTAATCTCTTCTAGCCTGCTGATTACCTCTAGGATCACATGTTATGAGTAACCAATCACTGCTTCTTCCCGCCTCTTTATGATGGTAGAAACTGACTTGCTGTGCTGTTTATAGCTTTAGGAGATACCGCTCCAGATACCGGTCCATGCGCTTTGATATCCCATTGTTGGTGAACTTCTGAGTGCCCTATTGGAGTTCTCTTGTCGTCTGTTTATTCCCTCCCTGCTCTTTGTTTCCTCCTGATCATGTATTGTCTAATACCTCCTGTGTGCGCTGTTAGTATGTTTCCCCGTTGGTCTATTTATGTGGGTTTAACCACTCCTGTCCTGGCTCTCCCTTGGGGTGCAGAAGAGGGGTATTAGATCAGGGCCAGGAAGGCAGCTCAGACCTCATCACCATCAGACGTATCTCTGGGATCAAGCAGAGCTAGGGCTCTTTAGCCTGAGGGCCAGTCTAGGAGCCCCGTTACCCGGGTTTCTTCAGGGAAGCAAATGGTATGTCCATCTGCGCCCCCCGCTCCTATGGTACTGACATGCAGTGGATAAGGGATCTAGCTGAGTGTAAAATCTGTTCACCACTGTCATGGCCGGGGATAGATGATGCACTGGCCATACAGTACAATACAAAGGGAAGGGGGAAGGAATGCCCTATAGACAGGTAAAGGTGGGAGTGGTGACCCCTGATAATAACCTGAAGCTCACCCTCACTGATCCTATACAGGTTCTCGAGCAGGAATATCTCACCCTAAGCAAACCCTCACCTGGGCCCTAAGAAAGGATGAAGGGTATGAGCTCTTCATCAACACCACTAATGCCGAGGGTAAACACAATGCCACCACCTGAGCCCAGGTAGATAGCAAAAGTCAAACACTTATCTTAGGAGCATCTACCACAGAAGTCTCTGGAACAACAAGAGGAGACGACGACTGCAGACCCCAGCCAGGAACAACTATAAACCGCACCCAAACCACCCAAGGGTGAGGTTTATAAAGGAAGTCAGAGGCTGGCATCTGAGGAAAAATTTATAGTTTCCCAGGGTCCTAGAGTTTGCTGCTGGAGAAACAGGGAACTGTCTGATAACAACACAGGCTGTCAACCTCAGGGATGTACTAGCACTTACTACCACTGGATTGTCAGCCGGCCGTGGCAACTACACCAGGGGAATCGGCCAGCGGAGGATTATTGTGCTGAATTCTGGTGCTGGTTCGTTGACACTCAGTGGAACAACCTTGCACAAAAAACAAACAGTTTTTTCAGGGTGTGTAAAAGGTAAAGGAGGCATTAGTGATGTATGAGACCCCCACCCCCCCCCCCCCCTTCCTCTCTTGAGTGTGCCATATCCCACCGGTGATTGCGTGGCCTGCTCTGTCTCCCTCTTTATGCCTCCCTGTACTCTCATGGACAGGGGGTGTCAGTGTAACGCTGCGCCAAGCGGACCTTACGTAGCCCTTGGGGATGTGGAACGTCACGTGTTGGGGGAAGTGGCGCAGCCGTATTAGAGATGTCAGGATGGGGCTGCAAGGTGCGATTTCTTCATAGATTGATGAAGAGGGGTTGGATGTCTGCGTGACCTCACCCAAAGGGTGCCACCAATATGTGACGAGCAGCCGGGGGGGGAGCACGCAGACATTCCACCCCTGCCACCAATATGTGACGAGCAGCCGGGGGGGTAGCACGCAGACATTCCACCCCTGCCACCAATATGTGACGAGCAGCCGGGGGGGCGGGGGGGAGGGCACGCAGACATTCCACCCCTGCCACCAATATGTGACGAGCAGCCGGGGGGGAGGCCACGCAGACATTCCACCCCTACCACCAATATGTGACGAGCAGCCGGGGTGGGGGGGGGGGTGCACGCAGACATTCCACCCCTGCCACCAATATGTGACGAGCAGCCGGGGGGGAGGCCACGCAGACATTCCACCCCTACCACCAATATGTGACGAGCAGCCGGGGTGGGGGGGGGTGCACGCAGACATTCCACCCCTGCCACCAATATGTGACAAGCAGCCGGGGGGTGCGCGCAGACATTCCACCCCTGCCACCAATATGTGACGAGCAGCCGGGGGGGGGCACGCAGACATTCCACCCCTGCCACCAATATGTGACGAGTAGCCGGGGGGGGGTAACGCAGACATTCCACCCCTGCCACCAATATGTGACGAGCAGCCGGGGGGGGGGGGGGAGGGCACGCAGACATTCCACCCCTGCCACCAATATGTGACGAGCAGCCGGGGGGTGCACGCAGACATTCCACCCCTGCCACCAATATGTGACGAGCAGCCAGGGGTGGGGGTGCACGCAGACATTCCACCCCTGCCACCAATATGTGACGAGCAGCCGGGGGGGGTGCACGCAGACATTCCACCCCTGCCACCAATATGTGACGAGCAGCCGGGGGGGGGAGGGCACGCAGACATTCCAACCCTGCCACCAATATGTGACGAGCAGCCGGGGGGGTGCACGCAGACATTCCACCCCTGCCACCAATATGTGACGAGCAGCCGGGGGGGGGGGAGGGTGCACGCAGACATTCCACCCCTGCCACCAATATGTGACGAGCAGCCGGGGGGGGGAGGGCACGCAGACATTCCACCCCTGCCACCAATATATGACGAGCAGCCGGGGGTGGGGGTGCACGCAGACATTCCACCCCTGCCACCGATATGTGACGAGCAGCCGGGGGTGGGGGTGCACGCAGACATTCCACCCCTGCCACCAATATGTGACGAGCAGCCGGGGGGGGGAGGGCACGCAGACATTCCAACCCTGCCACCAATATGTGACGAGCAGCCGGGGGGGGGAGGGCACGCAGACATTCCAACCCTGCCACCAATATGTGACGAGCAGCCGGGGGGGGTGCACGCAGACATTCCACCCCTGCCACCAATATGTGACGAGCAGCCGGGGGGCGGGGTGCACGCAGACATTCCACCCCTGCCACCAATATGTGACGAGCAGCCGGGGGGGGGGAGGGCACGCAGACATTCCACCCCTGCCACCAATATGTGACGAGCAGCCGGGGGTGGGGGGGGTGCACGCAGACATTCCACCCCTGCCACCAATATGTGACGAGCAGCCGGGGGGGGGGGTGCACGCAGACATTCCACCCCTGCCACCAATATGTGACGAGCAGCTGGGGGGTTTTCAAGATGCATCTTCAGGAACAACTGTCCCTCTGCCTCTCGGTTTCCAGCTTTCTGGGGGTGTTGTGGGTTGGGGGCGCTGCGCATCTGAATACTGACAGTCCAGCCTAGCGGCATGATTGAGTCACGGTCCTGCACTGCGCTCCTCAGGCTGATCGAAGAGACATCAGGGGCTTTCCCTGCTGGCTTATATAGAAGAGGAGAGAGATGCTGCGCCGAGAAGGAGAGAAACACTGCGCTGAGAAGGAGAGAGACACTCGGCGCCGAGAAGGAGAGAGACACTCGGCGCCGAGAAGGAGAGAGACACTCGGCGCCGAGAAGGAGAGAAACACTCGGCGCCGAGAAGGAGAGAGACACTCGGCGCCGAGAAGGAGAGAGACACTCGGCGCCGAGAAGGAGAGAGACACTCGGCGCCGAGAAGGAGAGAGACACTCGGGCGCCGAGAAGGAGAGAGACACTCGGCGCCGAGAAGGAGAGAGACACTCGGCGCCGAGAAGGAGAGAGACACTCGGGCGCCGAGAAGGAGAGACACACTGCGCCGAGAAGGAGAGAGACACACTGCCCCGAGAAGGAGAGAGACACACTGCCCTGAGAAGGAGAGAGACACACTGCCCTGAGAAGGAGAGAGACACACTGCCCTGAGAAGGAGAGAGACACACTGCCCTGAGAAGGAGAGAGACACACTGCCCTGAGAAGGAGAGAGACACACTGCCCTGAGAAGGAGAGCGACACACTGCCCTGAGAAGGAGAGAGACACACTGCGCCGAGAAGGAGAGAGACACACTGCGCCGAGAAGGAGAGAGACACACTGCGCCGATGTGGCGCCCCTGAGGCTTCCGTCGCCACAGGTCATTACACCCCATCAGCGGTGTGATGCCCCCATTCTGGGAGAGGAAGAGAGTGAACTCCGGTCCCCTGGTAAATCCACACTACACCCATTGCTAGGGACACACAGGACCAGGGAAAGTGGCAGGCAACCCTCCCATGCTGCATGCTGAGAGGGGCCGTAAGACCCATCCCTGCTCCCATAGGTTACAGCTTAGCAGCTGGGGAGGTGGGAGGAGCCATTAGAGAGTAGACAGAGTTAGGAAGGTCAAGGTTAGTCAGTTACCTCAGGGAGTGAGAGAGTGAGGAGTGAGCATGTAGTTGGAGGAGAAGAACGAGAGCAAGGAGGGAGGAGGAGGCCTGCTGGAGGCAGGCAAGGAGGAGAAAGAAAAGGAAGAAAGGAAGGGTCGCAGGGCCGCGGGTAGTCCTGTAGGTACCACGAGCAGTCCTTGTTAGGTACCGAAGAGAGGGCCTAGAGGCGCTACGAGTAGTTGCAGGCTGTGGTGGCCCGTTCCACATTGACAGCGGTGGAGTGATTAAGCTGCGACAGGGGACGGTCCCTAGAGACTGGAGGAGTGCAAAGACAATCTCCAAACAGTAAAAACCGAGGCCCAGGGACGTTGTAAGCTCCCAGGGCCAGAACCCATAGCAGACGTCCAGAAAAGGGGTAATCAGCCGACAGGTGACCCCCCAGCCTGGAGGCTGTAATGGAGGCCGAGCCAGGTCCATCTTAACTAAGGCAAGGCTAGTGAAGACAGCAGAGAAAGAGACACTAAGAGAGAGGGTACCGGATTTCACTCTCAGAATCACCCAGAAACAGCGGAGGTCCCTGACAGTGGTCCCAGCAGTCCAAGGGTCCCTACAGCTGTGACAAGAAGTGTGAGTAAAGAACTTGAACTGCACCCTTGGAGTGGTTTCTGTTATTTCAGCTGCATAGACTTTCACAAGCACCAACTGAGTTACCGGGCATTGCTCCACCTGTGGGGAGCAGTACCACCATTGCTGCCATCACATCATCCCGGTGGCCTCACACAGCAGAGGCGGCTTATTAGCCGCATACCACAGGTGGCGTCACGAACACAAACTTTATTCACTAAGCCACATATTCAACTGACACCCACAAGGGCCACGGAGCCGGGCCCAGCCACCACTGACTACCACCGGACTAGTCCGGCCCGGCACCTGGTGTCCCATAGCCCTGGGGTGGGCGAGTCAATTTTGGCGTCACGAACAGGATTTCGTGCCCGGTCTAACCGGGTACTGTGCGCCTGAAGAACCGTGTGACAGACTGTGTACTTTACTGAGAAACCGCCGCCATTAGCGCAGCTGAGAGCGGGAAGAAGGGGGGCGTGCAAGAAGAAAGGGCGCAAAGAGAAGCCCCGCCCCCTTGTCCAAGAAAAGCGCGCGAAGCGGTGCCCGCCATAGAAGGCGGAAGAAGAAGAAGAAATGGCGGCAAGATAAGCTGGCTGGCTGGCAGAGAGAGTCTAATTGCCAGACCAGCAAATAAAGAAAAGGTACCTTATCGCAAACGGAGTGATGCCGGTCGTGATGTGCTGGGCGCCAGTCTGGCGCCAGATGCTAGTACAGCCTCCGGCCCCGCCTCCGAGAAGGGAAAGGGAGCAGCCGAGTGGCGTGGTCGAGCACCCGAGCAGTGTTCCAGGCAGCATTCCCCAGGTCGGAAGCATGGCGGAGGAGCTGCAGCAAGGTGCACCAGGGACCGGAAGAGTGAGGAGGAGAGAGACACACTGCGCCGAGAAGGAGAGAGACACACTGCGCCGAGAAGGAGAGAGACACACTGCCCCGAGAAGGAGAGAGACACACTGCCCCGAGAAGGAGAGAGACACACTGCCCCGAGAAGGAGAGAGACACACTGCCCTGAGAAGGAGAGAGACACACTGCGCCGAGAAGGAGAGAGACACACTGCCCCGAGAAGGAGAGAGACACACTGCCCCGAGAAGGAGAGAGACACACTGCCCTGAGATGGAGAGAGACACACTACCCTGAGATGGAGAGAGACACACTGCCCTGAGAAGGAGAGAGACACACTACCCTGAGATGGAGAGAGACACACTGCCCTGAGATGGAGAGAGACACACTGCCCTGAGATGGAGAGAGACACACTACCCTGAGAAGGAGAGAGACACTGCCCCGAGAAGGAGAGAGACACACTGCCCTGAGATGGAGAGAGACACACTGCCCTGAGAAGGAGAGAGACACACTGCCCTGAGAAGGAGAGAGACACACTACCCTCAGATGGAGAGAGACACACTGCCCTGAGAAGGAGAGAGACACACTGCGCCGAGAAGGAGAGAGACACACTGCCCTGAGAAGGAGAGAGACACACTGCCCTGAGAAGGAGAGAGACACACTGCCCTGAGAAGGAGAGAGACACACTGCCCTGAGATGGAGAGACACACTGCCCTGAGATGGAGAGACACACTGCCCTGAGAAGGAGAGAGACACACTGCCCTGAGAAGGAGAGAGACACACTGCCCTGAGAAGGAGAGAGACATTCTGCGCCAAGAAGGAGAGAGACTCACTGCCCTGAGAAGGAGAGAGACACACTGCCCTGAGGAGAGAGACTCACTGCCCTGAGATGGAGAGAGACACACTGCCCTGAGAAGGAGAGAGACACACTGCCCTGAGAAGGAGAGAGACACACTGTGCCGAGAAGGAGAGAGACACACTGCCCTGAGAAGGAGAGAGACACACTGCCCTGAGAAGGAGAGAGACACACTGCCCTGAGAAGGAGAGAGACACACTGCCCTGAGAAGGAGAGAGACATTCTGCGCCAAGAAGGAGAGAGACTCACTGCCCTGAGATGGAGAGAGACACACTGCCCTGAGATGGAGAGACACACTGCCCTGAGATGGAGAGACACACTGCCCTGAGATGGAGAGAGACACACTGCCCTGAGATGGAGAGAGACACACTACCCTGAGATGGAGAGAGACACACTGCCCTGAGATGGAGAGAGACACACTGCCCTGAGAAGGAGAGAGACACACTGCCCTGAGAAGGAGAGAGACACACTGCCCTGAGAAGGAGAGAGACACACTGCCCTGAGAAGGAGAGAGACACACTGCCCTGAGAAGGAGAGAGACACACTGCGCCGAGATGGAGAGAGACACACTACCCTGAGAAGGAGAGAGATACACTACCCTGAGATGGAGAGAGACACACTACCCTGAGAAGGAGAGAGACACACTACCCTGAGAAGGAGAGAGACACACTGCCCTGAGAAGGAGAGAGACACACTACCCTGAGATGGAGAGAGACACACTGCCCTGAGATGGAGAGAGACACACTGCCCTGAGAAGGAGAGAGACACACTGCCCTGAGAAGGAGAGAGACACACTGCCCTGAGAAGGAGAGAGACACACTGCCCTGAGAAGGAGAGAGACACACTGCCCTGAGAAGGAGAGAGACACACTGCGCCGAGATGGAGAGAGACACACTACCCTGAGAAGGAGAGAGATACACTACCCTGAGATGGAGAGAGACACACTACCCTGAGAAGGAGAGAGACACACTGCCCTGAGAAGGAGAGAGACACACTACCCTGAGAAGGAGAGAGACACACTGCCCTGAGAAGGAGAGAGACACACTACCCTGAGAAGGAGAGAGACACACTGCCCTGAGAAGGAGAGAGACACACTGCCCTGAGAAGGAGAGAGACACACTACCCTGAGAAGGAGAGAGACACACTGCCCTGAGAAGGAGAGAGACACACTACCCTGAGAAGGAGAGAGACACACTGCCCTGAGATGGAGAGAGACACACTACCCTGAGAAGGAGAGAGACACACTGCCCTGAGAAGGAGAGAGACACACTGCCCTGAGAAGGAGAGAGACACACTGCCCTGAGAAGGAGAGAGACACACTGCCCTGAGAAGGAGAGAGACACACTGCGCCGAGAAGGAGAGAGACACACTGCCCTGAGAAGGAGAGAGACACACTACCCTGAGAAGGAGAGAGACACACTACCCTGAGAAGGAGAGAGACACACTGCCCTGAGAAGGAGAGAGACACACTGCCCTGAGAAGGAGAGAGACACACTACCCTGAGAAGGAGAGAGACACACTGCCCTGAGAAGGAGAGAGACACACTGCGCCGAGAAGGAGAGAGACACACTGCCCTGAGAAGGAGAGAGACACACTGCCCTGAGATGGAGAGAGACACACTGCCCTGAGATGGAGAGAGACACACTGCCCTGAGATGGAGAGAGACACACTGCCCTGAGATGGAGAGAGACACACTGCCCTGAGAAGGAGAGAGACACACTGCCCTGAGATGGAGAGAGACACACTGCCCTGAGAAGGAGAGAGACACACTACCCTGAGAAGGAGAGAGACACACTGCCCTGAGAAGGAGAGAGACACACTGCCCTGAGAAGGAGAGAGACACACTGCCCTGAGAAGGAGAGAGACACACTGCCCTGAGAAGGAGAGCGACACACTGCCCTGAGAAGGAGAGAGACACACTGCCCTGAGAAGGAGAGAGACACACTGCCCTGAGATGGAGAGAGACACACTGCCCTGAGAAGGAGAGAGATACACTACCCTGAGAAGGAGAGAGACACACTGCCCTGAGAAGGAGAGAGACACACTGCCCTGAGATGGAGAGAGACACACTGCCCTGAGATGGAGAGAGACACACTGCCCTGAGAAGGAGAGAGACACACTGCCCTGAGAAGGAGAGAGATACATGTCACCACATGTCATAAGCTGAGGGGAACCTAAGACCCCTAAATGGACTGTCAGAGCCCAAATTGTGCCTCCCAACTCCCCATAACCCTGATCCCCTCCCACCTTACTTACTGTATTACTCCTGCTTTGGCAACACTAACTGCATTTTGGTCCTGCCAATAAAGCATATTTGAATTTGAATTTGAATTACACTGCCCTGAGAAGGAGAGAGACACACTGCCCTGAGAAGGAGAGAGACACACTGCCCTGAGATGGAGAGAGACACACTGCCCTGAGATGGAGAGAGACACACTGCCCTGAGAAGGAGAGAGATACACTGTCCTGAGAAGGAGAGAGACACACTGCCCTGAGAAGGAGAGAGACACACTGCCCTGAGATGGAAAGAGACACACTGCCCTGAGAAGGAGAGAGACACACTGCCCTGAGAAGGAGAGAGATACACTGCCCTGAGAAGGAGAGAGACACACTGCCCTGAGAAGGAGAGAGACACACTGCCCTGAGATGGAGAGAGACACACTGCCCTGAGATGGAGAGAGACACACTGCCCTGAGAAGGAGAGAGACACACTGCCCTGAGAAGGAGAGAGACTCACTGCCCTGAGAAGGAGAGAGACACACTGCCCTGAGAAGGAGAGAGACACACTGCCCTGAGAAGGAGAGAGACACACTGCCCTGAGAAGGAGAGAGACACACTGCCCTGAGAAGGAGAGAGACACACTGCCCTGAGATGGAGAGAGACACACTGCCCTGAGAAGGAGAGAGACACACTGCCCTGAGAAGGAGAGAGACACACTGCCCTGAGAAGGAGAGAGACACACTACCCTGAGAAGGAGAGAGACACACTGCCCTGAGATGGAGAGAGACACACTGCCCTGAGAAGGAGAGAGACACACTACCCTGAGAAGGAGAGAGACACACTGCCCTGAGATGGAGAGAGACACACTGCCCTGAGAAGGAGAGAGACACACTACCCTGAGAAGGAGAGAGACACACTGCCCTGAGAAGGAGAGAGACACACTGCCCTGAGAAGGAGAGAGACACACTGCCCCGAGAAGGAGAGAGACACACTGCCCTGAGAAGGAGAGAGACACACTACCCTGAGAAGGAGAGAGACACACTGCCCTGAGAAGGAGAGAGACACACTGCCCTGAGAAGGAGAGAGACACACTGCCCCGAGAAGGAGAGAGACACAGTGCTTTGAGAAGGAGAGAGACACACTGCCCTGAGAAGGAGAGAGACACACTGCCCTGAGAAGGAGAGAGACACACTACCCTGAGAAGGAGAGAGACACACTGCCCTGAGATGGAGAGAGACACACTACCCTGAGAAGGAGAGAGACACACTGCCCTGAGAAGGAGAGAGACACACTGCCCTGAGATGGAGAGAGACACACTGCCCTGAGAAGGAGAGAGACACACTACCCTGAGAAGGAGAGAGACACACTGCCCTGAGAAGGAGAGAGACACACTGCCCTGAGAAGGAGAGAGACACACTGCCCTGAGAAGGAGAGAGACACACTGCCCTGAGAAGGAGAGAGACACACTGCACTGAGATGGAGAGAGACACACTGCCCTGAGAAGGAGAGAGACACACTACCCTGAGAAGGAGAGAGACACACTGCCCTGAGAAGGAGAGAGACACACTGCCCTGAGAAGGAGAGAGACACACTGCCCTGAGAAGGAGAGAGACACACTGCCCTGAGAAGGAGAGAGACACACTGCCCTGAGAAGGAGAGAGACACACTGCCCTGAGATGGAGAGAGACACACTACCCTGAGAAGGAGAGAGACACACTACCCTGAGAAGGAGAGAGACACACTGCCCTGAGAAGGAGAGAGACACACTACCCTGAGAAGGAGAGAGACACACTGCCCTGAGAAGGAGAGAGACACACTACCCTGAGAAGGAGAGAGACACACTGCCCTGAGAAGGAGAGAGACACACTGCCCTGAGAAGGAGAGAGACACACTACCCTGAGAAGGAGAGAGACACACTTCCCTGAGAAGGAGAGAGACATACTACCCTGAGAAGGAGAGAGACATACTACCCTGAGAAGGAGAGAGACACACTGCCCTGAGAAGGAGAGAGACACACTTCCCTGAGAAGGAGAGAGACATACTACCCTGAGAAGGAGAGAGACACACTACCCTGAGAAGGAGAGAGACACACTGCCCTGAGAAGGAGAGAGACACACTACCCTGAGAAGGAGAGAGACACACTGCCCTGAGAAGGAGAGAGACACACTTCCCTGAGAAGGAGAGAGACACACTGCCCTGAGAAGGAGAGAGACACACTGCCCTGAGAAGGAGAGAGACACACTGCCCTGAGAAGGAGAGAGACACACTACCCTGAGAAGGAGAGAGACACACTGCCCTGAGATGGAGAGAGACACACTGCCCTGAGAAGGAGAGAGACACACTGCCCTGAGAAGGAGAGAGACACACTACCCTGAGAAGGAGAGAGACACACTGCCCTGAGAAGGAGAGAGACACACTACCCTGAGGAGAGAGACACACTGCCCTGAGAAGGAGAGAGACACACTACCCTGAGAAGGAGAGAGACACACTGCCCTGAGATGGAGAGAGACACACTGCCCTGAGAAGGAGAGAGACACACTACCCTGAGAAGGAGAGAGACACACTGCCCTGAGAAGGAGAGAGACACACTGCCCTGAGAAGGAGAGAGACACACTACCCTGAGAAGGAGAGAGACACACTGCCCTGAGATGGAGAGAGACACACTACCCTGAGAAGGAGAGAGACACACTACCCTGAGGAGAGAGACACACTGCCCTGAGAAGGAGAGAGACACACTACCCTGAGAAGGAGAGAGACACACTGCCCTGAGATGGAGAGAGACACACTGCCCTGAGAAGGAGAGAGACACACTACCCTGAGAAGGAGAGAGACACACTGCCCTGAGAAGGAGAGAGACACACTGCCCTGAGAAGGAGAGAGACACACTACCCTGAGAAGGAGAGAGACACACTGCCCTGAGAAGGAGAGAGACACACTGCCCTGAGAAGGAGTGAGACACACTGCCCTGAGAAGGAGAGAGACACACTGCCCTGAGAAGGAGAGAGACACACTGCCCTGAGAAGGAGAGAGACACACTGCCCTGAGAAGGAGAGAGACACACTGCCCTGAGAAGGAGAGAGACACACTACCCTGAGAAGGAGAGAGACACACTGCCCTGAGAAGGAGAGAGACACACTGCCCTGAGAAGGAGAGAGACACACTGCCCTGAGAAGGAGAGAGACACACTGCCCTGAGAAGGAGAGAGACACACTACCCCGAGAAGGAGAGAGACACACTGCCCTGAGATGGAGAGAGACACACTGCCCTGAGAAGGAGAGAGACACACTACCCTGAGAAGGAGAGAGACACACTGCCCTGAGAAGGAGAGAGACACACTGCCCTGAGAAGGAGAGAGACACACTGCCCTGAGAAGGAGAGAGACACACTGCCCTGAGAAGGAGAGAGACACACTGCCCTGAGAAGGAGAGAGACACACTACCCTGAGAAGGAGAGAGACACACTGCCCTGAGAAGGAGAGAGACACACTGCCCTGAGAAGGAGAGAGACACACTGCCCTGAGAAGGAGAGAGACACACTGCCCTGAGAAGGAGAGAGACACACTACCCTGAGAAGGAGAGAGACACACTGCCCTGAGAAGGAGAGAGACACACTGCCCTGAGAAGGAGAGAGACACACTACCCTGAGAAGGAGAGAGACACACTGCCCTGAGATGGAGAGAGACACACTACCCTGAGAAGGAGAGAGACACACTGCCCTGAGAAGGAGAGAGACACACTGCCCTGAGAAGGAGAGAGACACACTGCCCTGAGAAGGAGAGAGACACACTACCCTGAGAAGGAGAGAGACACACTGCCCTGAGATGGAGAGAGACACACTGCCCTGAGAAGGAGAGAGACACACTGCCCTGAGATGGAGAGAGACACACTACCCTGAGATGGAGAGAGACACACTACCCTGAGATGGAGATAGACACACTACCCTGAGAAGGAGAGAGACACACTACCCTGAGATGGAGAGAGACACACTGCCCTGAGATGGAGAGAGACACACTGCCCTGAGATGGAGAGAGACACACTACCCTGAGAAGGAGAGAGACACACTACCCTGAGAAGGAGAGAGACACACTGCCCTGAGAAGGAGAGAGACACACTGCCCTGAGAAGGAGAGAGACACACTACCCTGAGAAGGAGAGAGACACACTACCCTGAGAAGGAGAGAGACACACTGCCCTGAGAAGGAGAGAGACACACTGCCCTGAGAAGGAGAGAGACACACTGCCCTGAGAAGGAGAGAGACACACTACCCTGAGAAGGAGAGAGACACACTGCCCTGAGAAGGAGAGAGACACACTGCCCTGAGAAGGAGAGAGACACACTGCCCTGAGAAGGAGAGAGACACACTGCCCTGAGAAGGAGAGAGACACACTGCCCTGAGAAGGAGAGAGACACACTACCCTGAGAAGGAGAGAGACACACTGCCCTGAGAAGGAGAGAGACACACTGCCCTGAGATGGAGAGAGACACACTGCCCTGAGATGGAGAGAGACACACTACCCTGAGAAGGAGAGAGACACACTGCCCTGAGAAGGAGAGAGACACACTGCCCTGAGAAGGAGAGAGACACACTACCCTGAGAAGGAGAGAGACACACTACCCTGAGAAGGAGAGAGACACACTGCCCTGAGATGGAGAGAGACACACTGCCCTGAGAAGGAGAGAGACACACTGCCCTGAGATGGAGAGAGACACACTACCCTGAGAAGGAGAGAGACACACTGCCCTGAGATGGAGAGAGACACACTGCCCTGAGATGGAGAGAGACACACTGCGCCAAGATGGAGAGAGACACACTGCCCTGAGAAGGAGAGAGACACACTGCCCTGAGATGGAGAGAGACACACTGCCCTGAGAAGGAGAGAGACACACTGCCCTGAGATGGAGAGAGACACACTACCCTGAGAAGGAGAGAGACACACTGCCCTGAGATGGAGAGAGACACACTGCCCTGAGAAGGAGAGAGACACACTGCCCTGAGAAGGAGAGAGACACACTGCCCTGAGAAGGAGAGAGACACACTACCCTGAGAAGGAGAGAGACACACTACCCTGAGAAGGAGAGAGACACACTGCCCTGAGATGGAGAGAGACACACTGCCCTGAGAAGGAGAGAGACACACTGCCCTGAGATGGAGAGAGACACACTACCCTGAGAAGGAGAGAGACACACTGCCCTGAGATGGAGAGAGACACACTGCCCTGAGATGGAGAGAGACACACTGCGCCAAGATGGAGAGAGACACACTGCCCTGAGAAGGAGAGAGACACACTGCCCTGAGAAGGAGAGAGACACACTGCCCTGAGATGGAGAGAGACACACTGCCCTGAGATGGAGAGAGACACACTGCGCCAAGATGGAGAGAGACACACTGCCCTGAGAAGGAGAGAGACACACTGCCCTGAGATGGAGAGAGACACACTGCCCTGAGAAGGAGAGAGACACACTGCCCTGAGATGGAGAGAGACACACTACCCTGAGAAGGAGAGAGACACACTGCCCTGAGAAGGAGAGAGACACACTGCCCTGAGATGGAGAGAGACACACTGCCCTGAGATGGAGAGAGACACACTGCGCCAAGATGGAGAGAGACTCTGCACCCCAGCATATTTGACAACATCTTTAGCCAAACCCCGCACAATTACCTTTTCTTTCTACCGGGCAGGAGGAGCTGTCAGAGGGGCGGTGGTAGTGAATGACATTCAGCAGATCCCCAAGACTGCAGGGTGTAGGCCTTGACCGGGAACGGCTGTGTTTCAGACGTGTACCGCCCCCAGCAGTGGTCGAACCGCTCGGATCCGGGTGTCGCTACTCGTGGCTCGAGGGTCTCCAGACCCGGGGGCTCAGGGTCACTCTAAAACATGATGGGGGCGTTATTTACAGGGGAATTAGTTTGTGACGCCACCTGTGGTGTGCTGTAATAAAAAGTACCGCTGCTTGGGAGTACCCGGGGTGATGGCGTGGGGGCAGGTAGATGACGTTACCCTCCACGGGTAGGGGAAGGCCCCGGGACTCTGGATGGTGGTGGGCGCAGGATCGCTGGTAGCAGGGATTAATCAGGTACTCACTCAGAAGAAAGCAGACGCTGACAACGTGGTAAATCAAGTCTCTGGGTGCCGCTGCCTTCTTGGGGAGCTCGTCCGGGTCCCGTCCCCTGCAGCACTGCCTGGTGGTCTGTGGCCTGCCTCCTGGCACCGTATTTTAGAGTGTCCTTTGTAGCCCGTCAGCTTGGAGCTTTCTGGGCCCAGCTCCCTGCTATGAGTAGCAGAAGAGCTTACTCTCAGGGGCTCTCGCTTGGGATTTCAGTGGGCCGCTATGCTTGGGAAGCCCTATCCCCCTTGTTGTGCTAGTGCCCCCGATCTCTGAGCTTCGTGGCCCTGTCCTCCGCAGTTAATTGCCGAGTCACCTGAAGCCTCTCCCCGGCCTAGGGTCCAGTACCCCGACGTGCCTTTGGCCCCAGCCCGGCTATTGGACTGCAGCTGCCGACCATCCTCCTCAACTAGCCAGGCACTCAGTCCCAATATCCTGCGACCGGGTCTCCGACTCCTCCGGGTCTAGACCACCGTCTGCAACCCAATCTACTTCTCCCCTGGGAGCTCCAACTCCAGGCTTCCCTGAGCTCCTCACTGCTCGAGGGCTACCACTCGACTCTCTGCTCGCTTGGAGCCAACTCACTTGTCACCTCCCACCTCCCTGCCTGACCCCTAGGTGGGCGACCCTATTCCAAGCTTAGCAGCCCACTGTTGTGCCTGACAGGGTGTGGTGCGAGGTGTGATTGGGATTTTTGATGCTGATGGAGGCAGCGCTGCAAGTTGGGAACCCAGAACCAAGAGGGGTTGAGTCCTGCATTAGAAATAAAGAGCGTGCAGTACCCTGTGACGACCTGACTAGTCCAGGGGCGTTACAGCTGGCGCAATATTGGAGGAGCGCAGGTGCACCGGATCCAGCCATCTGACCAACTCCAGTGCGGTGGTGAAAACAAGCGCTATAACTAAGTTTACAAGTGTGCATCTTACCTAGGAGCCTGTCCTCCGCTGATACACTGCAGAGGTGGCTGGTAACCTAGACAACCTGCTGTAAATGATAAAATTAGGAATCTCTGCATGTCTGGGAACAAGAGGTACATTTTGCAATTGTGACCACGCGACCCCCCTCCACCCCGGTATCTTCTCTGACCATACATTTACACCATTATCCAGTGCACGCTGATCCATTCCACCAGCTTCATCCATCACACTGCGCTCTGCTGCCCTCTGGTGGCGACTCTCTGAATTTATCACATTCTTTACTTTTGCACATTCAGGATCATTATTGCATTTGTGCTTTTTACTTTGTGTTTTCCCCTCGTGCCCTCACTTTCTTACTTTGTGTCGTTTTCATTTTTTAAAGCCTATGTTATGTGCTCACCTGTGTAAAAAAGAAAAAAATCCCCCCCCCCCCATGGGCTGAGCTTGGGGTTTCCATATACGTCTGTACAATTTATTAAGGGATTTGTTTTGTGTTTTTTTGTAAACACCTGAAGTTGATGCAAAAAAAAAATCTAAACTTTTTTTTCCAGACCCTGATAATGCAGGAGGCGCCAGACCATAGATCTTATGCCGGCTTCTTTACTACGGCTTTATTATTAACATTATTGCACCAGGAGATCAAAATAAATCTCCAAGACATGAAGCAAAGCAAAGAGATGTCAAATAAATATTATTGAATATGGCAGGCAGAAAGTGCAGGAGCCGCGGAGTCACTGCTGCTTCACAGTGCAGAGAAGGGACAGGAGGGAGAATGTGCAGGAGCTGCGGAGTCACTGCTGCTTCACAGTGCAGAGAAGGGACAGGAGGGAGAATGTGCAGGAGCTGCGGAGTCACTGCTGCTTCACAGTGCAGGGAAGGGACAGCAGGCAGAATGCGCAGGAGCTGCAGAGTCACTGCTGCTTCACAGTGCAGGGGAGGGACAGCAGGCAGAATGCGCAGGAGCTGCAGAGTCACTGCTGCTTCACAGTGCAGGGGAGGGACAGCAGGCAGAATGCGCAGGAGCTGCAGAGTCACTGCTGCTTCACAGTGCAGAGAAGGGACAGGAGGGAGAATGTGCAGGAGCTGCGGAGTCACTGCTGCTTCACAGTGCAGGGAAGGGACAGCAGGCAGAATGCGCAGGAGCTGCAGAGTCACTGCTGCTTCACAGTGCAGGGGAGGGACAGCAGGCAGAATGCGCAGGAGCTGCAGAGTCACTGCTGCTTCACAGTGCAGGGGAGGGACAGCAGGCAGAATGCGCAGGAGCTGCAGAGTCACTGCTGCTTCACAGTGCAGGGGAGGGACAGCAGGCAGAATGCGCAGGAGCTGCGGAGTCACTGCTGCTTCACAGTGCAGGGGAGGGACAGCAGGCAGAAAGTGCAGGAGCCGCGGAGTCACTGCTGCTTCACAGTGCAGGGGAGGGACAGGAGGCAGAATGCACAGGAGCCGCGGAGTCACTGCTGCTTCACAGTGCAGGGGAGGGACAGCAGGCAGAATGTGCAGGAGCCGTGGAATCACTGCTGCTTCACAGTGCAGGGGAGGGACAGCAGGCAGAATGTGCAGGAGCCGCGGAGTCACTGCTGCTTCACAGTGCAGGGGAGGGACGGCAGGCAGAATGTGCAGGAGCCGCAGAGTCACTGCTGCTTCACAGTGCAGGGGA
Source organism: Anomaloglossus baeobatrachus (assembly GCF_048569485.1). NCBI lineage: Eukaryota > Metazoa > Chordata > Amphibia > Anura > Aromobatidae > Anomaloglossus > Anomaloglossus baeobatrachus. Next base: position 964,630,223 of record NC_134353.1, read on the forward strand.
GGGACGGCAGGCAGAAAGTGCAGGAGCTGCGGAGTCACTGCTGCTTCACAGTGCAGGGGAGGGACAGGAGGCAGAATGCACAGGAGCCGCGGAGTCACTGCTGCTTCACAGTGCAGGGGAGGGACGGCAGGCAGAAAGTGCAGGAGCCGCGGAGTCACTGCTGCTTCACAGTGCAGGGGAGGGACAGGAGGGAGAATGCGCAGGAGCCACGGAGTCATTGCTGCTTCACAGTGCAGGGGAGGGACAGGAGGGAGAATGTGCAGGAGCCGCGGAGTCACTACTGCTTCACAGTGCAGGGGAGGGACGGCAGGCAGAATGTACAGGAGCCGCGGAGTCACTGCTGCTTCACAGTGCAGGGGAGAGACAGGAGGGAGAATGTGCAGGAGCCGCGGAGTCACTGCTGCTTCACAGTGCAGGGGAGGGATGGCAGGCAGAATGTACAGGAGCCACGGAGTCACTGCTGCTTCACAGTGCAGGAGAGGGACAGGAGGGAGAATGTGCAGGAGCCGTGGAGTCACAGCTGCTTCACAGTGCAAAGAAGGGACAGCAGGCAGAATGTGCAGGAGCCGCAGAGTCACTGCTGCTTCACAGTACAGGGGAGGGACAGCAGGCAGAATGTACAGGAGCCGCGGAGTCACTGCTGCTTCACAGTGCAGGGGAGGGACAGGAGGCAGAATGTGCAGGAGCTGCGGAGTCACTGCTGCTTCGCAGTGCAGGGGAGGAACAGCAGGCAGAATGCGCAGGAGCCGCGGAGTCACTGCTGCTTCACAGTGCAGGGGGAGGGACAGGAGGCAGAATGCACAGGAGCCGCGGAGTCACTGCTGCTTCACAGTGCAGGGGAGGGACGGCAGGCAGAAAGCGCAGGAGCCGCGGAGTCACTGCTGCTTCACAGTGCAGGGGAGGGACAGGAGGGAGAATGTGCAGGAGCCGCGGAGTCACTGCTGCTTCACAGTGCAGGGGAGGGACGGCAGGCAGAATGTACAGGAGCCGCAGAGTCACTGCTGCTTCACAGTGCAGGGGAGAGACAGGAGGGAGAATGTGCAGAAGCCGCGGAGTCACTGCTGCTTCACGGTAGGGGGGCAGGGGGGGGGGGGGGGGGAGGGGGGGGGGGGGGGAGGGGGCAGGGCAGAATGCACAGGAGCCGCGGAGTCACTGCTGCATCACAGTGCAGGGGAGAGACAGGAGGCAGAATGTGCAGGAGCCGCGGAGTCACTGCTGCTTCACAGTGCAGGGGAGGGATGGCAGGCAGAATGTACAGGAGCCGCAGAGTCACTGCTGCTTCACAGTGTAGGGGAGGGACAGGAGGGAGAATGTGCAGGAGCTGCAGAGTCACTGCTGCTTCACAGTGTAGGGGAGGGACGGCAGGCAGAATGCGCAGGAGCCGCGGAGTCACTGCTGCTTCACAGTGCAGGGGAGAGACAGGAGGCAGAATGTGCAGGAGCCGCGGAGTCACTGCTGCTTCACAGTGCAGGGGAGGGATGGCAGGCAGAATGTACAGGAGCCGCAGAGTCACTGCTGCTTCACAGTGCAGGGGAGAGACAGGAGGCAGAATGTACAGGAGCCGCGGAGTCACTGCTGCTTCACAGTGCAGGGGAGGGATGGCAGGCAGAATGTACAGGAGCCGCAGAGTCACTGCTGCTTCACAGTGCAGGGGAGAGACAGGAGGGAGAATGTGCAGGAGCCGCGGAGTCACTGCTGCTTCACAGTGCAGGGGAGGGACAGGAGGGAGAATGTGCAGGAGCCGCGGAGTCACTGCTGCTTCACAGTGCAGGGGAGGGACGGCAGGCAGAATGTACAGGAACCGCGGAGTCACTGCTGCTTCACAGTGCAGGGGAGAGACAGGAGGGAGAATGTGCAGGAGCTGCGGAGTCACTGCTGCTTCACAGTGCAGGGGAGGGATGGCAGGCAGAATGTACAGGAGCCGCGGAGTCACTGCTGCTTCACAGTACAGGGGAGGGACAGCAGGCAGAATGTGCAGGAGCTGCGGAGTCACTGCTGCTTCACAGTGCAGGGGAGGGACAGGAGGGAGAATGTGCAGGAGCCGTGGAGTCACTGCTGCTTCACAGTGCAGGGGAGGGATGGCAGGCAGAATGCGCAGGAGCCGCGGAGTCACTGCTGCTTCACAGTGTAGGGGAGGGACAGGAGGGAGAATGTGCAGGAGCTGCAGAGTCACTGCTGCTTCACAGTGTAGGGGAGGGACGGCAGGCAGAATGTACAGGAGCCGCAGAGTCACTGCTGCTTCACAGTGCAGGGGAGGGACGGCAGGCAGAATGCGCAGGAGCCGCGGAGTCACTGCTGCTTCACAGTGTAGGGGAGGGACAGGAGGGAGAATGTGCAGGAGCCGCGTAGTCACTGCTGCTTCACAGTGTAGGGGAGGGACAGTAGGGAGAATGTGCAGGAGCTGCGGAGTCACTGCTGCTTCACAGTGCAGGGAAGGGACAGGAGGGAGAATGTGCAGGAGCTGCAGAGTCACTGCTGCTTCACAGTGTAGGGGAGGGACAGGAGGGAGAATGTGCAGGAGCCGCGGAGTCACTGCTGCTTCACAGTGCAGGGGAGGGACAGGAGGGAGAATGTGCAGGAGCCGCGGAGTCACTGCTGCTTCACAGTGCAGGGGAGGGACGGCAGGCAGAATGTACAGGAACCGCGGAGTCACTGCTGCTTCACAGTGCAGGGGAGAGACAGGAGGGAGAATGTGCAGGAGCCGCGGAGTCACTGCTGCTTCACAGTGCAGGGGAGGGATGGCAGGCAGAATGTACAGGAGCCGCGGAGTCACTGCTGCTTCACAGTACAAAGGAGGGACAGCAGGCAGAATGTGCAGGAGCTGCGGAGTCACTGCTGCTTCACAGTGCAGGGGAGGGACAGGAGGGAGAATGTACAGGAGCCGTGGAGTCACTGCTGCTTCACAGTGCAGGGGAGGGATGGCAGGCAGAATGCGCAGGAGCCGCGGAGTCACTGCTGCTTCACAGTGTAGGGGAGGGACAGGAGGGAGAATGTGCAGGAGCTGCAGAGTCACTGCTGCTTCACAGTGTAGGGGAGGGACGGCAGGCAGAATGTACAGGAGCCGCGGAGTCACTGCTGCTTCACAGTGCAGGGGAGGGACGGCAGGCAGAATGCGCAGGAGCCGCGGAGTCACTGCTGCTTCACAGTGTAGGGGAGGGACAGGAGGGAGAATGTGCAGGAGTCGCGTAGTCACTGCTGCTTCACAGTGTAGGGGAGGGACAGGAGGGAGAATGTGCAGGAGCTGCGGAGTCACTGCTGCTTCACAGTGCAGGGAAGGGACAGGAGGGAGAATGTGCAGGAGCTGCAGAGTCACTGCTGCTTCACAGTGTAGGGGAGGGACAGGAGGGAGAATGTGCAGGAGCTGCGGAGTCACTGCTGCTTCACAGTGCAGGGAAGGGACAGGAGGGAGAATGTGCAGGAGCTGCAGAGTCACTGCTGCTTCACAGTGTAGGGGAGGGACGGAAGGCAGAATGTACAGGAGCCGCGGAGTCACTGCTGCTTCACAGTGTAGGGGAGGGACAGCAGGCAGAATGTGCATGTGTGGGATTTCCGGCCGCGCACCTGACGTCACAGGGACTCTGAAGAGAAGGGGAGGAGGAATCCTGTATAATGAAGACCCTTATCCTCAGGGCAGCACACGCTCCATAGCCTGGAAGATAGAAGATATAAAAGAGGATTTTTTCCAAACAACCCCTCATCCAGGAGGCATGCAGGTACGGCTCATTTCACCTTTATGTCACCTGTATGCCCGTATTAATAAAAAGGGTGCCGGGTTCCCTTTATATTGTACGGAAAACATGAGTGAACAGGACATAGGAGTACATATAGGATAGCCTTACAGGATGTACAATGGTCTCATGTATGCAACAATGAATATTATTCAAAAAGAAAGACCTATATGGTGATCTATATAAGGAAAGGCACATAAAACGCCTCCTATATATTAACCGCGCCGCCCGATAGCAAGGTGTCCCCAGGAGTATATTAGACACAGCTGCCACTACAGGTATTTAATGCACCTGCGGACCTCTCTACCTCACTCCCTGATGAAGCGGTAGCGAAACGGTCGTTGGAGTGGAAGTGAGGGACTGGTAATTATTCTTGATATGGCCTGATTTACTACTGGATGTCTCTATGACTTTTTCTTGTTGCTATATACTTCTTTCTGCCTCATTTATACATGTGCTGCTATGTATTCATGCACCCGGCACTTTAAGTGTGTTTATTTCTTCTATCTTCATGGGGTCTAAGACCGTATTTATATACTATTAGTCTTCTATTTATTATCTTCAATTAACTGGTCTCTTTTGTCCTGCGCATAACCCTCAATACTCTGCGGGTTGCGGAGTTACTATGTGTAGAGCACATTTCTGAATAATTACATACATGAGACCATTGTACATCCTGTAAGGCCATCCTCTATATACTCCGATGTCCTGTTCCCTCATGTTTTCCGTGCACTTTGGTTTTAAAGATGTGTGTAGTTTTTTTAATCAATAAAAATATATTTTTTGGATACAAAATGTTTATGGAATATTTTGTGGGTTAATATATGCTTCATATTCCTAAGCAACACCTCTCGTAGGTATTCTTTATGGGATGAATATCTCTCTAATTATAGGACTTTTCCCTTTAAATTGTGCTTAATAGATTATTTGATCGCTTTCTCCCTAGCATCACATAGCGCCACCTTGTGCTTTTACACAGCATAGCACTGCATACATGCGCTGTATTTTGAACAGCGCCACCTTGTGTTTTCATATATTCTGCATGCGCTGGAGTTAACATTGAACAACTTTGGGCTATCTGAGCCTTTTGTTTGTATTTAGGCGCATACCTCCGCACTTTATTGCTTTATACCTCAGTGATCACTCACAATTTGCACATATCTACAGCACCGTGACAACTTATTCTACCTCATTATTACTATCCCGGAAGCACTTACCTGTATACATTGTGAGCCTTATACTGCTGTTTATTGGTTGATTTTGTGTGATCTACTTCTTGTATCTTCTCTGGCACATTGCTGTTTATTGGTTGATTTTGTGTGATATACTTCTTGTATCTTCTCTGGCACATTGCTCTTTATTGGTTGATTTTGTGTGATATACTTCTTGTATCTTCTCTGGCACATTGCTGTTTATTGGTTCATTTTGTGTGATCTACTTCTTGTATCTTCTCTGGCACATTGCTGTTTATTGGTTGATTTTGTGTGATCTACTTCTTGTATCTTCGGCACATTGCTGTTTATTGGTTCATTTTGTGTGATCTACTTCTTGTATCTTCTAAGGCACATTGCTGTTTATTGGTTCATTTTGTGTGATCTACTTCTTGTATCTTCTCTGGCACATTGCTGTTTATTGGTTGATTTTGTGTGATCTACTTCTTGTATCTTCTCTGGCACATTGCTGTTTATTGGTTCATTTTGTGTGATCTACTTCTTGTACAGTTAGGTCCAGAAATCTTTGGCCAGTGACACAATTTTGGCGAGTTGGGCTCTGCATGCCACCACATTGGATTTGAAATGAAACCTCTACAACAGAATTCAAGTGCAGATTGTAACGTTTAATTTGAAGGTTTGAACAAAAATATCTGATAGAAATTGTAGGAATTGTCACATTTCTTTACAAACACTGCACATTTTAGGAGGTCAAAGGTAATTGGACAAATAAACCAAACCCAAACAAAATATTTTTATTTTCAATATTTTGTTGCGAATCCTTTGGAGGCAATCACTGCCTTAAGTCTGGAACCCAGGGACATCACCAAACGCTGGGTTTCCTCCTTCTTAATGCTTTGCCAGGCCTTTACAGCCGCAGCTTTCAGGTCTTGCTTGTTTGTGGGTCTTTCCGTCTTAAGTCTGGATTTGAGCAAGTGAAATGCATGCTCAATTGGGTTAAGATCTGGTGATTGACTTGGCCATTGCAGAAGGTTCCACTTTTTTGCAGTCATGAACTCCTGGGTAGCTTTGGCTGTATGCTTGGGGTCATTGTCCATCTGTACTATGAAGCCCCATCCGATCAACTTTGCGGCATTTGGCTGAATCTGGGCTGAAAGTATATCCCGGTACACTTCAGAATTCATCCGGCTACTCTTGTCTGCTGTTATGTCATCAATAAACACAAGTGACCCAGTGCCATTGAAAGCCATGCATGCCCATGCCATCACGTTGCCTCCACCATGTTTTACAGAGGATGTGGTGTGCCTTGGATCATGTGCCGTTCCCTTTCTTCTCCAAACTTTTTTCTTCCCATCATTCTAGTACAGGTTGATCTTTGTCTCATCTGTCCATAGAATACTTTTCCAGAACTGAGCTGGCTTCATGAGGTGTTTTTCAGCAAATGTAACTCTGGCCTGTCTATTTTTGGAATTGATGAATGGTTTGCATCTAGATGTGAACCCTTTGTATTTACTTTCATGGAGTCTTCTCTTTACTGGTGACTTAGAGACAGATACACCTACTTCACTGAGAGTGTTCTGGACTTCAGTTGATGTTGTGAACGGGTTCTTCTTCACCAAAGAAAGTATGCGGCGATCATCCACCACTGTTGTCATCCGTGGACGCCCAGGCCTTTTTGAGTTCCCAAGCTCACCAGTCAATTCCTTTTTCCTCAGAATGTACCCGACTGTTGATTTTGCTACTCCAAGCATGTCTGCTATCTCTCTGATGGATTTTTTTTTTTTTTTCAGCCTCAGGATGTTCTGCTTCACCTCAATTGAGAGTTCCTTAGACCGCATGTTGTCTGGTCACAGCAACAGCTTCCAAATGCAAAACCACACACCTGTAATCAACCCCAGACCTTTTAACTACTTCATTGATTACAGGTTAACGAGGGAGACGCTTTCAGAGTTAATTGCAGCCCTTAGAGTCCCTTGTCCAATTACTTTTGGTCCCTTGAAAAAGAGGAGGCTATGCATTACAGAGCTATGATTCCTAAACCCTTTCTCCGATTTGGATGTGAAAACTCTCATATTGCAGCTGGGAGTGTGCACGTTCAGTCCATATTATATATATAATTGTATTTCTGAACATGTTTTTGTAAACAGCTAAAATAACAAAACTTGTGTCACTGTCCAAATATTTCTGGACCTAACTGTATCTTCTCTGGCACATTGCTGTTTATTGGTTGATTTTGTGTGATATACTTCTTGTATCTTCATCTGGCACATTGCCAGGCGCCTCTTGTCTTTACTGTAGTATCTCTTCTTTTTTATCATTAAGTATTCAATAAAAATATTTATTTCACATCTTTGTTTCGCTTCATGTCATGGGGATTTGACTTTATTATTGTTCAGCTTTCTACACAATCATCGCTAACGTCATCAGCCTCCCATTATATGGTGTTGCTCCCCGGAGGTCGTTATGTGGACACTCAGCTCTTTGGTTCCTGGTCCCTGGACATTCATTCACCTTTCACGTGGCCTTAATCTTTGGGCTGCACATATAGTGTAAGGTCTCTTCCTCTCCCCTGTATACAGGACACTTGGGAGGCGCGAGGTCGCCTCTCCTCTGTACACGGGACACTTGGGAGGCGTTAGGTCTCCTCTCCCCTGTACACAGGACACTTGGGAGGCGCGAGGTCCCCTCTCCCCTGTACACAGGACACTGGGGAGGCGCGAGGTCCCCTCTCCCCTGTACACAGGACACTTGGGAGACGCGAGGTCCCCTCTCCTCTGTACACAGGACACTTGGGAGGCGCGAGGTCACCTCTCCTCTGTACACAGGACACTTGGGAGGCGTTAGGTCTCCTCTCCCCTGTACACAGGACACTGGGGAGGCGCGAGGTCCCCTCTCCTCTGTACACAGGACACTTGGGAGGCGCGAGGTCACCTCTCCTCTGTACACGGGACACTGGAGAGGCGCGAGGTCCCCTCTCCCCTGTACACAGGACACTTGGGAGGCGCGAGGTCACCTCTCTTCTGTACACAGGACACTTGGGAGGCGCGAGGTCACCTCTCCTCTGTACACAGGACACTTGGGAGGCGCAAGGTCACCTCTCCTCTGTACACAGGACACTTGGGAGGCGCGAGGTCACCTCTCCTCTGTACACGGGACACTTGGGACGCGTGAGGTCACCTCTCCTCTGTACACAGGACACATGGGAGGCCTCCTCTCCCCTAACACTTGGGAGGCGTTAGGTCTCCTCTCCCCTGTACACAGGACACTGGGGAGATGCGAGGTCTCCTCTCCCATGTACACGGGACACTTGGGAGGCGCGAGGTCCTCTCTCCCCTGTACACGGGACACTTGGGAGGCGCAAGGTCACCTCTCCTCTGTACACGGGACACTTGGGACGCGTGAGGTCACCTCTCCTCTGTACACAGGATATTTGGGAGGCGCGAAGTCCCCTCTCCTCTGTACACAGGACACTTGGAAGGCACAAGGTCCCCTCTCCCCTGTACACAGGACACTTGGGAGGAGCGAGGTCCTCTCCCCTGTACACAGGACACTTGGGAGGCGCGAGGTCCCCTCTCCCCTGTACACAGGACACCTGGGAGGCGCCAGGTCCCCTCTCCCCTGTACACAGGACACTGGGGAGGCGCGAGGTCCCCTCTCCCCTGTACACAGGACACTTGGGAGGTGCGAGGTCTCCTCTCCTCTGTACACAGGACACCTGGGAGGCGCCAGGTCCCCTCTCTCCTGTACACAGGACACTGGAGAGGCGCGAGGTCTCCTCTCCCCTGTACACAGGACACTGGGGAGGTGTGAGGTCCCCTCTCCCCTGTACACAGGACACTTGGGAGGTGCGAGGTCCCCTCTCCTCTGTACACAGGACACTGGGGAGGTGTGAGGTCCCCTCTCCCCTGTACACAGGACACTTGGGAGGCACGAGGTCCCCTCTCCCCTGTACACAGGACACTTGGGAGACGCGAGGTCTCCTCTCCCCTGTACACAGGACACTTGGGAGGCGCGAGGTCCCCTCTCCCCTGTACACAGGACACTGGGGAGGCGCGAGGTCCCCTCTCCTCTGTACACAGGACACTGGGGAGGCGCGAGGTCTCCTCTCCCCTGTACACAGGACACTTGGGAGGCGCGAGGTCTCCTCTCCCCTGTACACAGGACACTGGGGAGGCGCGAGGTCTCCTCTCCCCTGTACACAGGACACTTGGGAGGCGCGAGGTCCCCTCTCCCCTGTACACAGGACACTTGGGAGGTGCGAGGTCCCCTCTCCCCTGTACACAGGACACTGGGGAGGAGTGAGGTCTCCTCTCCTCTGTACACAGGACACTGGGGAGGTGCGAGGTCTCCTCTCCCCTGTACACAGGACACTGGAGAGGAGCGAGGTCCCCTCTCCCCTGTACACAGGACACTTGGGAGGCGCGAGTTCCCCTCTCCCCTGTACACAGGACACTTGGGAGGCGTGAGGTCTCCTCTCCTCTGTACACAGGACACTGGGGAGGTGCAAGGTCTCCTCTCCTCTGTACACAGGACACTGGGGAGGTGCGAGGTCCCCTCTCCCCTGTACACAGGACACTTGGGAGGCGCGAGTTCCCCTCTCCCCTGTACACAGGACACTTGGGAGGCGTGAGGTCCCCTCTCCCCTGTACACAGGACACTGGGGAAGCGCGAGGTCTCCTCTCCCCTGTACACAGGACACTTGGGAGGCGCGAGGTCCCCTCTCCCCTGTACACAGGACACTTGGGAGGCGCAAGGTCCCCTCTCCCCTGTACACAGGACACTTGGGAGGCGTGAGGTCCCCTCTCCCCTGTACACAGGACACTTGGGAGGCGCGAGGTCCCCTCTCCCCTGTACATAGGACACTTGGGAGGCGCGAGGTCCCCTCTCCCCTGTACACAGGACACTTGGGAGGCACGAGGTCCCCTCTCCCCTGTACACAGGACACTGGGGAGGTGCGAGGTCCCCTCTCCCCTGTACACAGGACACTTGGGAGGCGCGAGATCCCCTCTCCCCTGTACACAGGACACTGGGGAGGTGCGAGGTCCCCTCTCCCCTGTACACAGGACACTGGGGAGGCGCGAGGTCCCCTCTCCCCTGTACACAGGACACTTGGGAGGCGCGAGATCCCCTCTCCCCTGTACACAGGACACTTGGGAGGCGCGAGGTCCCCTCTCCCCTGTACACAGGACACTTGGGAGGCGCGAGGTCCCCTCTCCCCTGTACACAGGACACTTGGGAGGCGCAAGGTCCCCTCTCCCCTGTACACAGGACACTTGGGAACGACAGGTCCCCTCTCCCCTGTACACAGGACACTTGGGAGGCGCGAGGTCCCCTCTCCCCTGTACACAGGACACTTGGGAACGACAGGTTCCCTCTCCCCTGTACACAGGACACTTGGGAGGCGCGAGGTCCCCTCTCCCCTGTACACAGGACACTTGGGAGGCGCGAGGTCCCCTCTCCTCTGTACACAGGACACTGGGGAGGTGCGAGGTCTCCTCTCCTCTGTACACAGGACACTTGGGAGGCGCGAGGTCTCCTCTCCCCTGTACACCGGACACTGGGGAGGAGTGAGGTCTCCTCTCCCCTGTACACAGGACACTTGGGAGGCGTGAGGTCCCCTCTCCCCTGTACACAGGACACTTGGGAGGCGCGAGGTCTCCTCTCCCCTGTACACAGGACACTTGGGAGGCGTGAGGTCCCCTCTCCTCTGTACACAGGACACTTGGGAGGCGCGAGGTCCCCTCTCTCCTGTACACAGGACACTTGGGAGGCGCGAGGTCCCCTCTACCCTGTACACAGGAAACTTGGGAGGCGCGAGGTCCCCTCTCCCCTGTACACAGGACACTTGGGAGACGCGAGGTCCCCTCTCCCCTGTACACAGGACACTTGGGAGGCGCGAGGTCCCCTCTCCCCTGTACACAGGACACTTGGGAACGACAGGTCCCCTCTCCCCTGTACACAGGACACTTGGGAGGCGCGAGGTCCTTTCTCCCCTGTACACAGGACACTTGGGAACGACAGGTTCCCTCTCCCCTGTACACAGGACACTTGGGAGGCGCAAGGTCCCCTCTCCCCTGTACACAGGACACTTGGGAGGCGTTAGGTCTCCTCTCCCCTGTACACAGGACACTTGGGAGGCGCGAGGTCCCCTCTCCTCTGTACACAGGACACTGGGGAGGCGCGAGGTCCCCTCTCCCCTGTACACAGGACACTGGGGAGGCGCGAGGTCCCCTCTCCCCTGTACACAGGACACTGGGGAGGTGCGAGGTCTCCTCTCCTCTGTACACAGGACACTTGGGAGGCGCGAGGTCTCCTCTCCCCTGTACACCGGACACCTGGGAGGCGCGAGGTCCCCTCTCCCCTGTACACAGGACACTTGGGAGGCGCGAGGTCCCCTCTCCCCTGTACACAGGACACTTGGGAGGCGTGAGGTCCCCTCTCCCCTGTACACAGGACACTGGGGAGGAGTGAGGTCCCCTCTCCCCTGTACACAGGACACTTGGGAGGCGCGAGGTCCCCTCTCCCCTGTACACAGGACACTTGGAAGGCGCGAGGTCCCCTCTCCCCTGTACACAGGACACTTGGGAGGCGTGAGGTCCCCTCTCCCCTGTACACAGGACACTGGGGAGGAGTGAGGTCCCCTCTCCCCTGTACACAGGACACTTGGGAGGCGTGAGGTCCCCTCTCCCCTGTACACAGGACACTTGGGAGGCGTGAGGTCCCCTCTCCCCTGTACACAGGACACTTGGGAGGCGCGAGGTCTCCTCTCCCCTGTACACAGGACACTTGGGAGGCGTGAGGTCCCCTCTCCCCTGTACACAGGACACTTGGGAGGCGCGAGGTCCCCTCTCCCCTGTACACAGGACACTTGGGAGGCGCGAGGTCCCCTCTCCCCTGTACACAGGACACTTGGGAGGCGCGAGGTCCCCTCTCCCCTGTACACAGGACACTTGGAAGGCGCGAGGTCCCTCTCCCCTGTACACAGGACACTTGGGAGGCGCGAGGTCCCCTCTCCCCTGTACACAGGAAACTTGGGAGGCGCGAGGTCCCCTCTCCCCTGTACACAGGACACTGGGGAGGTGCGAGGTCCCCTCTCCCCTGTACACAGGACACTTGGGAGGCACGAGGTCCCCTCTCCCCTGTACACAGGACACTGGGGAGGTGCGAGGTCCCCTCTCCCCTGTACACAGGACACTGGGGAGGTGCGAGGTCCCCTCTCCCCTGTACACAGGACACTTGGGAGGCGCGAGGTCCCCTCTCCCCTGTACACAGGACACTGGGGAGGTGCGAGGTCCCCTCTCCCCTGTACACAGGACACTTGGGAGGCGCGAGGTCCCCTCTCCCCTGTACACAGGACACTTGGGAGGCGCGAGGTCCCCTCTCCCCTGTACACAGGACACTTGGGAGGCGCGAGGTCCCCTCTCCCCTGTACACAGGACACTTGGGAGGCGCGAGGTCCCCTCTCCCCTGTACACAGGACACTTGGGAACGACAGGTCCCCTCTCCCCTGTACACAGGACACTTGGGAGGCGCGAGGTCCCCTCTCCCCTGTACACAGGACACTTGGGAACGACAGGTCCCCTCTCTCCTGTACACAGGACACTTGGGAGGCGCGAGGTCCCCTCTCCCCTGTACACAGGACACTTGGGAGGCGCGAGGTCCCCTCTCCCCTGTACACAGGACACTGGGGAGGTGCAAGGTCCCCTCTCCCCTGTACACAGGACACTTGGGAGGCGCGAGGTCCCCTCTCCCCTGTACACAGGACACTTGGGAGGCGCGAGGTCCCCTCTCCCCTGTACACAGGACACTTGGGAGGCGCGAGGTCCCCTCTCCCCTGTACACAGGACACTTGGGAGGCGCGAGGTCCCCTCTCCCCTGTACACAGGACACTTGGGAACGACAGGTCCCCTCTCCCCTGTACACAGGACACTTGGGAGGCGCGAGGTCCCCTCTCCCCTGTACACAGGACACTTGGGAACGACAGGTCCCCTCTCTCCTGTACACAGGACACTTGGGAGGCGCGAGGTCCCCTCTCCTCTGTACACAGGACACTGGGGAGGTGCGAGGTCTCCTCTCCTCTGTACACAGGACACTTGGGAGGCGCGAGGTCTCCTCTCCCCTGTACACCGGACACTGGGGAGGAGTGAGGTCTCCTCTCCCCTGTACACAGGACACTTGGGAGGCGTGAGGTCCCCTCTCCCCTGTACACAGGACACTTGGGAGGCGTGAGGTCCCCTCTCCCCTGTACAAAGGACACTGGGGAGGAGCGAGGTCCCCTCTCCCCTGTACACAGGACACTTGGGAGGCGTGAGGTCCCCTCTCCCCTGTACACAGGACACTGGGGAGGAGTGAGGTCCCCTCTCCCCTGTACACAGGACACTGGGGAGGAGTGAGGTCCCCTCTCCCCTGTACACAGGACACTTGGGAGGTGCGAGGTCCCCTCTCCCCTGTACACAGGACACTGGGGAGGAGTGAGGTCCCCTCTCCCCTGTACACAGGACACTTGGGAGGCGCGAGGTCCCCTCTCCCCTGTACACAGGACACTTGGGAGGCGCGAGGTCTCCTCTCCCCTGTACACAGGACACTAGGGAGGCACCAGGTTCCCTCTCCCCTGTACACAGGACACTTGGGAGGCGTGAGGTCCCCTCTCTCCTGTACACAGGACACTTGGGAACGCCAGGTCCCCTCTCCTCTGTACACAGGACACTTGGGAGGAGCGAGGTCCCCTCTCCCCTGTACACAGGACACTTGGGAACGACAGGTCCCCTCTCCCCTGTACACAGGACACTTGGGAGGCGCGAGGTCCCCTCTCCCCTGTACACAGGACACTTGGGAGGCGCGAGGTCCCCTCTCCTCTGTACACAGGACACTGGGGAGGCGCGAGGTCCCCTCTCCCCTGTACACAGGATACTGGGGAGGTGCGAGGTCTCCTCTCCTCTGTACACAGGACACTTGGGAGGCGCGAGGTCTCCTCTCCCCTGTACACCGGACACTGGGGAGGAGTGAGGTCCCCTCTCCCCTGTACACAGGACACTGGGGAGGCGCGAGGTCCCCTCTCCCCTGTACACCGGACACTGGGGAGGAGTGAGGTCTCCTCTCCCCTGTACACAGGACACTGGGGAGGCGCGAGGTCCCCTCTCCCCTGTACACAGGACACTGGGGAGGTGCGAGGTCTCCTCTCCTCTGTACACAGGACACTTGGGAGGCGCGAGGTCTCCTCTCCCCTGTACACCGGACACTGGGGAGGAGTGAGGTCTCCTCTCCCCTGTACACAGGACACTGGGGAGGCGCGAGGTCTCCTCTGTACACAGGACACTTGGGACGCGCGAGGTCTCCTCTCCCCTGTACACCGGACACTGGGGAGGAGTGAGGTCTCCTCTTCCCTGTACACAGGACACTTGGGAGGCGCGAGGTCCCCTCTCCCCTGTACACAGGACACTTGGGAGGTGCGAGGTCTCCTCTCCTCTGTACACAGGACACTTGGGAGGCGCGAGGTCTCCTCTCCCCTGTACACCGGACATTGGGGAGGAGTGAGGTCTCCTCTCCCCTGTACACAGGACACTTGGGAGGCGCGAGGTCCCCTCTCCCCTGTACACAGGACACTTGGGAGGCGCGAGGTCCCCTCTCCCCTGTACACAGGACACTTGGGAGGCGTGAGGTCCCCTCTCCCCTGTACACAGGACACTGGGGAGGAGTGAGGTCCCCTCTCCCCTGTACACAGGACACTTGGGAGGCGCGAGGTCTCCTCTCCCCTGTACACAGGACACTGGGGAGGTGTGAGGTCTCCTCTCCTCTGTACACAGGACACTTGGGAGGCGTGAGGTCCCCTCTCCCCTGTACACAGGACACTTGGGAGGCGCGAGGTCCCCTCTCCCCTGTACACAGGACACTGGGGAGGCGCGAGGTCTCCTCTCCTCTGTACACAGGACACTTGGGAGGCGTGAGGTCCCCTCTCCCCTGTACACAGGACACTTGGGAGGCGCGAGGTCCCCTCTCCCCTGTACACAGGACACTTGGGAGGCGTGAGGTCCCCTCTCCCCTGTACACAGGACACTGGGGAGGAGTGAGGTCCCCTCTCCCCTGTACACAGGACACTTGGGAGGCGCGAGGTCCCCTCTCCCCTGTACACAGGACACTTGGGAGGCGCGAGGTCCCCTCTCCCCTGTACACAGGACACTTGGGAGGCGTGAGGTCCCCTCTCCCCTGTACACAGGACACTTGGGAGGCGCGAGGTCCCCTCTCCCCTGTACACAGGACACTTGGGAGGCGTGAGGTCCCCTCTCCCCTGTACACAGGACACTGGGGAGGAGTGAGGTCCCCTCTCCCCTGTACACAGGACACTTGGGAGGCACGAGGTCCCCTCTCCCCTGTACACAGGACACTTGGGAGGCGTGAGGTCCCCTCTCCCCTGTACACAGGACACTGGGGAGGCGCGAGGTCCCCTCTCCCCTGTACACAAAACACTGGGGAGGTGCGAGGTCCCCTCTCCCCTGTACACAGGACACTTGGGAGGCGCGAGGTCCCCTCTCCCCTGTACACAGGACACTTGGGAGGCGCGAGGTCCCCTCTCCCCTGTACACAGGACACTTGGGAGGCGCGAGGTCCCCTCTCCCCTGTACACAGGACACTGGGGAGGAGTGAGGTCCCCTCTCCCCTGTACACAGGACACTTGGGAGGCACGAGGTCCCCTCTCCCCTGTACACAGGACACTTGGGAGGCGTGAGGTCCCCTCTCCCCTGTACACAGGACACTGGGGAGGCGCGAGGTCCCCTCTCCCCTGTACACAGGACACTTGGGAGGCGTGAGGTCCCCTCTCCCCTGTACACAGGACACTTGGGAGGCGCGAGGTCCCCTCTCCCCTGTACACAGGACACTGGGGAGGAGTGAGGTCCCCTCTCCCCTGTACACAGGACACTTGGGAGGCGCGAGGTCCCCTCTCCCCTGTACACAGGATACTGGGGAGGTGCGAGGTCTCCTCTCCTCTGTACACAGGACACTTGGGAGGCGCGAGGTCTCCTCTCCCCTGTACACCGGACACTGGGGAGGAGTGAGGTCCCCTCTCCCCTGTACACAGGACACTGGGGAGGCGCGAGGTCCCCTCTCCCCTGTACACCGGACACTGGGGAGGAGTGAGGTCTCCTCTCCCCTGTACACAGGACACTGGGGAGGCGCGAGGTCCCCTCTCCCCTGTACACAGGACACTGGGGAGGTGCGAGGTCTACTCTCCTCTGTACACAGGACACTTGGGAGGCGCGAGGTCTCCTCTCCCCTGTACACCGGACACTGGGGAGGAGCGAGGTCTCCTCTCCCCTGTACACAGGACACTGGGGAGGCGCGAGGTCTCCTCTGTACACAGGACACTTGGGAGGCGCGAGGTCTCCTCTCCCCTGTACACCGGACACTGGGGAGGAGTGAGGTCTCCTCTTCCCTGTACACAGGACACTTGGGAGGCGCGAGGTCCCCTCTCCCCTGTACACAGGACACTTGGGAGGTGCGAGGTCTCCTCTCCTCTGTACACAGGACACTTGGGAGGCGCGAGGTCTCCTCTCCCCTGTACACCGGACACTGGGGAGGAGTGAGGTCTCCTCTCCCCTGTACACAGGACACTTGGGAGGCGCGAGGTCCCCTCTCCCCTGTACACAGGACACTTGGGAGGCGCGAGGTCCCCTCTCCCCTGTACACAGGACACTTGGGAGGCGTGAGGTCCCCTCTCCCCTGTACACAGGACACTGGGGAGGAGTGAGGTCCCCTCTCCCCTGTACACAGGACACTTGGGAGGCGCGAGGTCTCCTCTCCCCTGTACACAGGACACTGGGGAGGTGTGAGGTCTCCTCTCCTCTGTACACAGGACACTTGGGAGGCGTGAGGTCCCCTCTCCCCTGTACACAGGACACTTGGGAGGCGCGAGGTCCCCTCTCCCCTGTACACAGGACACTGGGGAGGCGCGAGGTCTCCTCTCCTCTGTACACAGGACACTTGGGAGGCGTGAGGTCCCCTCTCCCCTGTACACAGGACACTTGGGAGGCGCGAGGTCCCCTCTCCCCTGTACACAGGACACTTGGGAGGCGTGAGGTCCCCTCTCCCCTGTACACAGGACACTGGGGAGGAGTGAGGTCCCCTCTCCCCTGTACACAGGACACTTGGGAGGCGCGAGGTCCCCTCTCCCCTGTACACAGGACACTTGGGAGGCGCGAGGTCCCCTCTCCCCTGTACACAGGACACTTGGGAGGCGTGAGGTCCCCTCTCCCCTGTACACAGGACACTTGGGAGGCGCGAGGTCCCCTCTCCCCTGTACACAGGACACTTGGGAGGCGTGAGGTCCCCTCTCCCCTGTACACAGGACACTGGGGAGGAGTGAGGTCCCCTCTCCCCTGTACACAGGACACTTGGGAGGCACGAGGTCCCCTCTCCCCTGTACACAGGACACTTGGGAGGCGTGAGGTCCCCTCTCCCCTGTACACAGGACACTGGGGAGGAGTGAGGTCCCCTCTCCCCTGTACACAGGACACTTGGGAGGCGCGAGGTCCCCTCTCCCCTGTACACAGGACACTTGGGAGGCGCGAGGTCCCCTCTCCCCTGTACACAGGATACTGGGGAGGTGCGAGGTCTCCTCTCCTCTGTACACAGGACACTTGGGAGGCGCGAGGTCTCCTCTCCCCTGTACACCGGACACTGGGGAGGAGTGAGGTCCCCTCTCCCCTGTACACAGGACACTGGGGAGGCGCGAGGTCCCCTCTCCCCTGTACACCGGACACTGGGGAGGAGTGAGGTCTCCTCTCCCCTGTACACAGGACACTGGGGAGGCGCGAGGTCCCCTCTCCCCTGTACACAGGACACTGGGGAGGTGCGAGGTCTACTCTCCTCTGTACACAGGACACTTGGGAGGCGCGAGGTCTCCTCTCCCCTGTACACCGGACACTGGGGAGGAGCGAGGTCTCCTCTCCCCTGTACACAGGACACTGGGGAGGCGCGAGGTCTCCTCTGTACACAGGACACTTGGGAGGCGCGAGGTCTCCTCTCCCCTGTACACCGGACACTGGGGAGGAGTGAGGTCTCCTCTTCCCTGTACACAGGACACTTGGGAGGCGCGAGGTCCCCTCTCCCCTGTACACAGGACACTTGGGAGGTGCGAGGTCTCCTCTCCTCTGTACACAGGACACTTGGGAGGCGCGAGGTCTCCTCTCCCCTGTACACCGGACACTGGGGAGGAGTGAGGTCTCCTCTCCCCTGTACACAGGACACTTGGGAGGCGCGAGGTCCCCTCTCCCTGTACACAGGACACTTGGGAGGCGCGAGGTCCCCTCTCCCCTGTACACAGGACACTTGGGAGGCGTGAGGTCCCCTCTCCCCTGTACACAGGACACTGGGGAGGAGTGAGGTCCCCTCTCCCCTGTACACAGGACACTTGGGAGGCGCGAGGTCTCCTCTCCCCTGTACACAGGACACTGGGGAGGTGTGAGGTCTCCTCTCCTCTGTACACAGGACACTTGGGAGGCGTGAGGTCCCCTCTCCCCTGTACACAGGACACTTGGGAGGCGCGAGGTCCCCTCTGCCCTGTACACAGGACACTGGGGAGGCGCGAGGTCTCCTCTCCTCTGTACACAGGACACTTGGGAGGCGTGAGGTCCCCTCTCCCCTGTACACAGGACACTTGGGAGGCGCGAGGTCCCCTCTCCCCTGTACACAGGACACTTGGGAGGCGTGAGGTCCCCTCTCCCCTGTACACAGGACACTGGGGAGGAGTGAGGTCCCCTCTCCCCTGTACACAGGACACTTGGGAGGCGCGAGGTCCCCTCTCCCCTGTACACAGGACACTTGGGAGGCGCGAGGTCCCCTCTCCCCTGTACACAGGACACTTGGGAGGCGTGAGGTCCCCTCTCCCCTGTACACAGGACACTTGGGAGGCGCGAGGTCCCCTCTCCCTGTACACAGGACACTTGGGAGGCGTGAGGTCCCCTCTCCCCTGTACACAGGGACACTGGGGAGGAGTGAGGTCCCCTCTCCCCTGTACACAGGACACTTGGGAGGCACGAGGTCCCCTCTCCCCTGTACACAGGACACTTG